>NC_070585.1:14044494-14365244 GCF_027409825.1 Scomber japonicus
TTTCTTCTTGCTTGTGAGTGCAAAAAGAGGTGAACCACCATTTTGACTGAGGAGACTGTTGCATGTCGAAATCCATGTTGTACTTTCAGGTTGCAAAATATTTTTTAGAGCATTTGTGCTTCTTCGGTTAGACAAAAATGTTAAAATGAGTGTGAAGCCTGTACTGTGACTAAATGATCTAATAAATGAGTTTGTCAGTGGAATACAGTATATCTGTTCACAAAGGGATTAAGAATGTATGTGGGGCTATTATTCATATAGCACATTATGTAAATGACTTCATGTGCCAGGGATATATACTATTTGAGTGTTTTACTAAGGTATCATCAAGTTATGTGGTCTATTGCTAATGAAGTTCATTGTAGTTTCCATGGTAGCTAATATATTTGATGGAATTGGCTGCAATCTGCTGCTTTGGGGTTTACTATGTTGTATTGAGAATAAGGAGAGCAAAAACTTCAAATCTTAAAATAGGCCATTCAAGGAAGGTGTGAAAGTAGAAACCTGGCATTACCTGCACATACTGCTGCACAGAAGGTAACAAATTGCACAAGCAACCCTTTTCCTTTCTCTTACTCAAAGCAAAACAGTTGATAGACAGCTCTCACATTTTTTCTGGGAATAAAGGATTTTGTGACTTGTTATCAACTTGAATTCTTATTCCTGAGGAATAAACTACAACAGAGCGGCAAGAGAGATCTGAGAAAGATTGCTTTCCCCCCTTCCCCACTTAGACAGCTCGTCTTATTATCTCCCGAAATGGCAAGGTTACAGTACCTACAGGTGCAGAGGAAGGTGAGTGTGTTAGCTTTTTATCTTTAAACCAGTAAACCTTAACAGAGAAGCACAGCCGCTGAAGTCTCATCAGACTCTGCAAGGAATAAACATTCTCTTATGTACAAGTTTTTGCAATTCAGTGGAGCTGCTTAGATGAGGAAATGGGAGAATAATGTTGAAATATATTAGGTGTGTTTAATGGACCTGAAGAAATACTGGGGAAAACAACCTTGGTTACCTCTGGCATTAATATAAAATTTATGAGAAGGATTTAGGCCGATCTCCTGCAGAGCCTTGAGAAGACGTTGCTTTGTCAGTCAGCACACGTTTAGCATAAATCTCTCTCTCACTTCCCTTCTTTCTGCACCCACCTTGAATCTCCCAGTATTCACACATTCCTGTTATTTACTCCATTTTCTTTACTAGTATAACCATATCATTGCCTTGGAGAGAGGAGAGAAAGTTGCATTTTCAATTACGTTGTTTGACATTAGATTTCTTAATTCATTGCAGTTAGTTATTATTTGACTTGTTTGGATGTTGATAGCAGAATAACAATTACCTGCATGAGCCTTTTTTTTCATTTAATTCCTGTTTTGAGCCTTTTTCTCTGAAATGCACGGTTGGAATCTTATCCTAGCTGGCTAACTGCTGGCATAATATTAATGTTGGTCTTTCTTTTTTCCCTTTCACCACTCATTAATAATGACACATTAGAAATTGGACTTATTGATTGGACCTCATTTGCATTCATATAAAGGCGGTAATAAATTGAGTCATTTTCCTTTGTACAATAGTTAGGCTATCTGCCTGTTAATTGGAGGGACCTTTTTACAGGTGAGGCAACTGTCGTCTGTCTTACTGTGATTCATGGCTTTTGTGAATGGACTCTAATAAGCAGCATATTTCAATCAGCTTAAGGATCAGGAACGGAGCTCTTTCCTCCTCCTGCTGCTTTTGATGGTAATGGGAATTATCAAGCAAATGGTGTGGTACATTTTCTTTTTTTTTAAAGTT
Source organism: Scomber japonicus (assembly GCF_027409825.1). Taxonomy (NCBI): domain Eukaryota; kingdom Metazoa; phylum Chordata; class Actinopteri; order Scombriformes; family Scombridae; genus Scomber; species Scomber japonicus. The sequence goes on from NC_070585.1 coordinate 14,046,289, forward strand.
CAAACAGCCACTTTTTCAACCATCAAAGAGCACTGTGATTACTTTTAGTGACCTCCATAAAGTAAAGTTGGAGCCTTCAGGTTTTATAGTCATAATTAACTTTGTCAGGAATCAACTTATGTCTGGTGCATATATGCTATGCCTTGGCGTATCTGCTTTTGAAAATGTTCCTTAGTTAAATTCTACTGACAAAACATTAAACAATAAGCTACAAGTCACATGAGAGCTTTGTGGTCCATAAATGAAACCACAAGATGAACTGAGAGCCATACATTTAACATAAGAGGATATTCCTGTGTACTCAGTACTTACCAGAGATCTTAAACAACATACATCATCAGTGAAGCACAATTCCAACAGAAAACAGCACAGCAATATATTAAGAAATGTATTGATTTACTAATACATCTTTACAGAGCCGTGTCTCTTCTGGTTATGCAAGTACTTGAAAGGACAGAGGCAGGGATGACTATTTAATAGAATTCGATGCACTCACACTTGTGAGCTCTGTGTGCCACTTATAAATTCATTCTGGTCTTACCAGACAACACTCCTCAGTAGTCATAAATTGCTCATCCTACTCGCTTTTTTACCACTAGTTCTTATTATGTAGAGAACAAAATGGCTGCTGTCTGCTGCTTTTTTCTGCATACCATACAATAGGTTGTAAATCCCCCCTCGTAAATCAGAGACACTTCCACAGTTATGAATGTGATCGAGCTTGGCCTCTGTACACAAACATTTACCCAGGTCTTGTGGACCATGATGCTCCTGTCCCAGAGAGACAAAACTGAGATCAGGACCCCCAGTGGGGTTTCTCTGAGCTGCTAGAAATGGTTCAAGAGTCTGGACTTAAAGCTATTATTAGGACCAGGTAGGCTCTATGGATTTACTTTACGTGGGCTCTTAAATGACCACTTAGCCCTAGTAATCCCAGTGGTTAGCTAAAAGGTTTTTAATTTAAAGCAGGCTGATAATAATGGAAGGAAACTAAGTCATTTGAAAAAAAAAGAAAGAAATTTCATCTAGTTGAATAATTTAACTTAGTGAGAAAGGAGTCCTTTCCTGTCTGTTTTAAGGTTGTCGCAAATCAACTGGACACAAGGCAGACTTAATGAAGGCAGTCACATCACAGTTGAAGGAGATTCATGTCAAGAGTAACTCATCTGATTTAATATCTAAAGTTCTCAATGTTAAAAGCATTCAGCCACTTCTATGAAATGTAGAGATTCATTCTGAGAATTGAGCGATCATCTGAGAGATGCAGCCATGATTAATTTACATCTGTTAGAGATAGACAGAACCAAGAAACACCAAGCATGAACCTCTGTCTTGCACTGAGGAATAGTGTTCTAATGTGTCATAATGCATATACAGTAGGTAAATCGCGTAAAGAAAATAACATAAATCAAAATTGCCCCCGGCCTTATATTCAGACCCTCAAGTATGATCTTCTCATAGCCACACTTGATCATGCCTGAGTGATGTTGCCTCAGAAATCATCCTGTTTGTAGAATTTGCCTGTGGATTTACAGCCCCTGGCAGGAAATGACATTTATAGGCTCTCATTAATGCAGTATATGGTGGACACGATGACATGAAAAAAGTGCAAATACAAAATACTTTTTATTTCAGAATCAGTGTTGGGGGATTTTACTTGTAAAAGTAACTAATTACATTACAACATTACTACTATTAAAGTACCTTGTTACATTACAACATTACCTTCTGAGAAAAGTAACTTGTTACCAAAAATGAAAACCCCTTTCTGATTCTTGGCGCATGTTGTTTTAATCAAGGCCTCCTTTTAAATTATAATTACTCTACCAACATCACACAGCCAAGTCTGACCCATAATCTGTAAATCTTTACACTAATAGATGGAATAACAGACACACTGTCCCATATACAGCTCTTGTACATAAAAAAACTGTAAAAATGGCTAGGCTTCTCAAACATTTGCCCAAATACATGTTATAAAACTACATGAAAGGCATTTCAAATCACAAACCTGAATACAAATTATAAATGCATAAAGGCTTTTCAAACACATACCTACATCACTTGCAACAGGGCAACAGGCTTTTGTATGTTACTGTAATGCTCTTGCCCTTATTTCCTCTCACAAATTCAAAATAATGCGAATATTTCCACAAAGTGAATGCTGTCACATCTCGCCATCTTGCTCGCTATATGCGAGTTTGTGGCAGATTTTCTTTTCTTGTGGCAAAAAGGTAGGCTACCCGAATAGTAGGTTAAAAAATCCTAACGGATTACCCTTTTGAAAATGTAACTAAACAGAGCACTTAAATTGTGGACCTAACGCATTAGGTTACTAATTTCTTCAAAAAAGTAATCCAAGTAACCCAACACAAGGGAAGCTCACCTTCCCCTAAAAAATCATCAAATAAATTGTCAAAACTGTTATATTAAATTCACACTAAAATTATAATTTACATTACATCAAATTTGCACTTCAATGCGTTCGATTTTACAAGTACTGTACGTCATCCTGTAACCAGCTGTTTATTGCAGACGCTTTTATTTTCCAACGTGATTTCACTATCGCACACTGGCAGTCCGCCGCAGACTCAGAGCTTCAGCGGTGTTCAATGAGGCTTATCCCAACAGCTGTTTTGGGCCAGGGCACCCCTGGACGCTGACTGTCTCTGGCGGTCAATGGAGCAGTGGGCGGGTCAGACGCTATGCTGCTGTATGATGATTGGAGGAAATGTTTGGAGGGCTCAAAGCCCTTGATAGACAGCTCAACAGCCAACTAAACAGTCAGTGTAGTGGCAGAGCTGTTGAGAGTAGTCGTATGCCAAAGTGCGTTTCTTTTCCAGGCAATTTTCACATACACGGTCACCTTCACGTTTGTACATATCGCATTGTAAATGAAAAAACACAGTCATAGATTTTTCGAGTTTGTAACCTGTTCAAGTTTCGTTAGTTTGTTCATTCATTCATTTTGCAGGCTATAGTAGCTAGTTTTGAAAATCTTTTTCAGGTATGTGTTGCTGTGGTTCTATTGCATAGATGAAGCATACAACAGCCTCAATTAAACACTCCTTTTATTTGTAACTGTCTCGCTTCGATATGACAAATTTTATGAAGAAGACGTAAAGTGAGCTTCCTCTGTTTAAAACACCAGCAGCCGCCACTGAGTAGAATGGTATGTGTAGGGCTACAACTAATGATTATTGTCCTTATCTGTTTATCTTACAATTATGTTCTCAGTTAACCATTTCATCATTTAGTCTATAAAATGTCAAAAAGTTTTGACATATCGACACGTCACTATTTTTGAAAGCCCAACATAATGTTACCAAATTAGCTGTTGTGTCCCACCAACAGTCTAAAAACTAAATATATACATTTTGCTATCAAATAAGATGATGGCAGGTCGTTGCAGTAAATGATAAAGCTGGTCATTTTCTATATTTTTCTTATTGTAAAACATATCCCATCCCGAAGACCAAAACTAACAATGAATTGATCTGCTAACAAGTATTGTATCCAAAGTTTGCTTTCTTTTATTCCTCTGTGCCATAGGCCTCCAAAAACTATGAAGAACATGTCAGTGAACCACATCGTTGCAGTGAGTGACATATTCCATCATCACAAAGAATATGGGCACTCTATTTTGTTTAGAAACAGCTGCACAGTCTAATAACAGTGATCAAGTTTGCAGTCTCTGGAGAGTAGTTTGCTTATAAAGCATAGGCCACTGCACATGGACTCTCTGGTTCTCTTCTTTCCACAAAGGTCAGCACATTCAAGGTAGTTTGCAATTGGTCCACCTCACTAATTCACTAGTGTACATTGCATCTGCGAGTGAATCCACAGATTGTGCAGATGCCATCAAATTTCCATTTTAATACAGTCTGAAATTAGGCCATTATAAATGCTGATGTGACACAGCCTGTAGTCTAAATATCTATCCACAGATGTCCATGCCATACTAACCTGACCATACTGACTGATGGACTGAATGACTGAAAGACTCCATGACATGAACAAGATTGAAGGAATAATGATGTCCTCAGATCTTCTTGAACGTGATGATTTAGCTGACTTGAAATCCCCTTACAGCCCACAGGTGAATATTGATGCTGTCCTGCTTTCCCTGTGGAACCAAAGAGAGCTTCTGCATTCCCAAGAGAAAGAGCAATGCAGTTCTTCAAAAGATTAAATTTGGTTGCACATCTCCAACCATCAAAGTACAGTATTTTATCAAATAATTATTAATAATAATAATTAACAAATTGAGTCTTGTCTAAGATGAAAAAGCAAGTGGGACCGGTCTGCATTATTATAAAAGCAATTTCTTATTATTCAAAAGTAAATTTCTCAAGGTCTGGACGTTTTCGGAGTGATTTTAAATCTTATTTTATTTTATCCCTTATTGAACAAGAAAGGTCCCACTGAGATAGAAGGTCTCATCTGTCAATGAGACCTGTTCTAGACAGCAGCTAAACAGATTGCCTTGGCTTTTTTTCTGCAGAGCTAAACCATTGTCTGTGCACAAAATAATGTGAAAAAAATCTGTTCAGTCCAGTTGGATTGCAGATGATGGAAAACCCTGTTTTCAAAAAGAGCAACTGAAAGCTGGGAGAATCCCTCTAAAGACTACATCAGTTTTGACACCAGCTTCCTGAGGACTGCTTATGATTGTATATGCTTGAGATACCTTTGTCATACTGTACCACCAGTGAATGTTCATTACAAATGTCTACTGTGTAGCTGAATTTTGAGTGGTAAGGGTATATGGAAGATATGGATCTGTGTGCAACTTTACAGTCTTTTATTGATTTGTAATTTAAAAATTGCCAGATGTCAGGGGGGTCACATGGTGGTAGGAGACATTCAGTTCTACAGGAGCTCCATACTAAAAATTTGCAATGGCCTTAGTGAGAGGAGACTTTAATTGTCTACTTAATCCCTTAGTTGACAGACATCCCTCTCGAAATAACACCTCTGTTAAATAAGGCCCTCTCGGCTACTTGTGAAGAAATAATTCTGGTACATGGCGAACACCCCATCCATGTAATAGAGATTTCACATTCTACTCTTTACAAATGCTACACCCAGATGGATTATTTTTTCATACCCAAATTGTTGGCTTAACTCTCACCACCATATTTGATGCTCTTGAATATTATTCATCTCTGCCAAAAACAAGAAACTGATAGTATGGTCATCTTACTGGATGCAGAGAAGACCCATTTCAAATGGCCTTATCTGTTTTGCATTCTGCATTAATTCAACCTTGGGGAAAAATGTATCAAATGGGTCAAAGTCCTAACTTAGCCTCAGTTATCACAAATTGCTTAACACTTCAAGGTTGCCCTGCAGTTTTTGCTCTCCCAGCCAAACCTCTGACTGAGGCCATTAGGCAGTACCCAGCAATAAGAGGTATAAATGTAGGTGGAGCCCAACAAGAAATGTCCTTTTACAAGGATGATGGCTTGCTGTATGTGTCAGAGACTCCCATTCCACATTTTAGTCTGTTTGGGTCCTTTTAATAATAATAATAATAAAATGAATTTTTCCAAATCCCTAGTTACGCCAATGGGAAGCCACAGAGATGATGCCTCATTTCCATTCTGCATGTCTATGTCAGGTGTGTGTGAGATTACTGATTACTGTTTCAACAGATGATTAAGGCCAAATTTAACCCTCTGCTAGATGCTATAGAGAAGGACCTACACAGATGGGCTCTACCAAGCAATGATACTCCCCTATCATTGCTTGGTAGAGTCTCTGTCATCAAAATGAATGTCAGATTACCATGCCCTACATTGAGGATCTATTTGCTTATATCAAGCAAAGTACAGAATTACTTAGTGGTTGGTTGAGTGACTTTATCTATAACAAAAGAAAAAGTCTAGCATAAAAATGTCTGTCTAGCTTAAAAGAAGGTTTTGATGTTCCAAATATCAGATGATATCAACTAGCATGTCAACTGATATTTATAGTGGAATGGACTTAGGGAGGATACTTGTTTGGTTGGACCTGGAGAGTCACAGACCTCTGGCTCCATGCTGGACCTTTTGTCCTATAAGAATTTAAAATTAGCTAAGAGTCTCAAAATGATTACTCGAACTTGAGAGGAGGTTTGCCTGATTCCAATTCAAAGTAACCTTGGTTTCTTACCAGATATGATAGACAGAGGTATAGCAGGGAATAAGGAAAGTGTGTGATTTATCTGAAGGTGCATCCCTCTTTTACAACTTCCTCTCTCCAGACATTTTTTTGATACCTTCAAGAAGGTGGTTGTACGACACTGCAGTCGTAATGTCCTTTTGTCATCTGATCTTAAATATATATTTTAGCTTTTATTATTTTTATTTTAGAAAGTTGCCATTCTGCCACTCTTATTCATGCTGATTGTGTAGAGCAATGTTGTGCCAAGCTCTGTGATTGTTGGGTTTATAAAAACAGCAAAACTCAATGAACATAGTTGGGTGGGGGGGATCACCAGATGTGGATTTTTCTATTGCCTTATCTCAGTAAAATTCCCTAAATCCCCAAAAATCCCTTAATATTGAAATACATATGGTCTTACAACAGGGAAGGATTTTGTGAAAGACACGGAAAAGAAAAAGAAAGCCATACTAGGTATTGTAGTCGGTGGTAGATGGCTACCAGATTTCAATGCTGGGTGACAAGTGGCATTTTATATTACAAATGAGAGAAAATGGCTTGTCAAATATGTGCTATTAACAGATGATGCAGTTTATGTAATCCTTAACAAAATCTGTATCTGACCATTTTATGATTCAGCTTTGGTTCCCTTGATACAAGCATCACTTTCCTCCAAGTCTTTATAATCTCTTTTACAAAATATAGTGTTTGGGCTCCACAAAAAAGCTCTTCATGCCGAGGTCAGCTTCAAATGTTTAAAAGAAGGCAAACTTTTTCAGATGCTATTTATGAACTGTGTTCTTCCCACATGAATATCCCGCCGAGTTCTGTCACTGGTAGATTAAAGAAATTGATTCCCAATGGAGAAGAAGGGTAAAAATAAATATGTCACATAATATTAAGTCAGTGGTGGCGCAAGAATCACTGAACAAGACCAATTTTGCTTTTGTATATAGTTTCACTCAGCAGGCCCAATCTGTCCCCCTTCAGATGGCTAGAGCAGTGGTTTGTCTGGGTGAATGGGTGCACAGGGCAGATGGATTCAATCAAGTCATTTAATGGAATGTAAATCTAAAAAGCAGCGGGACCTAGGGATCACACCCTGCATTTAGTCATGCCTTTTGCATGGTGGCTAAGTGCAGGTGCACATCAGATGACACCACAGTGACACAGGGGGGAGGGAGCAATCATCTGCATGGAGAACTGAACGATCGTGCCAGAGAAACTAGAGGGTAGTGTGATCATAGTCAGGATCTTTCAAAGCTTGTTTGAGGTGGTGCATGGAAAAATATTCTTTAATATTCTACCTCCTCCTGAACTATGAAACATAATTATCCACCCTTACTCATGGAGGGTTCAAGTGATCCAGAGGTGAAAGTAAGCCAGCTCGAAGTAGATCAGGCACACCAGCTCCAAGGAGGCCTTTATGTGCTGCTGAATATTCTTGCCCACTTCAGTACCCCAGGGTTGTATCTGTTTATCCTGCAATGCTGATAGTATGGCATTGGACAAGTGAGTGCAAGACAGAATGGATGCTTCTCTGATGTTGAAATGTCTTCTATGAAATGTCTACATTTTCAGGTGGTGTATCTGTGGCACAGAGCACCTTATGTGAGTATGGATGGAGTGCTTAGCTACATGGCTAAGCACACATCAAGTGGCGTAAAATGCAGAAGCTGAGCCTGCAAGACATTTACAAGATAAATATTACATTCTAGACAAGAACTCTGCATTCTTAAGACGTAGGCGGCACAGAATGTTTTCGTAGTGGCATTTCTGTCAGAAGAATGCCGGGGTCTTTATGCATGTCCACAACCACTCTGACCCGGGTTGTCCTGTGTCTGGAAGAGGACGATTTGCTTGTATGAGAGATCTTTAGGCCTGACTAAATCTCAGTCACAATGAAGTGATGGAAAGACATTGTTACCCAGCAACATTTTCCCCAGTTGCCCTCTGCTGCGAGCTACAATGCTGTTTACATCTTCATTTGTATAGTACTACATTGTAAAGCTCAGCTGTTTATGACATTATTTCTACATTATATTGTACTTAACCTAATCACTTGTTTATTGTTGCACTCATTATTTATAAATTAGCTGTAAATATTAATCATAGTCCTGCGCTCATATTTTGTGACTTTACATTTATTCTGTACTTCTGTTATGTTGCTTGTAACATTATGTCAGTGTCAAAAACATACTGGAAAGACATTTTTAAGAAAATTCACAAACTCAATCTTCAAGCAAGGCAATATATAGCGTATTCATACATAATGGCAACTCAATGTGCTTTACATAAAACAAACATTTACTGATCTATAAACAAAATTATGTTCAAATCACTGTTATTTCTCTGTTTGAATGACTGACTGGATTTAATTGACAGTTTGAACAAATACCTCCAACTCACAAAACCAAACAGTACTTCCTTAAAGTCTTTTATATGAATTATCGACATATATTAGAATATTCTGATAAGAAAAGACATATGTTGTCATGTGAGATGGACCCTCTCTCCCCCTCTCTTGCAAAATTATCTGAGTGAAAACAATATACCCATGAAATTCATTATTTAGTGTAATACAGATTTGAGATACTTGAGCTGATAATGATTGTTGGCCAGATCTTGCAGAGAATAAAATACTCATTAGCCCCACCACTGAGAGGTTAGGGTCTAGTGAGTGTCATTTGATCACATACTTGCTCAGTCAGTTCACAATGCTTAGATTTGGTTGAGTGTAGATCCCTCCACACACTTCTTTCATTGTTTTGCAATCAGTCTTGTTAAAAGGAAAACAAAAGAGTTGTCCAGTCTAATCTCTTTTCAACTGCATTGAGGAGAGATTAGACTACACTACTAGCCAATTTGGTAATATAATTCTTGTTTTGCAGTACATAAAGTAGATTAATAAACAGTCACCCGTAACGAACATGTAATGCCACAGTTTCACCATCTCATAACTGACAAGTGGCAACAACCACGGCTTGAAAATTAAGCCAATGCATGAGTCCCTTTAACTGCAATACCAATGACGGCTACTAGTTGTTGGCTCCAAATAGTCCCTGGCTCCAACAGACTCCCATTCAAAAAGTGTCATGAAACGCGGAGTCAGTGTTTTGTTTTTTTTTGAGTCTCAATCACTAAATTCGGGCCCTCTACTGAGGTCGCTGCTGGTCATTTTGGAAATTGTGGTGTGGATGTTGACAGTTGACTAGCTCTAAACAGAAAAGGTGGCACCTTCCACAAGCTGAAACTCTTGGCTTCAAACCAGCTCCAATGCAAACCAACAGATCGTGTCACACCGCACTTTGTCCATTTTTATATACAGTCTATGCAAGTTGATCAAAATGTCTAGTAGGGCATCTTAATCAACGGTACCCTTTGGACTTCTGTACTACCGGTAAAATGCTTTGGATGTCCCCTGAGAAGTAACTACATACTAGATTTTGGAAGGAGAATAAACATAGTGGCACAGTTCCTATGTGTTGTCCCTGCATTACCCACAGCCAGAAATGTGGATTATTGTATTCATAAGACTAATAAAACAGGGATCTGCTCATTAAAACATTGCTCTACAATGCCTCTGCCAGTCAAAAAATTACACAGTATATCTTTAATTTTGAGACCATTCAGGAATATGAGGAATATCATGACACAATAGACTTAGTTGTTGTTGTTGTTGCTTAACCTTTAATGGCAGCTCTCTTCCAGACTCGATGCTGCCTCTGAGGCTCGTTAGCATGTTCGTGCGTGCTGTCATTTGCTTCTATATGTCTATTAACTGAGTGTCCACAAACAACCTTGGCCAATGTCCAGCTTCTTAGCTGTCCAGTCTGTGTTGGAACCAAGCCAGCCTATGGTGTTTGTTGTCCAACCAGAACCAGCCACAGCGTAATGTAGGCCAGTCCCAGAGCACAGTCTTGGAGCCAGCAGGCTACTGACAGTCTATGCTAATGTCCATATGTTCATGATTGCACTCTGCGCTGATCTCCCCCTGGACACAGAGCTGCTATTCAGTCATATGTCATTCAGCAGCCATCAAAACTGAGCAGGACTGACTGGGGCTTTGACAAAACCCTGTAGGCCCGCCTTACAGGGTATTTAGACTCAGGTTCAGTCTTGAAACTCTGACTTAAAGCCATTAAAAGAAAGTAAATCTTGAATTTAGTTTTGTGGCAGTACATTTACAGTCGCTCATTCCATTTATACATGTTTATTTCATTCACAGACTCATTTTACCCTTTTTTATTTACTCATTGTCCCAGTCTCATCAAACCCTTCTTCACTCAAGAGGCTAATTTTAGAAAGTTGATTGCATGTGTGTAGCTGTCTATGTAAAATGCATTCAGAAGACTCAGAAAGGCTAATGAGTTCCAATGAAAACACGGGCTGTAATTGTGTATTCACTAGTAATTGTTTATTCACTTATGGAATCAAATAACAATTTGTATAATATGAATGTGCAATAAAGTTTTGCAGCTGTTAAAATATTTTGTGCATCAGTGAAAAAGTTTTAGGCACACAGATATAATTTGCATGAGTGAAAATGTTTTGCTGCTAGTTTGCTAACGATAGAGGACATTTGCTGAAATCCTAAAGCTACTTTACTTTTCTATTCTGGGTACATAAAGCAGCCTTCTGACCTTGAAAAATGCCTTTGGACAACTGCATTGCCTTATAGTGACGGCAAACTAACTGAAAACTAAATACACTACACAATAAATGCTTACCATTATCATCTACAGCTTTCTCAATTATAATTAAACCCGCCTAGGTCACAGAGGAGCCTGCACTAGCCTGCACCATCATCCATCTTCATTTTCAAGACCTGCAGAGGAATGAACACAATGGAGCCATCTGTCTCCTGATTGGACATATTGTCTCTGCATTTAACCAATCACATTCCCCTGTAAAACCAGGGTCAAAATTCGTACTAGTAGTTTGTAGCTGTAACTTAAACGTTTCATGGAAAGCCATGGTGTAAAGTAAAGTGGAAATGTCTGGTCCTACTGCTGCTACTGCTTATTGACTTTGATTATTATTTACACTTGACTTTAGGTTAAATCTTCTAAAAGTAAGATGCTGCTATTCATGTCATTATTTAATTGGATTTTTAAAACATGAAGACTGCCAACCCACTTTGATGTCTCTTTTGCTACTGCTCCACAGCTAATACAGCGGCCAGGCTAATATTGTATTGTGTCTGGATTGCTCTTTGGTTGATTGCTGAACCATTATGACTCGGTACATTTGAGTATTTCATGTTCCAAGTTATTTCACTAAATGCCTCCTCTTGGCGTCTATACAACTTTGATGCGGATACAATCTATGATTCACCAGATTCTGGTGCAGTGATTTTGGAGAGCCAACAAACCTGGATGTACTTTTAAATGCAGAAAAGTGTGTTTTGTGATAAGGTATTGTGTGTGATTTACTCATAAAAGCTACTCATTTACTGTAATGCTTTTAAATATGATTTATTTCATCCCTGTTCTATGTGTGTATACAAGCAAGATCATATATGTTGTAGCCTGCCACAGGTTGGGTATTGGCAAACAGCCCTGTAGGGGAAAGATTTCATTTCTTGAGGAAAGAGCCACATTCCTCTGCTCAGATATACAGCTTCACTGTACAAATTACTCCCAATGGCCCAATCAAAACAGGCTTGCTCATTCAGCCCAGCAGCTTCAGTGTTTTTGTAGGCTTGATCACAGGACCACAAACTGATGCTCTGTATTTTTTTTCCTTCAGATCAAGCTCATTCCCTCTATACTCCACTCTGTTAAAAACTAGCGTCCATAAAGATCACAAATACACCTACGCAGTGCCTGTCCTCAGGTGATAAATGTCTATCATTGATCTCCATCGCTGTGTAGCTCAGCGCCCGGTGGAGCTGATCCCTCACTGTTATTCTTAAGGCAGCAACCATATGGTTAGCACTTAGTGCCACCTGCCTCTGGTGCTAAACAGGGGAGATGGGGAATATGATGCCGAAGGGGAAAGGGGGATTGGCAGGTTTTGCTGCCAGGAGAGCAGGAAATCACAAAGTCTCCAAACTGACTTAATGGACTTCCTCCGGTCGGTTGTGTGAGAATGAATGCAATAACACAAAAGGGCTTCAGCTAGAAAGAAGCCTTTCAGCAGTGGAACTTAGGTCTGCAGGAACATTAGCAGGGTTATGTTATTCTCTGGCCTCTGTTATTTTGCTGCACACCACTATTATTTAGTGTACCTTTGGATCTCATTTATTCCATCTTTGCCCCTAGCTCCATGAAAAGCAAACAATTATAATACCCTTAAAGTACTGTATAAACACAGAGCACTTAAAATGAATCATACTTATTTGCACCTCAGCTTCTTAGCATACAATTATTGCTACCAAAGTGCCATCTGCTATTAAAGTCATCCCCTATCTAGGGATGTTAAATCTTCACTTACAGCAGTTGTAGTTTTATGTCTTGTTTTAAAAAAATGACATTAGGATTCTTATTTCAAAACATCAGTCAGCAGTAGATGTGTTGAAAATGTTTTCTCCTCTGCTTTCATTATATATCTAATAACATATGGAAGCATGCGTTCCCATATCTATAAATGATCTTATTGTTTATTTTCCCCTATTTAAATAAATATTTTTTTACTGTCTGTACACACTGTGACTATTGCTCCATTGCTCTATGGAGTAGCCTACAGTCTGCTAGCAGGAAGCTTCATGACGATCACATCGCACCATATCTCCAGTCTGCTGGAGAAAATTACCACCGGTAACAAGGATCTCAGGTAAAAATGAGCTCACAGCATATCAAACTATCTGCACTGTTTACATAAGGTAACAGTTTTAATGGTAAACACTAAGAAAAGTGCTTTTTTTTACATATGTTTTGTTCAATTTCCATAGAAGAAATTAAAGCAATAAAAACAGATATCAGGCTATATAAATAAATGGGTATATAAATAAGTAGACGATTTGGGGGAAAAAATAACATTTGTGTTGCCAGTTATACATTATGCTTTAGAGTGCTATACACTGAGTCTCAAACAAAGGCCATAAGAGAGTTAAGTGGATGAATTATTCATCCTATTCTGGCCTCATCCAGGTAGACAAGGAATGAGTCCCAGATTGACGAAAATTTCTCTATTAAATTAGTTCTGAAAAAACCTGAATCTTTCCAATTGTATGACTGAAATCATGTCCATCATCCGTCTTTGGAAACAAGGGGGAGAGGCTGATTTCCATTCCATCAAGATGAGTCTTTTGGCAGCAATCATTTCCAGCATCAAAGTCTGCTGTATGGCAGTTGGGAGGCATACACTAGATTGTGAGCAGCCAAATCCAGCAAGTCCAGCCTCCAGTTGTAAGGATCTCCTATAGGCACTTGAACACCAGTCAGATATTTTGGACCAAACTCTTGTTAGCAAGCATCAATGCCATGGGCGGATTTAAGAGTCAAAAAGATCTGGGGCCGAGCCCAAAACACACAGAGTGGGGGACAATTTTTTTCATGTGCAGAATTTAATTTTACTGCATTGTATGACTACTGCAAACAGTAGCAGTAGTAGTAGCAGTAGTAGTAGCAGTAGTAGTAGCAGTTGTAGTAGCAGTAGTAGTAGCAGTAGTAGCAGCAGTAGTAGCAGCAGCAGTGGCGGCTGGTAAATGCGGGGCGCTGGGGCGGCGCCTTCAAATATCTAGAGAAAATCTGCTTAAACATATTATACTGCATAAATTAAGTAGATAATACTAAATAATTATGAAAAAACAGTATTTAAAATTCATCTGTTATTCTCTCAGCACCTGTCAGCATTCATTATAAATCGATTCCAAATGGTATTTTATTATTTCTATATGTGCGGGGTGCTGGCCCAATGAGAGTCAATGCAAGCCCCTCAACTTTTGACAAGATTGGCTTCTTTAGTAGTTTAACCATGGGGCGCAGCTTAGTGCACCCTGGACACACCCACTTTTATTGGCGGCAAATTGTTGTTTTATGTTTTTTTAATCTAATGTGATTGGACAATTTTGGCTCTTATTGACATCCTCTCGTCAACTGTCACTCAAACTCCTGACGGTAGTTTCAGGAGATGATGTTAATGTGGCACCGTGGAAATCAAAGAAGATTATTTGGTTATTTCTCTGCAAAAACATCCTTTCACAAGACTTCCACTAGAAGACAAAAAGAGGATAAAGCAGCTTGGACCAGACCGGCTTCAACAGCCGCAGCAGGTGATAAAAGACGAGCTGAGACCCGGAGCTTCTCCCGCTGCTGTTATGATAAACGGAGCTGGTTAGCTGGACGAGGTGTGAGTTATTCCTTTCATTGCTTGTTCTGTTTGCTGTGTCAAAGTTTCGGCACCGAAACTTTGTGGACAACGACAGGGGAAAGTGACAAAACATCTCTCTGAAAAATGCAAACACGAAAGCTGCAGCCATCGAGACAATAGCATGAAGCTTTTTTAGCAGGCTTAGCATTACTGAGCTCTTTCTGCAGCTGTTTCACCACATCTGGCCACATGTGGACCTCTGCTATTCCAAGCTCCAGAAGAGGAACATAGATTCAGTCCATATCAGTGGGTGCATCCAGCAGCTCCAACAGGACATATGAAAGATCAGGTAGTAGCTGCGTTCATTTTATTAATATTGTAAAGGGTTAAAAATGACTTGTAGAAGACATAACTATGAATAAAGTGTAAAACATGAAAATGTAGGATAAAAAATAATAGAATATGTTTAAATGTAATTTTGCCGATTACAGTTGATTTGGGGTACATTTCATTATTAAAATAAGAAGTTAAATAAGTAATGCTTAATCAGAGCTGTGTATAGTGCTTAATGCATCATCTATTGTATTGTCCTTTTCAGCTATTGCAACAACTAACAGATTACAGTAAAAGCAGGACTTAAGATACAATAACTGAAATATATATATATGGTGGTGTCTCTTTTTAAGCATATTGACTTATTGGTAATTTTTTATTCCTCTCTCTGTGGGTCGGAGATACCATACTAGGACAAACCAGGGAACACTCCTTTATAAACTACCTAGTTAGTGCCACCTGGCTGAACAGTACAAGATGGCAACACTTGTTCAATGGAAGCAAGCTGAAGATGGAGAGTAGTCTCATCTACAGCAAAGACGAGTTCAAAGACTGTTGTGGTGCTGTGGATCTGTTCCAGTTGTTTATGGAGAGAACAAGTCTTTTCAGAGACTGTCACTTTCCTAAAGATCCTCATCACCACACATGACAATGGCAGTAGCTGAGAATTGCTTCTCAAACTTGAAAAGAATTCAAACTGACTGAGATGACTGACATTAACCAGAGAGTCATAGACAAGTTATGTTCAAGTTGTATTACTGTCTGTGTCTAGGCACCATTACAGTGTGTTGTTTTTAGATTGGCTTCCTTTTTTAAATTTTTTTGCTGCAGAATGAAGTGGTGCTACGGTGTGTTTGACACTAAACCTACCCCCCGCCCCCCTCCCCCCTCTTAGCCTGCCACCTTGTTGAGCATTGTCACTGTCTGGTTGTCTCCTGGGAGCACTAACTTCTGTCACGCTTCCAGCTAGCATGATGTCAGCTCTGGTGCATTGTATTTGTGCCTTTCTTTAAACGATGCACATCTAATCAAAATGACTACTACACTAAAACATGCCCTTTAAGCCCGTGGGTATTCCAAATAAGCCCACTTCATGATTTGTTGATAAATAATATACATATATATATTAAAAAATCTTAACGATACAAACTTGTTCTATTCAAGTCTGTGATCCCTTAGCCCTCAATGGCTATCAAAACTCCAACTGGTGTTTTTATTAAGACTTCTGAGTACTGACTGACTGACAAGTAGAAAACAGTTTTCCGGTTCAATATTAATATTCTTAGAATAGTAAATGAGTAGTTTCAGGATTTACAATTATACAAAAGTAATATCCGCTCATTCAGACAAAACATCTTGAATCTAAGTGTCTCATCTCAAACTGAAACTCATATGAAAAGTGAAGATCAGATAGGTTAAAATAAATGCATATCCAAAAGTGATCTGTGTAATATGACTAATATATGGGTTTTATATCCATTTAAATATGGGTATAAATTGAATTATTGAGCTGATTCATGAGGTGAGGTCAAAATTGGGGAGGAAAATGGTTCAAAGGTCAAAATCGGGAAAATCTCCTTTGAAACACAGTCAAGTGTAAAATCAGTGAATTTATGGTTAAAAGACAGAATATTTTATTCTATGCACTAAATCTATATGGCGCACTAACATAACATGAAAAGTATAAATTCATCAAGTAGAGATGTTCCACCTCAAACAGTGTAATTTATTTTTTGTTAGTTTTTTTGCTATCATCCCTTTTAAGCCAAGAATGATAAATAAAATTTAATTGAGATAAACTGTATACAAAAATATACACTATAAATGTTTATCATGCTTGATGTCATTTTAATGAGTCATACCATGCAGCTACAGCTTTAATGTAGCATGTGGTTTTGTTTGCTAGAAACAATGCTTCCAATTCAAGTCACATTCTGACATATGTCTTATTCAAAACACTGATCACTTGTATTTACCAAAAACAGGAGTAGAAATATGCAGAAAATGTGATGATCTGTTTACAAAATCACCTACATTTATTTTTGCAACCTTTTCATGGATCAGCAGGCACATTTCACATATGTGCTTTAATATATGGATATCGACAAATCTGATTGGCTTTCAATAGAAAAACTAATTTATGTAACAAACCACTTCATTGGAAGAAACATCACACAGCAAAAATGCTTTTTTTTTTGTTTTATTTGAATTTGCAAGTGGTTTATATGGCCCATGGGTTTAATAGGTATCTTAACCCTAAGTGATAGACAACAATCTTAAGTACTGTTCAGTAATTTGCAAATTAGTCTTAAAAACTGATATGATAAAGAACTCCAATAAACTTGTGATCCTGCCAGGAAAAAAAAATCTGGATATATTTTTGCCATATTGCCCAACCCTGAGCTGGGTTATCTTTAGTCTCTCTGCTGGCTTCCTGATTGTATTAGAGCTGACCTCCTGCAACACCGTCGCATCCCAAATTGTAAGCTAAATCAATACCGGAGGCAGCGGGCTGTCAGTCAAAAGATAATATCACTTCTGATGCATTAGAGTGTGTCAACTCCTTCATTGGTTATCAGCATCATATTGACAAATCACATCTGAAAAGACAATACTGAATGTCAAATCAAAGAAGCTTTCTATTCACAAACGGCTTCAGCAGTGTACACACGGAGAGGCTTCTCATCAAGGCCTGACGTTACTACTCTAACGTTTTATCATTAAAGCAGCAACTGCAGGACAATCTCCCTTTTACTCAGTTTGAATGATATAAACCAGCATCTAATAGGCATTTCTGGAATGTCATGCCCAAAGATGTGTGTTACACCAGGACAATGCTCTATAGTCGGCAGTAGTAATGAGCAAAGACTCCTGGCCTCTTAATTGCTCGCAGGGCCTCCGCATGGCTCATCAGAGAGGGGCTTAATTGGCCATCACTACCCAGGCAAGCATGAGGCTAAGGCTAGCCCTGTTCCTGCCTACTCGCTTTTACCAAGATGCTGGCAGAATATGTAAGCAGCTCCATTCATTCTGCATTGCTGCCACTAATGAACACAGTTTAGCCCGGAGGTCTTGATTATTGTGTCGCACTCCATCTTGGTCTTATTGTGTTTGGTGTGTTTGTAACTGCAGTTTGCTGGTGTTGTTCCAGTGTTTGGTCTTTTTTCTTACTGTTAAGCATCAATGTAATGAAGTGCTTCCCAGTTTTGGTATTGGGGTCTCTAGTGCAAAGCGGACTCACTGGGAGATAAGTGTCTTCAGCTGCTGGCAATCAATTTATTTGCCCTCTAATGTTGAATACGTGTGTAGAATGAATACTGAAAGACATGGAAAGATGGAGGGAAAGGGGGTTGAAATTGCTGTCTTTCTGTATTTCTGTTGTCTCTGAGAAACGATCTTTCAGTAGGACTGTACGACTCTTCATGGATCATTACACTACCCTGAAAAATACAATTACATGAACACAGAGGAGCCTATTTCACTAGACATCAAGTTAATGTTGACAGTAGAGCATCAACAGAGAAATAACATTTTTTTATTTCCACACTTGAGCAATTATGCATTATTAGTTTTATACTTTGTGTTGATAAGCCAGGTATTGTACCCCGTGAAAATATGAGTTTCAGTTTATATTAAGATATGGTCTGTTTCACCCCATACATCATTTTTTTAGTGTGGTTTTAGAGGTGAAAGACATTCCTGAACCTGTCCTTGGTAAACTTGCCACAACACTGAAAGAAAAAAGACACCCACACATAATGCAGTATTGATTGGTGCTTAAATCAGTTTGATAACAGCTTTGTCAAATCAGCTCTTTTAACAATCAGATTAGAGCTTTTAGTACAATCGATCTGGGAAGGATTTCAAATCTACAAGATGACAGTTACAGAGGAGCACATAGCTGGAGCCTGACCACCCATGTAAAGGATCTAAACTGGCCTTTACAGTTCAAAATCACTGTTCTTATACAGGACCACTACCGTACAGAGAGACAATCTGAAAGCAATTGCCGGAACAGGAGAAAACAGCAAGGGATGATAACCAGCCTTGTGACCTGAGCTACTGTACAGCAATAGCTGCTTGGTTAACAAACTCCAAAGATTCTTTGCAGTACATCACACAGATGTGGCAGGCTCATCTGCACATATCTGAAGATAACATCACAACATTATTTTACACTATGTGATCCCAGACAATGGAGAATGTGCAACAGAGATCAACTTGTCAGTTCACGGCTTGTCTCCCAAAACAATACTGCAATATTGATTCTTGCAGCTGAATCTGAATTAATGTCATGCAATGTTGCATCCAGATGAAACAAATACCACATACAGTAAATAAGCATAACCCACAGGGACCAGAATAGCACCGTTTATTTCAACATTTATACGTAAAACACTGTTGCATCCGCTGTTTCAGTATTCTGGGTTAGCATGCATCTGTGATAAATTAAAAGTGGCTTTATGAGTCACCACATCAGTTGGCGAAATCGAGCTAGAGAATGGAGGTATTCACTGGTAATTGCTGGTATTCACTATATTCGATGCTGAAAGGTACTCTCTTGAGCTATAATTCTGGTTGCCAAGTCAGCGAGAGGCGACGCTTGGACTGCGCTAGCTTCTCTCTTGGGCTTCTTAATTGGCTTTGTTATTGCAGACCTGTGCAGGGTGAAGGCAGCGAGAGAGAATCTGGGCTTTAGTATATAAGATACAGAGCTTTCGACTGTGACCCTCCTCCCAGGGGCAGAGTGGCTCACAGCTGCTCTCTCTCTGGAGAAGGTGACCTGGCTTTGGATCCCTCTCTGTGCTTCTCCCAGTGGACCACCCCCTCCACCCATCCTTTCCCACCCCTCTTGTTCATTCCTCTCCTCTCAGAGGTCATTTTCTACACCATCACTTCTCCTCCCTTCCCTTTTTCTCTGCACCCATCCGTTTGGCTCAGCAGGGAGTCGCTAATTCTCTCCACTCTGCAAATTTCCACACTTTTCCGGCGTGGGATGCCAACACCTCTTCAGTGCCTCACTCTGGCATCACACCCCTCCCACCAACACACACAAATGCATATAGAGACCATTCTCCACACCGACTCGACCCCACACACTCTGGGCTTTTAGAAGTGAGAGAAATGGAGTGGCATACGTGACAGTCATAACAGAATAGGCCTGTATTATTTCAGGTCCTGCCACCAAGGGATTTGACATATTTACCAATAGTGATGTTCACTGAGCAATTCTTTTGCTATCCACTCCTTTGAAAAGCTTAAGAATAAATTACTTTGGCACTAGCAGCTAGCTTTCAGTGAATGACGAGGGGTAATGTATCTGTATGTGTGGTCTGTCACAGGCTACTTTTAGGGACAAATTTCAGACTTCAGACTTAGGACCAGTTAATTGGGGATGGCTTGTCCAACTGGGGACAAAAGCTGTGTCCCCACTTGTGAAAAAGATCTTTTTTGGATTGTGTGTCTGTGTCTGTGGCAGGTGGCTTTATGGAAATAAAATAAACATTTAAACTTGAAAATAGAAATCTAATTCCACAATTGCCTTATGTTTCTGAGTTACAATTGAAACTGAAAATTAAAATGGCACTTGACATTTCATTTTCAAAGACTTAACCTGCTGTACAGTTGACAGTATTCAAGCGCAATAAGCAAAACAGTGACCCCAGTGTATTGTATTTACATTATCAAAAAAATGTCATTCATTGTAAAATGATTAGAAAATTGCATTTTAATTTTAATTCTTACTTAAATAATATGTGCATTATTACTTGTTCAGCGGAATACTGATAATTAAATGTCAACAATGAAAATCAAAATTTAAATTGCATTATTGCATTTTAATTTTAATATAATTTAATTTAACACATATAGTTGTGGAATTACATTTTTACTAACAAGTTAACATTATCATTTTAATATAGTCCCCTATAGTCTTCCATATGTTTTACTATGTTAGAGCATTGCAATGACATGTGCAATCAATTCCCTATTGTAAGTTCCTGACCTATTTTCTGTTACAGCTTTTTATCATTATCATCCATGAAGCTTTCGTGTTGCTGTGTGTGTACCACTGTGCTTCTCTGTGTGTGACACATACAGTATATAGCCACGGAAAACAAACCACATAAGATACATTTTTAATACAACAACATGGACTTCTAAAGGGCTTTCAAGTAGACATTAGTGTAGATGTGACTTTACTATGCAGCATTAGTCTATTTATCACTTGGAAACTGCTTTTGAGCTGTCACAGGTAAGGTTGTCTCTCTTCTTGTAAACCCAGCTTTGGAGTCCATTTGTGGAATTAAAGTTGCAAATGAGCATTACATGAACAGACGAAAAGAGGGCTGTCGGAAACAAGATAATCATTTCACCCTATATAAATACTTCTTGTTGGAGGTATTAAGTGATCTTGATGTCTTATTCAATGTTAATGCTGCCTTGCATAATATATTGTGAAATTCCAGAATAAAAGTGCTAAATTATTCTCCACAGTTAAATGGACTTGTTTATGAAGGAAATAAAATTACAAATAAAAATTACCTGTAAAACAGAAAGTTATTGCTTTTACATTTTCTGATTAAATGAGTATATAAAAACATGTAGAACTTATAATTAGCTAGCAACAGAGGTGCTTGTAGATAGACTTGATCTCAACAGCAAGCTAAAGCTCCATAATGTACAGACATAACATTTTTTATTAATCGTATCTCTCGACTCCCGAAAAGAAAGTAAAAAAGTTTATTTCCCCAAAATGTCAAACTGTTATTTCAAACCTGCAGTGCAGACCTCTTACATAAAAATGAACTTCCATTACATTCAAACCCTTGCCAAACTATTTAATACAATATTGGTTAAGCTTATCACTGCCAGGTTAAATCTTTCTGTTTATTACAGTATTCTGGAGACTTTAATCTGGTGTCCAGTTTGACATTCCCGCACTGGCCGGATGAAACTTCCACTGATTGAGTTGACTAACTTACAGTTTCATCATGTGTCAGCTCGTCTAGACTTTGCAAATGTTATCAGACCACATGGATCATATTCTGATACCAAAATGAGTGATTTCAAAGGTGTTTGTGACTTTACAGCTGCAAAAATAGCAACGTATTATTCTACAGCACAGCCAATGCTTAAGCACGTGTTGACCAGTGTTTTTATAATTAGTCTCACTGTGAATACTGCATAGATCTAAGTGCATGGAAATCTCTTTCATCAAGTAATTACTCTCACTGCCAGAAGGGGGAGACAAAAGTCCCAAACATGAGCTTTAAATACTGCTGCAGTTCTCAAATTTGGAAACCATTTTGGATCAAGCCCAATCTGTTTATAATGAATGTTCTTTTTTAAAAAACCAAAGCCCCCAAAGAGAAAACCGCCATGCAAACTGAAGAAAAGACTCAGATCACTAAAGTTATAAGTGGTATAAGCTGTAATTACATGTACATGCTGGCGACAATGAACCACATTGGGGACTCAGAGGCTGCAAATGGATGTCATCACTGATATCCTGCCTCCATTGAATACTAAAGATGTGCATCAACAGTCACATCTGTGTAGTATGAATGCTGCTAAATTTTGGTTGAAAAGCGTAAGTGAATGTTTGGCTTTTCAGCTGTTTAGGGCTCTTGTTGCAGTCCAGTAAAGGACCCATTTTTAGAGGGTTCATTTGGTGGAGATTTGGTACATGTGAACTTTCACAGTAAAAATATTATAATAGGTACACTACAAAATGTGAAACCTTGTTATAATAGGTATCGTACACACTTTTGGTTATTCCTGGATCTTGGTATCAAATACAGCAATTTGTGAAAGGTCAATTTTTTTCAATGTGTGTAAAATATCACTTCCTCTTGTTCATGTTTACCTCTCCTCTGTGCTTTCTGTATAGCATTTCCAAAAAATCCTTTTGTAATTAAGTTCCTGCACTAGAATTCCCTTTTGTTCTCCATTTCTACAGTGGCATCCTCCTGCCACACCAACCACAGAGGTGAAAGCAATCATCTAGAAAGCACTCAGCGAGGCCAGAAACTTGATCATGTTTCAACCAGGACACATTCATTACAAATGCAGCATAAGTCTTCATTAATGAGCTGGAAAATGGCAAGTAATCTAATCTCTGCAACATATGGAAAGAGGAGCTAAGGCAATCGCGAGTATAGGACAAGAGTAGTGGTGGTGGGGAGTGTTCTGGTAGAGTAGAGCTCCAGTTTGATGCCACAAGGCCTTGAGTATTTCTTTCTCAATGTCTTGTGTTAATTGTGATCTCACATTAGCACATCATAAATCACTTTCTTAGTGTGTCCGGTACAAGAGGCTGGTCCATTAGATGTGCGTGCCCCTGGACAAGCAACAATAGGCTTGTTAAATGGTTTTCAGACCTGCACCAAAAATTCCTTCAAATTTTTTGAGCGGTACTCTAAGTGATTTATTGAATGCAGTGCTCTTATCCAGAGAACAGCCTTTGTGTCTAGTCTATTGTATGATGCCAATATTTAGAGCAGGCCAGCCTAAAAATCAATATCCACTGTCACCCGAAGAATGACATGACTTAACTGAATATGGTAAATAGAGAAACGCTGGACAATAATTTGAGACCAGTTGTTCCGTTAAGAGGACTAATCCATGTGTTTTGTGTTTGGCTTCTTAAACAGACATGTTGTGTTATGTGTGGTTGAATGTGTGAGTGAGGTGGTGATTTTATTATAACTATATGTTTTCTATGAATGTGTGTAATTCATCATAATTTAATCAATTAAGACTGAGAAAATGTTGGACTAAAGGTGCAAAAAAAAAACATTATTGAAAAATGTAAACACAACACAACTTTAAATATAATATGTTTTCTAATTGAGGCTGGAGTAGTTTGTTTCTGCCTTTAGTGTCAAACGCTGAACTACATTTTGCACTGTTTACTAGATTTTGTTTAACCACTTAACACACGCCCCTGTTTTTTATGCTGTTAGCCTAAACGACATGCCCAAGTTGTGAGCAGCACACATCCCACATAGTTTGAGACTCAGAGATGTGTCTGGTATCATTGGAAAGGAAACACTCTCAGGATTCTTGTAAAAGTGTCTGTGTGATTCTGTGACTTACTGACAAAGAGTGGCAGAGGTTACAATGATGGGGTTGTTTACTCGCCCATAGGTTTGCCTTTACAATGACATGTGTACAGACATTCAGGGACCTCTCAGCAGGATATAGACACAATGAGGCCACAGCCACATGTCTTGGCTTCATGCAGTCCAAATTTGAAGTCAAAAGACCAAAAGATGAATTTTGTTATTTTTCAACAGGTATGTCCATGCGTTTTCCTCAGGTCCTTTTTGGAGACTCCAAATGGACACTTGGTTACCAAAGCTGTATAACCGCAATCAAACACCTATAACTTCACATCCCCTTTGCCTACAATCAAAATCTTGGTCTCTAATGAAAGCTGACGCCATATTATTATTATTATTATTATTATTATTATTATTATTATTATATATAACCATATTTTTTTGTTTGGCCATATCTATCTATCTATCTATCTATCTATCTATCTATCTATCTATCTGTTTATTTTGCTATAAGTCATATGTCAAGTCGAAGAAGAACCAACTGTGTACCAAAATGCCGAGTGCGTAATGATATATGGTTCAACTCTATTACGCACAGGGCGCACGCTGGTTACGCTTGGAGTTTGTTTATGGACAGCCAAACTTAATAGCTTAGTGTCATACACCGTTGGAAACCTCTGACTATTGGCTAAAACAGCAGTCAATCAAAGCCATGTCGTCATTGTTGTCGGTCACATGTCCTCATTGGCTTTGGAGACATGTACTGCCTAATCCTAAACACCGATTGGCTTGTGTGTGGTGTCGTCAGAAGCAGAAGAGGCTCACGGTCGTAAACATCTAGTCACATGTACTCTGAGATGGACGTGCAGGTCAGGAAATGACATAAACGGACCGGGTTTGTTATTTGTGTTATTACGTTACGTGTTGGACTAAATACATGTTGACATATTGAGGAAAGTATTTCGGTTTTATGGAAACGGATTTCATATTTCACAAGAATGGATATTTGGCGAGCTGTACAGAAAGTGCTGAGTCATAAGATGATCGTTGTGGATAAAGGGAAGACTTTGAAGGTATGTAGGCATTATAGCTTTTCTTACTTAGCTCAGGGGCTAGCCAAGCTAATCGCTAATACTATTACGGCTGTGAGCAACCATATAAGTCGTGAGTGGTCTTGAATGAATCAGGACAATCTAAGCTTTCCAACAATGTACGGCATGAGTATATATGTTTAAGAGTTGGTGTTTAAAACATCCAGAAGAACTTGTGGCTACCTCCTAACATCCGTCCCGTCCCGTAGACGGAACAGCGTGCGTTAAGTGGTTAAAGCTAATTACACTTTTTTCATCCCTTTACACTAAAGTAATTGGTGGGAGATCAAGCAACATTTTAAATGTTGTCTTTGAAACAAACACTTAAGTCAAAAAAAAGACTGAATCTTGTTTTTGTCGTACACAATGCTATCCTCATCACGACTAATTGAGGGAATTTTTACATGACGTTTGGCAATTCAGTCAAATGAGAAATTAAATGTTCCAATTTCTTTGAGAGAATCTCCTGAATATATTTGTTGTTCAGAAAGTAAATTGGTGTGCATATCAGCTCCCAGCTGTGTTGTTGTCCATGTCTGTGCAGAGAAATCACAGCAGGAGACCCCATCAACATCATGGTACTAATTTGATTTATGGCATAGTGTATGCTAATAGACTGTTTGAAGAGGGCATATTTCTCAACAAAAAGACAACAATGCTGAGAGAATACATCCATTCTGTATTTTTGAAAACAATTCAATGATTGAGCATTTTTTGTACTGTTATAAATGTGCAACAAACATTGTACACGCTTAAACATCACACAGCAGCAAAACACTTTTGTTAATTTTTTGTTAATGCTGCAGATGGTAGGTATGACCGTTCCAGCCTGCAGAAATAGTGTCTGCAGAGGATAAGGTTAGTATGCAGAACATGTGAAGACTGATTGCATTCTTATGCAGTGAAGCACATTAGCCAACCTTTGCCTTCCCTTCAGAAGCTATTCATATCCTCTGTTTTGATTGTTAAATTCATGTCAGGGTTTTGTTTTTCCACAAAGCTGAGGCCATTTACTCTCAGTAAGATTTCATTTTTTCTCCAACTCAAACCGCACTGAAAGCTGTGAAGCCTCAAGGCACCACAGCCGCTTCCTACATCAGATACTTGTGGGTGTACCCGTCTTTTGTCAAACTAAATACAGAGAACACTGCTGCTGTTTCCTATCACTTAGGTGTATTATTTCTTTTTGCCGTTTGTCTTGAGAGATATTACTGTTAAGATATTTGTTTTCCACAAATCTCACAGAGTTGGTTGACAAGCTGCACTTCAACAAAGATTCATTCTACTTCCGTATAGGTAAAAATAATCAATAATGTAATTCTTGCAGTTTTTTTTTTTTAATTAAATTGTTATTTGTGTCTCGATTAAAAGTCTGTGAAAGTGAAAGTCCTTAAAAGTCAAGCTCAAAGTTGTGGGTCCTGTGTTTCTTAATGATACGTGGTTTTACTATGTAGTCAAAGTGGAGCAGTGGAGGCAGTTGTTTGAACTTTTAAAGAACTAATCTCTTTCTCTGACACGACAAAGTCATTGTTCTTAATAAGCTGTGGAGTGCAGAGGAGCTCGTTGGCTCATATTGTTGCATAACAAACATGTTTGGGTTCATGAGGGAGTGTTGGGTGTACTATGATATGAGATACAAATAGAAAGGTGTTGCTATTGAAGTGAAACGCATCTCACATAGACACTGACCTTTTTTTTTTTTTTTTTTTTTTATAGGTTACCCAAAAGAGAAAAGTAATTACTTTTTGTCCTATTTTGAGTTTTTCCATAGAAAAATCTCATCTCATTTTAAACAGGTCTATAAGTTATTGAACATCGAAGTAGCTTAGTCATATTTCAACAGAAGGTTTAAATCGAATATACTTGACAACCTGCTGTTAGGATACTCATTATCTTGCTCATGATTATCTTTTTTAAATGTATTTTCATTTATTTATTTATTTATTTATTTATTTTGCAGATTATAATCAGTAATCATGCTGAGTTTATCACAATAAATCAATACAGCATGTTTCCTGCTTGATAAGAGAGGAAATAGGATTTCATCTTTGGTAAGAAGTAACTTGAAACCATTGGTATCAAACATTAACCATCTTGTTTATGACCTTGGCAAGTTAACTGATTCTACTTTTTTCCTACTGTGCCTCCCACACAGCAGCTTTGTCCACCCCATTCACAATACCATCATTTCCTGTGCAGTGTTGAACAAGCCTTCCTAAAGGAAATGAAGTGGCAAGCTGGCAGGGTCACATAACAAAACCACATCTCACGAGACCTCTACCTACTGTACCTTACTTTCACAAATCGGTTTCTTTGCTTGTTTTCCTTTTTATTAAAGCTTTGCACATTTACATGATGCCTTAGATATCACAGAAGCGCTTCATGTGAAGTATACTGAAGGCAAGTAATCCCCCACCTTATTTAGTGCATTGACTTTGTAGCAGGATCGCAACATGAATGTGCAATCCCTCTGAATGATCGTACCAATACAAATGTGCTCTTAGTTCTGGGCTGTCGTGCTCAGCTGAAAGATAAGTTCCTTTGTGATGGAGCTGCATACTCTGTTGCTGCTCAGCTCACTGGGCGGTGGGGCTGTTTCAGGACAGAGTCAGTGAGTAATACCGCATGCTGGCTCTCATTGCAGCAGATTACTTATCTATTGATTGAAACCAGCATTCTGCAGATGGATGCCTTTGGAGTGTGACAAGTGCTTTAACAACCCCGGAACCTAATGCTCCTTAACGTCACTTTAGGTCCATGTTAAATAATGTCCCATCTCTAAGACACCAGGATTCACTCACGGTCAATCCCAGCAACGGAAAAGGAATCCATCTTGATTGGTTGTCTTCAGGCCAAAAGATCTATGGCCGCAATTACATGTAGCCACTCCTCAGTGCAGCTGGTGAGATGTAATAAATAGCATTAAGGGCTGTGAAAATCCTTTAAATACACTTTCCCCCTTTTCTTCCTGCTTGACAGTTAGAGCAATGAATTCCCAGCGATCGTCGGAAGCAGCCTGTGAGAAGCAGAACGGTGTTTCTGCTGCTTATCACTTTCACTTAAGCTGCTCAGGAGATTCAGTCACACATGCAGTCAGATGAGTACACACACCCACACACACACACACCCCATCACACATTGCCAGCCTTTTTATTGTTCATACCAGGCAGGGGATAAACCACAGTGCAGTGGAGCACTTGGTTCTTTGTCCTGTTGATGGCTTCTTTCACATAAAAATACAGTATACATCAAGACATCAGGAGCCAGATGCATGAATCACTAAAACAATGCATATATCATGTCCCACGCATAAACTTGTGTTCATAAACACAAAACATGCGATGAGAAGGGCTGGGTGATATGGACAAAATCAGATGTCAAAATTGGGCTAATATTGTAGGGTTGACTATTGGTGCTTTCACCCCATGAGATTTTTGATAACTAATCATCAGTAATGTGGATATGACAACTAAGTGGGTAACACTTGGACAACTTATGACATATCATCATATTATAATATCCAAAAATATAAGATATCTTGTGTCCTATCACAAAATATATATTTCCCAGCCTTAACAGTGAAAGTGTGCACACATCATTGATTCTTCATACCAGGCCTACATATGTTTTTCTAAAGCGATCTGCGATATCACTGCTGATGATGGCTTACAGGTCCATATGATGAATTAATTATATGGACACTATAAAGAGCCACACAGCTGTAAGTAACAGTCATGCATAATGACAGCTGTTCTGCTTTTGGAGCACCTCGCCAGTGCAGACCAGTCAATGAAGCTGCTCTTCTTTATTTTTTGACAGGTGTACAGACTGTTGGAGCAGCAGGCAGTGAGTTGATATGAAAGCAGCTGGTTAAGGGTGTGTCTTCATCCACTTATGGCAAATTGTGGAAGTAGAAATGAGGTTGATGCACATGTGCTTAGTTCCACATTGACTGAGAGCCATGCATATATACAGCTTTATAAATCTGACAAAAAGAATGCGTCTGCATATTTCTGATTTTGTGCGTACACTCACAATTTTAGTCATGAATCTACAGAGTTTTATGCATCTGGCCCCAGGTGCTTCACTCACTGATGTACTCCTGCATTTGAATATTTGAAACAAATGTTTTCTTGGCTTCCTCCTGTCAGATTCTGGCACAGATCCATCTCGGATCCTTAACAAGTAGCCTTGAGTCAATCAGTTGTGTAATCTCAAAATGTTAAAGGCTGACACATCTGCATGAATTTTTAAGATGAGTCACGATTCATCTGAATGTCAGGCTTAATATGTTTTTATATCAAGCTGTAAAGCAGCTTGAAATACAGTGTCTCATGTAGATGAGTGCAGAAATCCAGTGTTTTTACTTGGTAGCTCAGGCCATTACTGATGATGGTTGCACAGTTTACACCAACAATTCGGCTGACTTTCAAATCATCAAATGCTGGACAACTGCAGCTTTCATTTGATGCCCAACATAACACATCTTATGTTTCCTATACTATATCTGTGAGTTGACCTTTTTCCTCTCTATGGTTTACATGGATAGACATAAACAAACATGGTGGCAAAGCAGAAGCTGACATCCTAACATTTCACAGGAGAAATTGGCCTAACACCTCTTATTATCTCGGTTGCTTTAGCCTCAAAAAATATTTCCATACCAAGGGCATCCACACCCGGAACAAGGAGGTTTTTCTGCCTTAATCTTTATCTCTTCCTGTCAGCAGCACCACAGCCAGACGCCTTATTCTCAATTCTGCACCTCTGTCGCTGCTTAATGTGTTTTTCCCTCCCTAATGTTTATAATTTGACATCTGACAAAGAAATGTTTTGATTAATTGGAGACTCTCAAGCAAAATTACTTTTACTATTTGGAATGCATATGCAACTTCAGGAGCAGGTATTTGTATGTTGTTGTATTTTTAAAAAGATGTTTTCACTTGACCAAACTGCACCGGCAGATTGTGTTTGAATAATTGTTACTGTGGTGTGGAAGATGTTGTTGTTTTTATAACAGCTGTTTGTTTCTCAATAGAGATGTCAAATTTGTTGCTATGAGAAGACAAAAAAAAAAAAAAAAAAGGAAAAAAGAATACTACTGGCTTTAAGCTGTTAGCCCATTATTAAATATTCTAATTCAAGCATTATTAATTTTCAAACAATTCTTACAGGGATTCAAAGAAGGAGGACATTTTTTAATCAAACATCAAAGAAGCTCATTTTCGTAGAGCAACCCTTTGGCGCAGAACCCACGATAGGATTTCTGTGTTGGTTCAGGATGTTATTGCTTTCCTGTTTCATTTTTATTTTTGGCAAGATTACAGTTTCTCTCAAACTCTTCCTCGCACAGTTTTGTTACGTCAAGGGCGCTTTTCCATTTGCACTTTACCAAAGCTCAGGAACAAACTCCCTCTGAGAGTGACTGGTCTTCACTTAACCACAAGCTCGAAAATAGCTGGGCACTGTGGCCTGTCTATAAATGAATACAGTGATAACTGAATATCCTGCTGAACTGGACCATTTGCCATCTCCTCTCTCTCATTTACCATAGATTTGCCTTGATGATTTCCTGCTGAAAATCAATGATTCACTCACTTTTAGAATAGGAGCTCCTCTGAGGGTGTTGGCTAGGTTCTCCCGGTGGCAATGATTTCAATCAAGAGGCGTGTGAATTCTCGGGCATTTCACAATAGAATGGAACACTGCAATAAATTGGACAAATAAGTCATTTCTGTGTAGGAGATGGATTTAAATTGATTCATGTTGTGACCTCTCAGCACACACGCATGCACAGACACAGGCTGCATGTACAAGGATGTACCCAAATGCATACACATTCACTCACTGGCTCTGCAGCTGCAATTGTTGTCAACATTATACCTTTTGTGGCTTCATCACTTCAGAATACCGAGATGCTGAGGCTCTCAAAAACGGAGAAGTAGTGTAATACCAAGGCTATTCTCACATACATACAGGCTCTTAATAATGTTGACCTTTATCAAATGCAGGCTCGCGTTTACAATACTTGCAGCTTATAGTGTCAGAAGGAGAGGAATGAAGTGAGGGAGAGCAACAGCAAGGAAAAGCAACAACCTTCGAATACTGTAGTAGAAGGTACGTCATGTAAAAGCTTGCTGTAAAACTGCCAAAGATGTTGGGATGCTTTTCTGCAACAATCCCAGTGGAATTAACCAAATTATCAGTTTTATTATAATAGTTTTATTTTTTGACATCATATCAACAGCTTGTTATGAATGAATTGGAAAAGTAATTATAAGAAGACACCGCCAAATACTTATTCACATCTTACGACAGTTGTTTGGTATATTGATTTGTTCATTAGTTTTTCATTACCATTGATTACATTACAGTCATTACCGATGAATCCTTGAAACTCTCATAACCATGCCAGCATAACCCCATGTGTCAGAAAAACATTAGTATTCTTTTTAAGTCGATGGTCTGACATGTTTGTCTAAAGGGCAAAAATTGCACAATTAATTTGACAGCTAAGGGATGCAATGTAATGGTGCTTTAATCCTGTAGTGTTGTCAGTTTTAATCCCATATTACTATTCACATAAGAATGTGGTATCCTGCAAGACTAATCTTCAGTCATAACGAGCAACATGCCCTACATATGTGTCTACTAGCTAAAGCCTGGATGTAACTTGATTGGACTGTTGCTTTCCATTCCCTGCTGAGATTAGAAACATTAAATATGGCCGGGATGTTTACATATGGACAAGATTTTAACTGTTGAACAGACTTTGTAATAAGAACCAAATGAACCCTATATCATGCTCTGTTATAAAAATGGGCAAAATGGGAGCGGTCCATGACTCCAATTTTTACCAATTAGGTCATGCTGTCTTAACAGCAGATCTAAGCCTGTATAGTCTTTGGCTGTACAGACATCTTGTTGCAGGCTTGGGGTTTTTTTTTTTTATTCATGGAGGGCTTGCTGCTCCTAGCCAGGTGGAAGCGGAGCAGTAATAAATGTGGTCCAATATATCATCCACAGCACATTACAGGGGAGCTGGGGGTGATTATTCATGCCAGCAGGGGTATGAACAGACCTTTCAGGGGTTCATGGGCTCAAACTTTGAAAAGGGCGTCTCCCTCATCTTTTCTCAACAGGGTAGGAAGAGTCTCTGAGGACGCTGGAAATGTGTCATATTGAATTTTTTTTTTTCCAGCTGATTACTTGATGAGTCTCGATTGGCTTTCACATTATTTACAAATGTCCTTTTGTTTGTTTTCATGTGTTTACCGTAATCATCATTGAATTCCTTAACCTTAATCATCAGTGTCAAACACAGCAGCATGTACCGTAATTTGTCGTGTTTATGTAGGAATTGCTAACTCCTCGGGCTGTGACCATACATACCATTCTATTAAGTCACTGAATCTTAAATCCTAGAATTAGCTTCTCAGACGGGTGTAATCAAGACTGCAATTACTGTACTTGCAACAAATCAACTTTTTCCCCATCAGCCACATTCTTGGACTCAATTAACGCTGGCACTTCTACAGTCATTCAGTGAGGGGCCGGGAAATGAGGG
This sequence comes from Scomber japonicus, assembly GCF_027409825.1. Lineage (NCBI taxonomy): Eukaryota > Metazoa > Chordata > Actinopteri > Scombriformes > Scombridae > Scomber > Scomber japonicus. The sequence goes on from NC_070585.1 coordinate 14,078,748, forward strand.
TATTGTGAGCAGCGGGACGCAGGGTGAAGGTAGATGGGGCGTTATGTTTGGAGCAGCCTGTGTTTACTGTCTGCGGCTATCAGGGCACACACAGAGACAGATGAGGCACAACAGCTGGCCCTAATGCGTGTTGGGTAGGATCAGCCCGGCCCAGTCGCAGCACATCAATAGTCCCATACGTTAGCTGACAGGGAAAGCACTAAACTGTGCTCGTCTAGCAGGTGTCATGGGCCCAGCCCCAGCATAGGTGATAGAAAAAGAGGCAATCTGTCTTTCCACTAGAGGGGTTGAAGGGTTTGGTGGGGGGGTGTTAGGTTGCCACCGGACAGAGATCTGAACAAAAGGCTGTTTTACACAATAACAAACATTCATAACATCCACCTGCAGCACTTCCAGGAAATAACTGCAGGGACCAGCCGGGTGGTCGCTGTACTGATGTTCAGTCTCAGCGTCAGGCTGGATGTGTCACTTACATGAGGTTCTTGTGGCACAGATATGATGTTGATTTATTAGTGGCTGTGTAGATATATTAATAATAAAGCCTGTGTGTCTTACTGATGTATACAGTCTCATCTCCATTTAGGTTTAATGCTTCTTGTGCATGACTTTGTATATTATTATGTACAGTGGCAGGCTATAATTTCATCAAAATGGAACAAAGAGGAATGGGTGAGGAGTGTGTGTTGTGGTTAGTGTAGTGTGTGTGTTTTGAGAGCTCTGTAATATAGGAAATTACCCCACAGTCCCACTGTCTTTCCATTTGCTCTAGAAAATAATCTGTAACGGGAAAAATGAATCAATATGATTTGAATTTTATAAAAATCCCTTTAAAGATTCATTATATCCTTTGAGGAGCTTCAGTTTTGACAACAAGTTACTAATTTTCAAAATGACTAGTTCTATAATAATGACACTAATGATAATGCTTATAATAGTCTCTACTTGCACAGTTTGTGTACAGTTGATCCCTCACCATTTACCCTTAACATGTATAGACAAGTATACAGACTAGCATAAGAGTACTTCATTACAATGTGGATTTAATTACAGAGTTAAAGTATTGAATAGATCATATCGCAGTATTTTTTCATCAGTCAGATTTCATCATTAGTTTTTTCCCTCCAAATTTAAGTGCCTCTGATACTAAATCTAAGAACAGTAGATATAATCAGCATTTTATCTTCTGAAACACAGTGACAAGCACTTAAACAATTCAGTCATACAGAGGATTGAAAATAGCATGAAAGAGCTGTCAATGAAACAGAAATCTGTCTGGAATATCTTTATTTTGCAATTTTAATCAATGTATTCAGTGTGCAATATAAATAGACGGATTTATCATGATATTTGTAATCTCTTTAGCTCAACGTAATTTGCATGCAGTGTGTATTGATACTAACACACGGTAACACGTCAGTCGCAACATCTGCACATACATCCTCTATCTGAGTTATATATGGCCCATGGTGTTGCACCATATCTGGGCTGCTGGCTCTACACAACTCAGAACATTTCTAAAAGAATCTCTGTTTACTGAGTAGTTCTTTTTAATAAATGTGTTTTTTACTAACAATATTTAACACGAGCACTTGACTGCACGATTAAAACTGAATTTCTGAAACTGTCCCCAGTCTCAACTGAAATAGAAAAACAAAATTTGATATTTGTTCCTCTAAGAGCAGACGTACACACTCTTCAGGCCCTGTACAGGTGTATAGTAATAGATTCAAAATAACAACCCCTTAACTACACTCATTGTAGTTCAGCTGTTGCTTTTAATATGTTACTTTTATTGATTTATTTTCTCATTCTGTCCTTTGTCTGCTATATCTGTTAAGATGCATTATTTTTATGTGAATTCACACTGTTCTTTGAGATGCTGAAAATGCATTCACACTTTTCTTAAGATTGAACTACACTTGTTAAACATGTTTCTCCAGTTTTACCCTATATTGTTCTGTGTATACTTGAGTCATGTTGATTATTTGACTGGGAGATTAATAAGTTAGATCTTGTTGGGCAACCTTAGTAGCAGGACTAAGCTCAGTTCACTACTTTGGTACATTTGCATGAATGCTGCTACATAATTATTCCACTGACAGTGGTCCGCCCACATCTTGTCTGATGTGTGGTGAAGTGGTTGCTTGATGTTACATCTTGTCCAGCTCTATAGGAGGAAGTGATCCATTATACAGACAGACAAATCAAAGCGAAATGATGCCTGTCATGCTAAATTTACTATGACGAACATTTCCTATGTTCAAATTCTGAATTGCCTTTTAAACCAAATTCATCAGGTGTTTCCTCAGTACATGGCCTTTCAGGGTCGGTATCTGCCTTGCATTTCAAAGCAGTTCCCAAAAAAAACCTTGAATATCACTCCATTATCCAAATGACATTTAAACACTCTCAGAGTGAACCTACAGTTCGAGACTCCCATTTTCCTGGTAGTTTTACAGTCAAACAAGAAAAGCCCTAATTGCTGTTAGTCACTAGGACTCTTTTTTAAAATGCATACAGGAAAGAACAAGGTGATTCAATTCATAAAAAGCATTTTTTATTAATTTAGATAATGATCACTCTTGCCGTTAAAGCACTTCCCTCTGTTCTTCACACTATAGGCTTTGGTAGACAGCCCTAATAAGATGCCTTCACTAGACTGATAGCTTGAATCCTATTGGTATATTTTCCAGGAGCAAAGTGCCACTTTTCAGATATTTATTGCCATTCGCCTAATGCTTTGCTATTGTTCATGCGCATTATTGAGTTGGATGTGGAAGCCATTTCTGTCTCTGTAATGTAGAGCGTGGCCATCAAGGCTTTTTATGGATTTAGGAAGGCAGGGAGGAAAAACCCCGACCGGCTATTGTTGAGGGGAAGCTCAGGAGAAAGGTCTACCGTGTTCTACATGTACACTATAATAACAAAGCAAACATGATGATTTGTCCTCATAGTGTTTTTTTAAGGCACTCACAATACATAGATGACAGATTGAACAGCACAAGCCTCAATAGGAGGATCTCAAGGACAGTTTGAGGAATTTGTGTATTGTGCATAAAGCCGTAACCTCTCTGCAGATGTGAGTGCGAGAAAAAAAAGAAGCTGACCATTGTGTTGATAAATTCAATTTCCCTCAGTGTCAGCTGAGCCTGCTTCTGCTAGCCCTGTGTTACAAACCTTACTGAAGACTGTGTTGTACTGTAAGTGCCCCAAAGGAGAAACGCAGGTGACTATTATATACAGTTTGGTCAAAGTCCATGTAGGAAGGAGGTCAGGGTGGATGGATCACAAGAGGCAAACATAGACATATTTCATATTTATGTATATGCCTGTTAACCACGGATCATTTTATATATATTTTGAAAAGGTGATTGTTTAAATTCTGAAAACAAAAGTAAGTTAGATTGTATAGAAGAAAATGAAAGGACATGAAGACTAAAATTCCCAGCAGCGAGTGCAGCTCCCTCGTTATCAGACGGTTCACGTCTCCAGCCCTTATTTGTGGCAAGGTGTTATTAGCAGCGTAGCGGTGCTGTCCCACCTCATCACATCATCTGTCAGAAGATCATCAGTGGCTGTAACGGCACAGGGGGAGGATCGCTGTGTGCTGCTTGTTTAGCTTAGACACAAGCAGCCTCTTGTCCATATGAGTGGTGGAAAGTAACTAAGTACACCGATTCAAATAACATTATGGTGGCTGAAAATCATTGCTATAGTTCCAGCTACCTAAAAGTATATAAGGTAATCAGCTGTTCTGTAACAGTTTATTTCTTGCTGTGTTGAACTGAAGTTTGCCCTGCTTTTATTATTTTCTGGTTATGTCTTTCTGTGTTTTTGCATTTATTGTACTTGAAATATCTACAACTATTGTTTCTTGACTTTAGGCTGCCAACTTACACCTGGCCAGGGAAAATGGATGGAAACTAGCCTTTGGATTCATTCTGGCATATTTAATGTTTGTTTATTAATATGCACTGTCTCTAAGAAATACTACTAATAACTCATATAATATATAAGCTGTAGCACCACCTGGTTCAGACACAATGCTGCTTGTATGTTATATCAATCATTTAACAGCACAAACAGGAGCATTGTACAGAATGATTATTTTTACATTTGACAAATATTGTAATCATTGTGGTATTGCTAGTTTTACTTATGTATCAAATCTGTCACATTCTATATTTTTTATTGTCACTCCATGAAAAAAGTAAAACCAACAATTGACCTAACCCTGACCCTAACCCTACTTTAGAGCTTTACCTGTGCAGCCACAACCAGATGCAATTTGTTCCTCTGTGGTCCAAAGACTATTAACCTTTTCAGTTTTTAATTTATCATTCATAGGCTCATGGCATAATCATTAAATGTGTCTTCTAGGCATATCATACAGAAATATTCAGCTATTCAGAAATGCAATCATTTTTAATGTAGGTAGTACTACACATGCTCTATGAGAGCTTTTATGGAAAACTGTAAAAATGTAAATGTAATGTTCATTTCTATATACAGAGGTTTTATATGAACGAACAGGTTTCAGATTTATAAGAAACATGTTGATAGGACATCCTGAACCTTAGTAAAGTCAGAAAACTGATGGTGCCAAACACAAAACACAGAAACCCAATTTTTCAATTATTTAATCGCTGTTATTATTTTGCTGATCATTCTGAAAACTAATCTTTATCAGCCAGCATTGCATGAATATGTTTTGCAACATTATTTTACTTATGTTTAAATGTCCAGCTGTTGCTTTGGAAATCAGTGAGTATGTATTTGTTTTTAAAAATGTACATCTTCAGTAGAAAGAAATGAACTTGGGGCTAAATGTGACAAACAGGGAGGGAAGTTAGAAAGTACTGAGAGACAAACCCACTCATTGTTAATTTAAATGTTACCACAGGGTTATATCTGTTCTTAAATATTATCAGTTAAATGTGTTAAATACATTTTTGTATCCCCTCAAAGGAATATTAAAAGTGTGTATATATATATATATATTGAAATGAAACAATGCCTTCATTTAGTCACGACTACAGTTAGAAAGTGTTGGGAGTTGTCTGTCACAGGTGTGGGGAATTACATTGTGTAGGCATCAGTAGTCAGAGTGTAAAGTAGCTTAAAGCCTATAACGTTACATCTGATCTGCAGGGTTAAGGCAGAACAAGCACTGTGCTCCAGTGTGGTGCCATCTCTTCCTCCTCCCCCTTGTATATCACCCTCAGTGTTGTTAAAGCACAAGAAATTAGGCTGTCTGGGAGAAAGAAAAGCAAGAAACATCAGCTCCATTTTAGCAGGAGGTTGTTTTATTTTATTTAGGTCTCTCGGTGAGCAGCATAGTCTTCTTTTTACCTAATGTGTAATTTTCCCCATTTTCACCTCATTGACGTCAGCGGTGACTGCACACTAGCCTGCATCATTATTATTATTCAGTCATCAGTGCACGGAGATGTATGTTCGAGGGGTACTATTTATTTTTTATCACTCTTGATGTTCAAGACAAGGTGAGGAGTCATGTACAGATTACAGAAGTGATTACCAATGCACAGATAAAGGCCACGTTACATGAGTCACCCTCAAAGAGGATAATATTCATTAAAGTGAGAAGGCTAAGCTGTTGAAGTAGCTGCCGTCACTGGGATTTTGACGGGACATTATCCGGATCAGAGTTGTTGTTTTGCATTAGCGGGTGTGAATCTTACTTGTGGCTGCAGGGTTTTATTTTTATTCACCAAAGTTGGTGCTTCATATGTAATTTTACTTCCTTAAATTGGCTTGGAAAACTCAAATTTCTTTTTTTAGGTAAATGAACCTGAAATGGAGGAGGTGGTGTGTTTTGAGTAATCAAAAGATGTGCTTCCTTCAAAACCGATTTGTATTCATGCATAGCTAAAGCACAGGCGCCAATGTGTCTTTGCTTTTGGTTGTGATGTCAGGAGAACTAGAGGGAGCTGAGGGAAAAAAAAGAAGAAATTGGAGAGAATAATCAGAAAACTGTTCAGGTTGAAATGAGTTTTCCCCTCTGCTCACTGCGTCTGCCTTCGACTGATACCCTAAACACACGTAGAGTTCAGATGTGCTTTGGTTTGCTTCGGAGGGAAAGTCATATCAGATAACCAGCTCTGTCTTTCATTTCTAGACAGGTTTACACTTATCTACATAATGCTGAGTTATATTTCTCTTTCAGGTCCGGAGCCTCTGGAATCCATGTCTTTGCCACTTGTGAACATGTGACATTGTGGTAAAAGCATTTGTCTTTTGATAATGCTGCTGCCACATGTCTGCATTTCTTACAGTTGCAGCATTTAATATTCTCCTCATATGCAGGGATTATAGAGGCAAGAGTTGGCGTTTGATGTAAGCCTTTGGAACACTGAGGATGTAGAAAATAAAGAATGTAAGAAGAAGAAATTACTTTACATATTTATGTAGTTTCATGGCTCATTAAGTGAGCAAAAACAATTTTGTAGCCATGATAGAGGGATAGCAATGTCAGTGGATCCACCGTTTTTGGTCCAGATTGAAATATATCAAGAGATATTGGATGGATTGACATGAAATTCTCATGTTCATGGTCTCCAGAGAATGAATTCCACTGACATTTCCTCCTGTGCTACTCTGAGATTGATGTTTTGGATATTGTATTTGGGAGATACGACAGATCAGCATGAAATTTGGTTCAGAAATTCATGGTGCTCGGAGGATGAGTCATACTGACATTAGTGATCCTTTGACTGTTTTTCTAATACCGCCATCAGTTTTCATTTCTCCAATATTTTGGTTTATGACTACAGATCCTCAAAATGAATGCCATTCCCATCGTCTTCAGCTGTTCTTTGTGTTTAGTGCTAATTAGCACATTTTGGTTAATAAGATGGTCAGTATTGTAAACTAACCCAGAACCCCTGTGTCTCTTTTTCAAAAAGTGAAGTTCCAACTAAATTAATTTGTCCCAATTTGATACAATTGATACAACAACGATACAAACTACCATGACTGTCATTAGCATGTAGCAAGCAATGTCCATCTGTCAATGGTTAAAGTGTGTCTTACAGTTCAGTATAGTTTTCTTTTTTTTTTTGATTTCATACAATTGCACTGTGTGTCTTGAGATTGCAGTGCACAGACAAGTTAGCAGACAAGGCTGTAGAGTTGGCAGGTGATTCCTCAGATTTGCTGTCCTTGTAGAGTAACACCGCATCCTGACATACAGCGAGCGAGTGAACCGGCGACGAAATCTCGTGCGAAACTGTCCTGATATGCAGCGTGACGATTTTATCACAAGTATATCGTTCATGCTTGCTGTTCTCTGTTCTCTCGGTTCTCTCTCTGCTAGCTAGCTTGTCAACAGGAAGCAGCGTGTACATTTCAACCAATAAGGGTTGTTTAGGGGCGGGACACAGTGGCGAAATTTTGTCCAGATAGAGACAGAGCGAGCAATTTTTTTTTGAGGGGTGGGAGTGATCGCTGGACCGCTGTATGTCAGGATGTGGTGTAAGGCAGCTGCTTTTTGACACTAAATCCAACACACTAGTCCTTTAACATGTTATCTGGACACAATAATGACATCTGATCTACAGCCCTTTTTGGTCACACCCGGTATTAAGAGCTTTGTTATCTCTGTGTCTCTGAGGGTTAAACATCAGACTTATAGAATTGGTTTATTGCAATGAACCCAAGAAATCCATTGTACATCTCATATTTATACATAGATAAGTCGTCATCCATCAGAACACAAACATTTCCTGTTTTTATGACATTGTGAAAGTCTTGGCACATAGTGGTCTATCTTTCAACCATCTCTCCCTCCTCGTTCTACAGAGACTGATATCCAAGCCAGCCGGCCAAGAGTCAGGCTGGTTTTCTGTTTCCTAACGCCTCACCCAAAATGACTTAGCATGAACAATCCTGTTTTTAACACTACCTTAAATGACCTTACAATACCGTACTGTCTATATAGTTAGGTAGATCTAGGTGTGCAAATTAGTTCGGTAAAGCTGATAGACTTGTTGACCACATGCAGGTGTGATCTGACTTATCACATCACATTAATACTTTGCATTAACGTGTTGATCCTCCAGATAAAGTAACCAGATACGGATCACATTGTAATGCCAGTTGTAAATGGGTCTTAGTCTTGTTAAGAAATTGGCTTAATTAGTCTGCATAATCGAATCCTTTACCGGTGAGATTTCCCCTCCGTACTTAAGCATGTGTTTTCACTGTCTGTACAACATACTGTAAGTGAGCATGGTGTGTCGCTGCTACAGTAAGAGCTGGCGGCTTGTTAAATTGGAAAGTTGGTGCTGGCATTGTGTTTCAGTAATTGGTGTTGAACAGGTGATGCTTTATCTCAGTCTTGTTATGGATCATATCTTTGTGTTGTTCTAATTCTCTGTCTGATTCTGAGGAGCCTCCATGCTCTGTCACACTAATTAGAGAGTGCGAGTCATCCCCCATTTCTTTCTACCCAGATCTTTACTGGGAGGAGGGTAAGTGATGAGACGAGGAGGAGGAGGAGGAGGAGGAGGAGGAGGGAGAAAGAGACAGGAAAAGGCAGGTTTACGTAGTTGACAAGTGTCGCAAGGGGCTTCACGTTGACATCGGTATGTGTCAAAAGGGTTTGCAGCAGATTGAATAACTTTTCCAACATCAGCATTTATATACCCGCTCTTTGCTGTTTTTGTCATTTTGCCAAATTGAACCTGTTTATATTGGACGGTCTCTAAACTGGTAGCATATTTTCTGTGAGGAGGTTTGGCACTATTATGTGCTGTGAGCCCGGCTGAACGGGAACATGTTTTATCTAATTGTAAAGCTCTCAAAGAAACAATGTTTGTAATATGAGAAATGGGATATGGAGCGTGTTTCATTTCAGCTCTGAATTGCAAGTTGTATTGTTCTGTTCAATTCTTCCCAGCATCATAAACAATATAGATTACCGACGATACTGACATTCCATTATTTTAAGGTTTATGGCTCTTGATCATTATGGTAGTCTGCCTCACTCTGCAGTTGAAATTGTTCCACAGTTGTAAAATGCAGTGTGTGAAACGTCTCATTTTAGCTGTAGGCATATCCGGTAATTAAAGGATTAACTTGGTAATCTAAATTGTCTCTTGTCTTTTCCTTCCTCCTTCCTCCCATTATTTCCTAACACCCATTTCAAAGATTTAAGAATGTCTCCTTCCCCTCTCTGTCTGCGTTTCTGTTTCTTCCCATGCTGGCACCGACTTCTGTAATCAACTTGCTTGTGGATAACCTCGTTTCCGGCTAAGCGTAAGGGGACAACAAATCCATGAGCATGTGCGTGCCTTGGATGGCAAAGAGTGCGACTGATTCTGCACCTCCTGACAGCCTCAATTCCTTTGTGGATTGTGTGTAGTTATTAAGTCAAAATGTGTTTAAATCTCCGTGGCTCTTTTGAAAAGCATCATGTGCTGAAATGCCAAACAGGTGAGGCTTTGAAGAATCTCAGGCATTTACATCCAGAGTTTTTGCTACAGCAAGGCGTTTTGAATCTTCCCCTAAACTGAGCTAAATCTATCAAGTGTATGAGCTGCCTTTACAGTACTCAAACGCAATTTTTACAGTATTACTTTTTTCTGTCACTGTGCTTTGTGAATTTCATAAAAAATATTCAGTGGCCTTTTCAGATGGATTCATTTTAAGGACCTCTGCAGGCTTTACACAGCTAAGATCTTAAGTAAGTTTTTGTGTCAATGATTTTCCCTTTGCTCAACATGCTGTGTTGAAGACTAGAAATAATTTCAGACGCAAATACTCAAAGAGGAGCAAATTTTGAACTAATGATGCAACTTGATCTTTGCCATCCTCTGGGTGTGAATTATGTATTTTCAGTAGAAACTAATCTCTTCATCTCTTGAGGAGATGCTATCAAATAGAAGACCTTGATCAAAAGGGGTTATTTTTGTTTCACAAAACAGCTAAATGGTCTCATACTTAATTTTCAAAGCCATAAAAAAAAATTATTTAAAGAGGATGGCACATATGTAACATGTGTAAAAGACCCAAAGTCAGTGTAAGTCACTGAGTTATTCAAAGTTTACTGGCGAGATGCAGCCAATGATTAAACCCCTGATATAGAAAATGTAGTTTGAGAGGATGATTTAGCCATGAAAGTGGTGTGTCCGTTGAAACATCTGGAAATGAATGGGAATGAAAAGCATCAGCTGTGGCACTTGAGTGATGAATATGGATATTTTCTTTCAATCTGGAGTTTCTTAGTCCGCACACTTTTAATGATGCTTCTAAGAATAGGAATGCAGTTTCTGAATCACCAGTTTCACCATGTAACTCTAGAAAGAAAAGATAAATTTATCTTGTGTTAGCACTCTCGATGTTATGTACACTCCCAGCTGTTGATCTTGTTAAGCATCACATTCAGCCATTTATCCACACACATTTGCACAAATACACACATTTGCTCAGACACTCACAGGCGCTCTCGCTTACACACAGCTCAAAATGTCAGTACACTTGCATTGACAGAAATTTTAAATGGTCTTGTAGGTTTCGAAGCAAATTTGCCTTTCAAGACACTGTCACCTTGAAAGGCGAACAAAGCAAAGGTGTCGGGGAGTGTCAGCGCCGGTGGCAAAGGTAGACGACGCACAGTTGCTTCCCTGCTTGGACCCCCCTGCTGAGGTGTTACTTCAAATAGATGACAGGAAAAATTAATAAATAGGAATCAGTACACCGGAATAAGCAGATGTGTTTGCTCATGTTCAAAGGTGTAAGGCTCATTAATAGTGTTGCTGCGCGCTATATGTACACAACTAACAACACAACTTTTTTTTCGTTTGTGGTGTTTAATGACATTTTAAAAAACACCATTTAAATGCTGTCTGTTTGAGTAGAGATGATTCATGTCTCCAGCTTTTGATGGCAATTCTCAAAGTTGACAATGTGACCCAAGCCTCCTGAGCACATTTTTCATGGAAATATTCTCATCGGGGTACACTGTAGGCAGCGTGTTATTAGTTGCTTGAGTTAATGTATGCGCACAGATGTACAGCCCTGCATCGATGTACATGCTTAGCAGCCAATTTTCTATTCATTTAAATGTAAGAAGATTGTAATAACATCACATGTGGCATGTGTGAGAATGATTTACATATTCACTCTCCTCCTCCCCTCCTCCCCTTCTGTCCTTCAATTCCTGTTTTTAGTTTTTTTTGTTTTTTTTTTAAATCTCTCCACCTCCCTACACCATGGATACAAACGTGATGTGATGAAGTTAAGGTTGCTATGGATGCCATCTTTCCTGCATGTTTATTTAATGCATCTCAGCCGTGTCCATTCAAGTGAATTTTCACTGCAGGTGATTGATTGTTTCCAGGCCAACGTTAATGACAAGAGTTATTGCAGTGGTACACTATCTGAATTCATAGGTGTTTTTAGAAATTCTGTATTTTTATTTGCATGCATAATTCTGCATTTCTCACTGATTGAAAGACAAAGCTGTTTATTGTATGCAGTCTATATTTTGCATACATGCTTGGGTTTTTTTGTTTTTTTTGTCTGGTTTTTATTAGCTTCTTGTGTGTGCATTTCAGCTTCCTGAATGTGTAAGTGTGTGTACAGTATGTTTGACGGAGTGTGTGTGGTTGAAGGAGTGCTTGTTGAAGCATGGTTGTCGCATTGAAAAATGTTTCTGAATCCAAGACAGGTAGAGGAGTAAATATTTGTCATCAGGGGACAAACGTGCATCAATCAGCCGTGCTCCAGATTATATATGATGGTGGATCGGCCCGTCTTGGATTTTTCTTCTTTTTTTTTTTTTAACACATCCCATTTATGTTTCTTTGCCTGTGTTTGATCACTCTTAATGTTAATGTTGTCAGAGGCTTATTTATAGCATTTCTGACTATACATGAACAACGTTTGTGTTCCCAGAGCCCTGATGTATGGAACAATATTTACAGTGATTACTCTAGAAAGATACTCAACAACCAGAAGGCACTTGTGCATGCTGAAGCACTCCAAAGAAAAACATCAACCAACAACATGGTTGTGACAAATTTGATATCGGCTTTGTTGTTAACGCTGGCTAAACATGAAATGGTTTAATATTCTGGATAGTAATTTTAATTGAATTAATTTCAGAGGACATTGTAAGGCGCTGATGGTGTCATAAAACACTTGTTATAGCTGCTGTTCATCACTGTGATGTAAATTATGCCCAGTGATTGCTCAATGATGCTTTCCTTCGGGGACATGACGTTGTAAAAAAAAAAAAAAAAAAAAATTGTAATTGGCTCCAAAGGGCACACGATGTGTTGGTGCCATGAGGGAGAAACACAAAAGAGGGTTATTTTCTCTCCAGCTACGGTTTTCTCCCTGCTGACATCCTCATACTGCGTTGCATTCAGCAATTCTGTTCTCCAAGTAGATAATAAGGACTGAAATTAAAAAATAAATGCTTATTTTACAAGCGGTGATAACACAAGTCGACAGTTCATGGAACACTGACACTAGCAGAGGAGAAGTGAGGATAGAAGATGGAAAGCATTTCATTTCAATATTAGACTTGAGATTTGTCCATATCCAAAAAATATATAAAGACACTCAAAAAGTGATACGGTAAGCGACCCAAAAGTAAAAATCATTATAAAATATTGGAGATAGATGGTAATAAAATATGTTTATAAACCTGTAACACATGTGAAAATCTAATCCTGCTTGCTTCTTTAGAATGCAGTGGTGTGTACGTGTATAGTTACAGCAATTACAGGAACGAATGTCTCTGGATTTTCGAATATATTTTGAAGCCTTTTTTGACAGTAGCATTACCACTTTACCATCTCCTCCTCTTGTGTACTTGGTCGCTGCCTGACTTGGGAGTTGACATGGTCAGCTGGACAGATGAGACACTGGGGTCTGTGTGCAGTAGGAAATCTGCCCTGGACATCATGGCTCAGCACACTGGCAGCTGGTGCACCCTTGTTGCGATTGTGTGTGTGTGTGTGTTTCTGTGTATTTGAGGTCAGTTGAATTGTCTCTCAAGAGAAAGGCAGCTGCAGACAGATATCGGGTCACAGCCAAATACATTTTCTTTTGAAGAAAGAATTCAAATTATTCTTGTTTCTGTTTATGAAAATGTGTGAAACTCTGCTGATGGCTATAGACCTATGTAATGGATATTGGGTCACAGTAACACACCCAGTGTAATCTATGAATTAAATCTTCATTGGATCTATGATCAACAAGGGAGACATTTAACGCCCTGTTTGTTTTTTACACACACAAACAGCAATCTGGCAATGACTTGGATGCATTTGACAATTAATTCCTCTTTAACCAATCACATTCAGTGGAATCTAATGCAGTGCCTATAGTGCTGCTGTATGTCTATTTGATTTGTGCATTGACCCGCAAGGAGTCTGTTAAGTGGCTGATACTCCCTCTCTCTGTGTGTGTGTTTGTGTGTGTGTGTGTGGTGTGTGGTGTGTGGTGTGTGTGTGTGTGCATTGACTTTGAAGTACATTGTTTCGTGACAATAATCCAAGCCAATTTACTACGCATCAGCCCTCCATTATGGGTTTGATATAAAGAAGTGCGTGACTAGAATGCCCTCCTATAAAATGACAATTTACTTCTCTAAAGAAATTACGTGTTTAACCTCATTAACCTGAAGTGCATGTACTAAAATGGAAGACTAACCTCCACCCCTTGTGACACACACAAGCACGCACACACAAACACAAATTGGAAACATCATCAGAAGTTGAGAGTTCACGCTGAATGTGATCCTCTGTAAATCAGCAGCGGGCAGTGAGTTAACTACATGAGGCGTTCATCTAGCTATTCTCATGACTCGTCAGCGTCTCAGATGGCTTTGCTTTCGCTCTCTGTTTCAACATCATCTGTCCTCTATGAGATGATTAACCTGGCAGGTGTGAGGTGAGTCTCACCCACTGTTTTAGTGAGCTGTCTTCAGTCTGCAGGGAGTACAGAGGGTCAGCCCAACCGGCTAATGGCCTTGGTCACAAAGCTGGAAGCCAGCCCATTAGAAGAAGCGGCTGTCATTAGGACCAACACACTTTCAAACAATCTGACCTACTGGTCCCACACTGTTTATTAGCGAAGTTTTAGCTCTCCGTTAGAGCAATTATGCCCACTATTCATGATGAACTGTGGCCTTTTCCTCGACACCATGAGACGAGAAACACACACTCGCATACATAGTAAATAATGTCTGGCGGTTGTGTTGTCATGAATTGGGAGCTGCCATGTTAATGACATTTTCTTCTCTGCAAATGTGTTGCAATAAGGGAAAATGAGGAAAAAACGCAAAGTGTCAGCCAGTGATGTATGTCCTTCATTGGATACAGAACATTTAGTTTTCATTAAGAGTTAAACATGTACACGAAACATTAATGGGGTTCAGCTGCAGCAGCAGCAGTGGCTTGCTTCATTGTATCTCATTCTGATAAATTAGAAACTGAGCACACAAGGGTAACGGCAAAAAACGGAGAAGAAAGAGAGACATTAATACAATGTGTAGTGGGAGGGGGACTGACAGATAATGTCTTTATCCAAAGATGGTGTTTATGACGCAACGTAATATTATCCCTGACCCAGGCATCAGCAAGCTGCAAGGATGAACAAAGGATGGGTGAGGGAGGAGAGAAAGAGAGGAGAGAAAGGTCAGCATGAGTGTTGCCGTTTCATTATGAGAGATGTGGACTCCCATCCTCTCCTGCTGCACAGGGAGTGATGGGTAAGGTTGTTAATGTCTGTTCTGTCAGCCATATTGAATTCGGGGCAGTAAATTAATATTACGCTCCTTTTAAAGGGGTTTTATTTTGGGATTTACTGGTCTCCCCTGAGTGTCGGCGGTGTAAAGAGGTTACTTCCCTCTTTCTACTCTGTTCTGTGTCCTCTTGCTATCTCTCACTACAAGACTAATATGTTTAGAGAGAGAGAAACTGTGTTCATGCAGGAAGGATGTATGTGCTGTAGGCTCCGTTGTCATTCAGTGTTTGTGTTGAACACTTTTGAGAAAGCGTAAAACTTTGCTGTAAATCATAGCATCATACCCCTGAAGGACAGCTCCTGTATCTCTGTGCAGTGGATGTCTGCTCTTTTCTTCTTCCACACGATGTGTCTCATATTTTTGGAGGAATAAAAATGGCATTTATATAGGATGTGATTTTGAGTTAACTGGCTGTCTTGCTGTCAGTCATCTCTAACCTAACCACCTCCTGCCTTGTCTTGCTTAATGTGGGTAGAGTTAGAGATCTGGTTGAAAAGCCATATAACACACTGTGAAGTGGCCTAGTCGCTGCGACAGGATTTATGGCTGCCGGTCCATCAGCAGTGATGTTAAAGGGCCATGATTAAGAGCTGGAGTAAAGACGTGGACTTCACTACCCCTCCGACCCAGCACACAAGGCCAAGCTCTGTCACTGCCAACTCTCCTCCATACATCTCTCTCTCACTCTCTCCACTCTTTGTCCATCTGTCGTCTTCTGCCTTTTTATATGTATGAGTTTTAATTCACCAAGGACACTAAATCTCTGCATTAGATATCTGGGTTTCTGCTTCATTCTCACTCACAACAGTCACAACAGTAGAGCAGAAAAGGTTCAGTTCCTGCCATCATGACAACTTGAAAACAATTTTTAATTTGGCATCTCTCTAAAATCTGTGTGTCTTTTTACTCTCTCAAGGTTCTGAGCACGCCGCCACAGCAACACTTCCTGCCGCCTTCTCGGACCTGTTACCTCACTTCCTGGTGGAGCCGGAGGACGAGTTTATCGTGAAAAACAAGCCGGTCACTCTGACTTGTCGCTCCACCCCGGCCACGCAGATCTACTTCAAGTGCAATGGCGAATGGGTTCACCAGGATGACCACTTGATTGAACGGACTGTCGACCCAGCCACAGGTATATATACAAAACAATATGTCTCCCAACTAAATAAATCATCTCTATTTAATTTTGACAGGCACTTCCTGAGCATTTTTCAGTGTTTTTTGAGCAGTGTTTTTGGATGCTGTTTGTTACAGATGTGTGACAGATGAGCGACTCCATAGATACATTATGGAAAGTGTTTACGTGCTCAAACTAAGGTTCGCAATTTGCCAGTGATTACTGTGCTCCATCAGGCTCTTGGCTCATACTCCTTCCTATTTAGTCTGCCAGTCTCATAATAAGCACATTGGTTTCAGTCTCAGAAAAAATCTCGATCACCTTGGAGACCTGTTTGTTTTTCTCTCTCTGATGTGCTGCAATCCCCCGCCTCCGCCATCAGTGTCATAAACATGTATGACACTGATGTGGTGTGATTCAGCAGCGATCTGCAAATTCAAACCACCCCATTCACAGACTGACAACTGATTAGGAATGAGAAACGTGGAAATGACAGGTTTTCTGGGGAGAGGGAACACACAGGCACTCGCAAAATGCACTCTCAGATTTGTAGCCACATAACAAACGTGCATAAAAAACAGGATAATGAACACGAGAGCTAAAACAAGAAAATACACACCCATCAATGTCTGCACAGAGAAACACAGTGAGAAGGTGTTTAAAGCAAGGAAATCTGAAGGGAAATGTAAACAGGATGTATCATGACAACACTTTACTTCTTTGTTTTTAGATAAAGAGCTCACTGTGCTAGCATTTTATCCATCTGGTCTTTGGGGTGTGGAATTAATATGCAGCAGCTCACCAATTGTAGGCAAAAATTGTCAGTCATGGGGGTAACTGTTGATTCAACCTGACAGTTAGGTAGGTGAGCATTTCTGATCTGGTTTACGAATGAACACAAATATCCTCCCACACTGAGGCTTTGATCGATGTGCGTGCTGACTTGTCCTCTCCCGTTCCTGCACTGTTTTCTCCAATAAAATAAAACACGGGATTTTTTTTTTTTTTGTTGTTTTAATTCTCTGCTGTGTAAGTGACTTTGAG
Organism: Scomber japonicus; assembly: GCF_027409825.1. Taxonomy (NCBI): domain Eukaryota; kingdom Metazoa; phylum Chordata; class Actinopteri; order Scombriformes; family Scombridae; genus Scomber; species Scomber japonicus. Next base: position 14,095,691 of record NC_070585.1, read on the forward strand.
GCATGGTGAGTGATTTAAGCTACAGCTCTCTGCAGTATGGCATCTTTTTTTTCCTTTTCCCTTTTCACCACAGCACAAGTTATAAGTGACTAGAATATTGCTGTATTTCCAGAGTCTAGCTTGTTCACTGTTCTGTGAGCACATTGACTACAGGTGGAAGAGAAGCTGAATACTCTGTGCATGTCATGTCACAACCTCGCTGTCACTCACCCACATTGTTCAGCTGTTTGATTTGTATCACCTGGTGTATCAGATGCAATGTTGGATGTTTGGATGTTTGAGTTATTTTTCTCTTTTGATAATGTCTATGAAATGTTTATTGTTGTTCTGCTTGAGAATAGAAAGTGAACATGAACTTGTGGAGTGCCTGTGGGTTTAGATCATTAAGAAGTCACTGAGGTAGAACTGATAAAATTTGATCAATTCCCAAAATCATCCCCTTTTTTGTGTTGTCTTATTAACAGTTCTACTGTGACAGCTTCTCATTGTCCTATTCAATATAAAGTTGGTGAGAGAACTGCTACAAATGAAAAGTTCTCAGTCCTCAGATTGGATAACAGATATAAATCTACTAGCTACAAATGATGGTGAGCAACAAATTTAGAGCCTGACATATTAATAGGTAATTATTGTTTTTTTTTTCTTGCTTTCCTGTATTGCATTGTATGATGTTATTTGTGGGATGTCACAGCCTACAATGGGTGACATTGTAGAGTCGGCTGCCTAGCTTTGTTACGGTGAATATGAATAGTGTTTTGTCAATAGCAAAAGAACACGATGTGCCCCATAAACTGCAGAGTTTATGGGGAACATCACATTACCAATGCAACGTTACTCTGCCAACATTTAATGATGATGGACCATTTGCCGTGTGGTTATGAGTCGTTATAGTCAGCATTTATTTGTCTATGAAACAAATCTGTCGTGCTGGGTGCCACAGACCCCTGCAGTAACGAGGATTCCGTCTTTAGAAACCCTGTGAAGTTTCAAGGCCTCCTCGCAGCGCACCACATCACTCTGGTGGTCCCCCTGCCTTTGATGATGAATGTGTCACATGTGGGGCTGCGCAGTTATGAGGGGCACGTGGTTTTCAAGAGGTATGGCTGCTCTAAGGTACCCACATCGATCTCTCAAACACTTTGCTGTTTAATGTCAGCACTGCCCTGAGGAGTTTACTGATGGTTCCCTCTAATCCCCCCTTCCTGCAAGAAACATGTGAGGAGCATATATCTAGCTACAGAAGAGCTGTGTGTGTGCGTGCGTGCAATACAGGCTTGTCAGGCCGTCCTCTCACCCTGGTCGTCACAGTCACACTGGACTTTAAACTTGTACCTGTTGCCAAGCAACCAGGACTTTTGTCACATCAGAAGCTGCCTGATATCAACATCGTGCCTTGGGGAGAGAGAAATGAGGAGTTTTGAGATATACCCAAGTTGACAAAAATTGATTGACAATTTATACTCCGTGTTACAGTGAAAAATCACCTTCTCAAAATAGCCCATTTCTCTAAGAGGAACTTTGACAAATTTCCTACCTGATCCAGAGTGGTTTTCTCCACTTGAGCTTTGCCCTGAGCAGAATCCATGTTTGTTTTCTTCATAAACAGAGACAGAGATTTAAATACTAGGCATTCGTATGACTAGCCATCAACGGTCAAAAAGCTACTGAGATATCAGCCTTAGTTTTATTGGCTGGCTTGTTCAGGCTGATTGGGATTCTCACCAAGGATCGTTCTTCTTTTGTTATGTAAATGAAGAGTCGAGCTTTGGATAGAGTTAATGATCTTAATTCCAAAGAGAAAATAATGGAAACGGAATGTAGACACATCAGAGTCAAGAGTCACTGCTGGAGATGGTGGGCACATTTGTTCTACTGTCCTCTGTTCAACATGATAATCTCTCTCTTCAGCCTTTGACAGATGAGCGGTTCATCAACAATTATGGGACTTGAGTGCTAGAACTATTTATATTATATATTATGGGACTTGAGTGCTAGAACTATATGAATAAATATATATAGAGAGAGAGTGTCGTCACTGGAAGAGTCATGACTTAAAAAATCAAGAAAAACTGTACAACTGTTAGTGCCACATTTGTGTAATTGATTTCAAAAGAAGAGAATTTTCCTAAACAAGTTAAGACATATTTTAAATGTCAATTAGAACACATCAGGTGAAGTTAGTTTTATGTATTTTAATTTAACTTTAGTTGTACCAGGTAAGCCTCATTGACATAAAAAAATCTCAATAAGCGTATGGGGTAAGCTAGGATGCAATAACAATGAGATATACTGTAGACAAGTAACATAAGACACAAAATAGGCCACAAAATTAAACTTAAACAATGTGATTATAAGATCATGAATATAATTTCAAATATAATGTCGTAAGCTTTTAATCCGTATAACAACCTAAATGACATATTTAAAACAACAAGAGTTGTCTGAAACCATAAAAGTAACTACTGTAACTATAACTTAAAAATAAGAACCTAAAAATAGAAAATGAAAAATGCTAGCCAGAAGAGAGAGCACCCAGTTTCTGCAGCAATGATTTGAATTCACAATTTATCAACTTTTGATCTCAGTGCAGAAGTTTCCAGGCAGAGGGAGCAACATGCATGAGAGCTCTTTTACCCAGTTTAAGATGCTTATGGTATCAAAAGTAAAGAGCCACAGCTTGAAGGAAAATAAGGGTACATTTGAAGCTTATAGTGTTATGGATCAGTGCAGACTGCTCTATTGCAATATGAAATTACTTATGTACTGTGATAGATGATTTTGCCCCCTCCTAGCCACAAAGATTGCATTAAAGGCAAGATTAATGCAATGTGATTCTTCTAGCAGATGACCCTCTCCATAAGAGATTGAAATGATGTTTATTGCCTGAATGATTATTTAACGGAAAAAAAAAAGCAGAGACAGGTTTTGGGGCTTATGTTTAAGACATAAGTTGAAAATCAAACTAGACTGTCTATTTCTGAATGCATGTCTGATCACCAGTGTACTTGAAGCTTTCTTTGTCTTTTGTTATATTCTGTGCTGAGAATGTCAAGAGATTCCCACAGTCCTAATGACTCTGGCACATGTTTTTTATTACTGAACAATATCAAATATGAAAACAAACTGATCAAAGACCGAGGAAGCCGTGATCGATAATCCTTTCACCTCCACATGGCAGAGCCGAGTTGAAGCAATATCAGAAATGTGGTTGTTTTAGAGATTAACTGATCTAGCCCAGCCCAGCAGAGCAGAGGCAATATTCAGCAACTCTGTCCGTGTTCACTCCCGGCAGACTCGTGCAAACGTCAAAGTAACTGGAAGGGTTTAAATTAATAACGGACCCAGCTCTGAAGGGCAGACATGTTTCAGTCCAACTGCTCAGTATTCAAGGCTCAGGAGGTAGAAAATATGACACGTGGATAACCATCTACAGCAGATATGACCTCTGCCCTCATCAGACAGGTCTGTTTATTGAAACTGATTCAGTGAAGGAAAGACAAAAGAGCTGCTCCAGCTGACTGTGTGTACTGCAAATTTACAGTTATTGTTACTGACACATCTTTGTTTTGTCTGCATGCTATGGACTCCCAGCTAAACACACAGCCACCAGCATTACCTCACCACAAATCTACACACGTACATAAACACAGGGTCACTTGTCTCAAGAGCTCCTTTGAACATAGAAAAGGAAAAAGATGTTGCAATTTGTCCTTCCTCTCCTGGTATCAATGTACGATATCGATCCATCCTCGAGTCTATCGGTTCTCATTACCTGTCCTCAGTAACTTATCTCAATTGTTATGGCTGTGACTGCTTCCAAAGGCCCGGCCGGCTCTGTCTCTCCCAGGTCATCCTTTATAGAATAGAAGAAATGGAGACGTCTGGCAAGTCCTAATAAAGACATATCCCCTCCGAACAAATCAATGCTGACAGTGTGTTTGCATAGATTAGGAGATTCTCCCGCAATATGATTTCTCATCAGACACATGATGAGGAGAAGGGAGATTGGCATTTGAGCAGTGGATTGTTGTATGGGCCAGACTGATTTTATTGTGTTTGCATTTCATCTGCCAGCATTGATGGAAACGATTTTGATCTATTCGCCGCATTGTCACCCCTGCAGCAAACCTTCTCAGGTGGAAAATACATGCATTTCACATTCCTATTTCAATAAACCTCAGCAACTGCTTTATATAGATGGGGAGAGATTATATTTTCTTTGTTGATTGAACCAGTTGTCGACAAGACTCCTACAATGAAAACAGAAGATGATGTAGACAATAATAAAGCTCTACATATTTGCTTGTACTTTATGAAAGTGCATTTCAGAGTTTGCAGTGGACTCATACATGCAGTATTAATAAACCCTTTTAAAATTCCTTTTTTATATAACTCCACATCATTTTATATATATGTAACCCTGTCATATAACCCAGAGGTTTATCAGCATCAGCACCTGTCCTCCATCAATCCTTTTGAAGTCTAAATACCGCAGATGACGTCGTCAGTAAATCTTTTAAAACCATCTATCACTTTCTGAATAGAACTAATAATGTGTTATAGCACCACAGGGCTAACCCCTGCCTCTGCAAACCAGCGAGGATTCATTTGTATAAAATATGTATTTTCTGATTGACTAGATCCTGGATTGTAATGTGATGACATATTTAATTTCTGATCTAAGGGGGAGATAAGCTAGGCTTAGCTGAAATGATCTGTAACCTTTATTTTAATACCTCAATACTTATCCGTGGTATTATAGCAGCCAGTCACCTCTCTCACACCAACTTCCACCCCCCACACACACACACACACACACACACACACACACTTTTTCCTCATGTATAGGTCAACAACATCAATGCAAATAAATACCTTTTAGCTTTACAGGAGACTTTCAGGAGGTCCCTTTTTACATGAATGACATTTAGATATGAAAATGTGAAAGCAGCAAGTAGTGCACTGTCATTTTGCACTGGGGCTGCACAACAGTGATTACACATGATCTTTAATGGAATATTGAAGAGTGGTCGGGCAGCAATTTAAGCAAAACTTGATAGACCTGCAAGCCAGGATCTAATGACCAGAAGGAAATAAGAGAATCAGGGGGAAGAGGACAATATCGTCCTAAATGAACGAAATGGCCTTGTACCACCTGCTAAGCATCGATCAGTAGCCAAGGGGACTAATTGATAATGTGTTATTAGCTGCTTCTCCATAATGGGACTTGTATTTCATCCTGTCCTTGATTGCAGGACGGAGGGGGGAGGATTTGGCGATGGAGCATTGAAAAACAGATGGCAAGGTGAATTGTTCCCGTGACACATCTGCCAACGTGTTCTATTAGGTTTCTCAGGCAGGTCAGCACAGTGTCTGCATCCATGTGTGTTTTTATTTCTGTGTGTGTGTGTGTGTGTGTGTGCGCGTGCGTGCGTGCGTGCATGTGTGTGTGTGTGCGTATTTGTGTGTGTGTGGAGACAGACCTTTGTCAAAGCAAATCAACACACCTGAGAGTAAGAAGGGAGTCAAAGTGGACTTAATTGAAGTCTGTGTTTGTCTGGCCTTGAGACATCTGCAACTGTGTTTGGAGCAGTGGGAGTAAAATGAAGCATTAAAAACAAACCAGCTTTGCTGATTGATCTTGCCAATAGATTCATACAAACACTATGCTTCTAAGGGCTTCATTCCACTGGGTGCATCTGCATTGCACCACCAGAGCCAATGGCGGCCACTGTAGTCAATGCTTTTGCTCCCGCTATACCCACTGCAGCAACTTTTAGAAGCATCTTAGAAGCAGCTCCCTGCTGAACACAAACCCACATTTGGGTTTTGTTATGGAGGCCACATTAAGCTGCACAGAGCAGATTGAGCAGGAAGTCGGACACAGGGACAGTATAAAGCATCCGGTCAGTTTAAAAAAATAAAACACCCTGTGCAGACTCCTGATCGTATATCACATCACTTCATCAACATTACATTCTAACCGGTGACACCAGGCCAGAAGTCAACCTGTCAAAAAGATATTTGTCACCATGGCAGATAAGAGGTTCATCTTGGAGGTGGACAATCGCAAGATTTTATAACACCACTACTGCCCTGCTCCCTGGTGGCCTCTTCAGGTAGAGATGTGGCTCTCTCACTGGTGTTGCCACAGCCAACCGTACTGTTTCTGAAAGGCTTCCTGTGGGGTATGAAGCAGTGTGGACTTTGTGTAGGTCGTATTTTTGCACATGGGGTCTGTTCCTTTTGAAGTTGGTCTTGACATGTAAGAATAATGAATTTCAAAATTAACAGCAATTAGAGGAACAAAAGTAGAAAAAAATGATAATTACCATTTGTCAAACAACAATGCTGGCATTCCAATCTCCCACGCGAGAAGCCTTTGTCCTCCCACCAAAACATATCCTGCGTCAGCCTCATGCTCTGCTTTCTCTCAAGTAATTTCGCATTTGTCAATCTCACAAAAGCGGTGCCCTTGCAGGAAGTTGGAATGCATCGAGCAGCCTTAATGGTTCTTTCTTTTACAACAGTTCAAGTAATTTATTTACCGCGTCTAGTAAAGACAGGCATGCTATCAATACAGTCAATCCTGCATTAGTTCTCTGAGAGTGTGTGTGTGTGTGTGTGTGTGTGTGTGTGTGGTCTCATAGGCTACTTTTGGGGACAACTTTCAGACTTCCGATCAGTTAATTGAAGCTGTGTCACCAAGTTAAAATTAAAGTTAAGGTTAGTTGTAGGCAAATAGTGGTTATGGTTATAATGTCTTTAAAAGTGGCCATGATCTGATATGTGCGTGCATGTGTTTGTGCAGTTCATGCGATGGTATATGTAAGAAAGGTGTCAGTTTATATAGTCATATTGAAATCACCATGTTAAAATAACAATGGATTGCTACTTCTTATCTGCTTCATGGTGTATTTTAGCTCTGGAGCAGGAATGATAACAATTTATCAATGCTCACATAAAATGCATTTTAAACTACAATTCTAAAGGCACACACTTGTCTGTGTACCTTTTTATAGAAAGCTTGGAAATCAGAACTACTTGGAAATATTCGCTCCGATCTGTCTAGCCATAGCTCTGAGCTTTCTGTGCCCTAACCGAGACATCTGAATAAAATACAGTCTGTATGCTGCAATGAAATGCAGCACATGCATTACCCAAGTCACTTGTACTGCCCTTGTGCTCAGCAAATAGAGGCCAAAGTTGCAAATGTGCTTGGATTTCACAATGTGCCTCAAAATGTACCATTTTAACATGGTGGGATTCAGGATGGAGCAGAGAGGAGCCGCTAAACTTCTTCCCTGCCTTGCTATTTTGATTATAGGCAATGAACTTTGATATTTTCTCATTTCACATTTTTACTGTAATGTAATTTTATCTTTCAACTTACCTCCACATCCCTCGAAAAATGAAAGACGCGAATGTTATTCTGACAGAGGGAGACAGAGTGGGAGTTTGTGGTGTCAATCAACACCTGCTCTGCTCAAATTCGTTTAAAATTGTGGAGCTGGGAGGTATAGTGAGGGAGCTGACAGCTAAATAGTCCATGGAGATTTTTGATAGGCAGAGGAGCTCTGTGGTTGACAGTTAATGCTTTGTGTATTTGGCCCCAAGGAGACTTTCAGTATAGGTATTTTACACACTCCTCGAACACACATCATCTCACCATTCTCCTCTTTTTAAACCAGAAGCTGTAGGGTGTCCTGGGTACGGGATAGTGAAAGGACTGTTTTATGCTGTGAGGGAAGAAGAATAGCTTCAATCTCCTCATGAAGTGCTGTGAAAATATGAAAAGGACCAAAGAACATTTTCTCTGGAAGTGTCACAAATAAGAGGTGAGTTGGTGGGATGCTGTCTTTATAAACAGAGGCAAAGTCTACTGTATATTCATTTATGTAAATTTACTTGTGAATGTGCCACAGTCTCAAGTAAATATAAAATTGATGGACTGTATATGCAGGCTGCTGGACTTCGGGTCACAGTGAAAAGCAAGCAGGCAAATGTTCTGCCTCGTGTTTCAGAGAATAAAAACTAAAGTCAATTATCAGCATGTTCCTGCCCCCACATACAACACTTTTGGATTCAGTACTGTGTGGTCAATGTGTTGACCACTAACACACAGAAAAGAAAATGCAGAGGCAACACAGCACCTATTTGAGAAAACCTATTCATCAGAGTGGTGTTCAATGAGGCATGCTGACGAGAACAAGAGCAGCAGTCTTGCTCTTGGAACCATCAGGAAGCAACCTTGAGGATTTTCTGCAACCTAAATTAATAATTCATCCATTCACATTGTTTTAGACCATGGATTTGTTTTCTGAAGATGTTTGTTTTTCCTTTTCATGAGCTTTTCCAAATTCCATGTGTTGAAATCAACAGAATTCAAGTTAAACCTTGAAGGAAAAATGCCAAATATGCATTTACGATGTTGGTTACAGCTTTTCTTTGACTTATATGATAACATACTAAATATTTTTGAGTTTGGGACTATTGCTTGGACAAAATAAGCAGTGTGGCTAAGTCAAATACATTTTTCACCATCGTACAGACTAAATTATTAATCAAGTAATCAAGACATAAATAAAAAATAAAATCAAGAAATTGGCATTCATTAGTTCAACCATTATTTCCAGCTTTACCTGTGATCTGTACATATTTCTGAAACACCATATTTCTTGTCTTTATAATCATTATAAAATCATCTCTTGCGTTTGGACTTCTCCTTTTCAAGCAATTTTCAGGATGCAGCATATGTGCATACTAATCCACCACCACCTCTAACATCTGGTGCCTCTGATGTCACACCAAGCTCTGGAGTCCACTCTGTGCTTTCACTCAATTTTCAACATCTGGTTATTTATAAAATCCACAATTCTCTGTCTTGCATCTACTGTATTAATAGTTAATGCAGTTACATCTGAACAAAGAAATTAATATTTAAAGATGGTCTACAGTACTCCAACCCCTCATGTGTCGCATTATAGTTGACTCGGACTCAACTACATAGTCCACATTGGAATGAGAACTATGTAGTCTTAGCCTACACATGAACACTGGGACACTGGGTATATTAAAACCGATCATGGATTAAGGCTCTAAACATGTTCCAGGTATTATTCTTTTAATGTGTAGCCATTCATCAATACAAGATATGTTACATATACTGGGATTTTCCTCATTGGTAGTCCATTGTCTTGTACTGCGTGTGTGTGTGTGTGTGTATATGTGTATATATATATATATATATATATATATATATATAGCATTTATTGTGGAACATTGACACTTTCATAAAATACTGCTTTATCTTCATTGTTATGAAAGGCTACCTAGAATGTCCCATTTCAGCCATTATCTATTTGAGAAGCTGTGTATAATGGTGTGAAGGTGGTATGTAAGACTTAAGGGTAGCTTTTTCCAAAAGAGTCATGTATTAGGGCTGCTTGGTTATGGAAAAAATCATAATCACGATTATTTGGGTCAAAATTGAAATCAAGATTATTAAAACGATTTTTTAAAAACTTTAGAAACATGCTGCATTTATTGGAAATTTCTTGTTCATTCGGCTTAATTAATTTTCTCTCCCAGCAGCAGCCTTTTATCTGCCGCTTAACGCAACACACAGCAGAAAATGTGCGAAGATATTAGTGCTGAGCGAGTTACCATGACGATAGTTCACACATCACTTCCTGGTTCTTAATAATTAGTCAGTAAATTCAACTTTGTCTGACGCAGGCTGGAAATGTGCACTTTTATTTCCAATTAAAATATTTCACCGTGTGTTTCAGCTTCTGTTGAACTAACGGTGCTGCAGCGACTTCCGGTGGCTTCCGGTCCAAGCTTTTCAAAATAAAACGTTTGTTATTGAGCGCTATCTCATTATTATTGAAAATCGTTTCCCCTCGATTTTATTAGTTTTGAGATCGTTTGGCCCCAAAATCGTAATCACAATCAAATTTTGATTAAGCAGCCTTATCATGATCTACAACCCCAAACACATGCTGATTATGTGAAATTTCTCATAATGCTTTGAATTATTGCTTTTCAGTGCAGCCATAGTATGAAAAAATGGTAATATAATTTACTTGGACTAAATGATATTTAGCCTCACTGGATTTGTTATCTAAAGATACAGTGGACTAATGGCAACTAGAGCAGAGAATTTTGCTATCCAAGCTTCTCTGATCTTTGTTCTGATGGTGGGCCGCACATACTGCACATATTATTGCATGTGAGACCCTTCCTTGTCTGGTTTCTGATTTAGCTAGGAGATTTGCCGATTTGGGTCTTTTTCTATACTCTTGTTTGTGGTACAGCCATAGAGTTTCCTCAGGCCAAAATACATTTACAAACACTGTCAATGATCTGGCTACTGTTTAAATCACAGTTTTGAGTAAAATCATAGATACAGTAATAGGAACTTGATAGCATAAACATGCTAAACTGGTGAATATAACTGATTAATTGGGGATGGAGAGCTAATTAAAACATTAACACATATATATGCAGTGTGTGTAGTCAGTATAACACAATTTATTATCCCTACAAATACAGTCATTAAAAAGAAGAATTGTGAATTTTAGTATGCCAAACCACTTGTACAAAAATGTAGAAAAAAATGTGTTGAGTTTTGTAGAAAGACTTTCGTTGCCTCTGTGTTCCCCCAGGCTGTTTACTGAATGCTGTTTGTGGTTGTGCTGAATATTTACATTCGCCCACACACCTTCATTGGATTACCCAAAACCTCTGCCTTCTAACTCCGACAGCACCGACAGCAATGCTGGCCAAAGGCCCGACAGGGACCAACCGATCGCAAGAAGGGAGGGGGAAACCCTAATGCAATTTGTATGGCACAAAGCGCTCGGCAGCCAGATGGGAGCCAGGTTGACTTACCTGAAGCAGCTTTCCTTATTTACTTCAGTGCCCAAGGCCATGTCAGACAAGGGGGGAGAGAAACATGTTAGCCCAGGCAAATTATCACGGCTTTCATGTGGATAACGTTCTATCAGATCCTCCCACTCTGCAGAATGTAATGGAAGCAGAAGCAAAGTGCTCAAGGCCTTCACCTCCAACGTGTTCTCATTCGAGGCAGGACAAGGTGTGTGTGGGAGATAAAGAAGCAGGTCCCAGTCACTCCCAGCCTGACGACTCTGGCATCTAGAACATTCTGCTCTTGCCAATCATCAGGGTCAGGATATTGGATGGAGAGTAATTACAACAGGGGCACTTTTGTAAGGGCACTGTGGTAATTCACAGCACTGCCTCTGTGTATCCAGTGTGTGTGTGCTATTAAGGAAAGGTTAGGCAAACTAATTATGTTAGACAGTGTACATAAATAGAAAAATCCATTGCTTTGAATTAATGTCCATTTCATGTAATCAGTTGTGACTTTACTATGGTAGCTGGCGACCAGATATAAATGTGAAGCATATAAATGGAAACCAAATTTGAATACCCATGTAATATCACTTGCTGACACTGAAAAGCTATTCTGAAGTTGTATGCATCAATTCATTATCACGTTCCAAACCTGTGAACACCTGTGCAACTAAAAACACACTTGAGCTCCATTTATGTATGCTGCACCATGCATTGTTGTGACATCCTGTGTGCACTTTATGTGGTGTTGTGTCAGTGACAAATATGGCAGTGAAATTTTCCTTCCAAAAGATGATCTCACTTCTCTGAGGCAGGCAAAGTGAGTACATAATCCATTATTACTACTGAGCTCAAACTATTTTCTCTCAATCTTATCCCTTCACATTATTTTTGAGCAGATGTAAGGTCTGATTTAACTGATTGTAGAAGCCCATACTTAGTCACTTGACAAAGCAGAGTTTCAGAACAGACACGTGGGCTCACGACTTTCATTAGTGTTTCTTCTATCCCACACCATTTGCTCATCTCACACCCGCCATTGAGGCTCCACCTGAATCTCCTTGGAGTGGCATTGGACTGAACCCAGTCGGATTGATTGGAGCGCTACCTGCTCTCCTGTTTGTCAGCCATGAATAATCTGTAACGACATTCAGAGCATCAGCGGGGGCCTTGCAGCGTGCATTCATTGTGGAAAATGGACAGCTCAATCAAAAGAAGCTCTTGAAAGGCTGGTCATAACCGGAGGCAGAGCCTTGACCCAGAACGCTGTCCCACTGACTCCAGTCACCACCCCACCAGCATCACTGAATGGGAGGCCTGACTACTGTATTCCCCATGAACCCAGCACTTCTTTTTGCCTTCCCCCTCTTCTGTTCATGCCTCTCTTGCTCTTTAATGGACCAATGCTTCACTCAGAAGGCCACATTATCCTTGTTAAGAGACAGACGCTTATGGCACCACCTGCCATTCTCAGCTCTCCATGTCAGGTAGCATGGGCCACCCATCACTACCCTGCTTTACATGGTAATTGAAATTTGAAGAGTTGATGATAAAGCAGTTATGTCCTTGGCTCTGTAACCTGGGGTTAACTTTAGATTACTTACACATCGAGATATTGTACACATTGTGTATAGATTGATTTCAACAGGCTGTTTAGCTCCAAACTTGTTTTTTGACAACTTTGCTTGGTGTCAGGTTTTTCTTTCATGTAGGAAAGGTAAAGTAATTAGTCTGAGGATGAACACATTGTTGGTCTTTTGAAAAGGAGCTCTGGATACTCGGGGTGCCATTGATGACATCGATGCCATCCTGTACAAAGAAGAACCACAAGAGGAAATGAAACACTTAGAGCTTTTGACTGGTTGCCAGGATGTGCAGACAGTGCATTCTTAAAAGCGTTCATCTGTGATGTCTCCCCTCAACCATTGTGAACTCTCTCCCTTGAAATGGTGCATTCCCCTGATGTAGAGTCACCGAACCCTAATCCTCCTATATCCACTGATGAATCCCAGCCACATACACACCGTAGGGATGCCGCCTAATTGAATTTCCTTGGCCACAATGAACACACACTCAAGACCAGCAATTCCAGTCCTTGCCTTTGATAAGCAAATGACCCCTATGGAATTGAGGTCACAGCCTGCGAAAACAAGAGTGAGGAAGAGAAAAATAAAGTCCCGCACTCAGACAAGCCCAATATCGACTCACCCGGGATTGAGTCCAGTGATGTTTACCCTGTGTGTGTTGAGCCCCTGATGGCTCAAGGGGAGATTCATCCTACCCACACACACATACATACACACAAATATATCTGTGCCTTTGTCTCTGACTGCATGACTGTGTTTTGTTAAGTGTTAGTGTTTTTTTTTCGCACATTTGAATGGAGTCCATGTGTAAATAATCTTGTTGTTGCCACAGATTAGAATAAAGCACAGTACTGTAAATGTTGGCTCCTTTGTATGTGTGCCAGTGGATCTTGTAATGGCTTGTATTATACTCCCATGCCTGAAGACTTTGCAACAAACTCCATCGTACAATAGTAAGGTCAGTCAATTCATGAACTCAGCCTCTATGCGTCTCTTTCAGTCCTTTTTTTTAAATGTATCCCTTTTCATTTGTTAAAACTCACTGACTCTTGATAGAAGCCAGCATTTTTACACTGGTTTCTTTAAGCCTGTTCCCAGAGTCTGCAGCTTGCATGCTTTTATGACTGTTCCTTTTAGATCCAAGCTCTGCATGCTCTGTCTTACACACAGATTGTTGATTAACAGAATTGTGTACAGCATAATTTCCATTTCCATTGCTTTTCAAAATCCTATTTGTTCCCCCACACTTTTACAGTTGGATTTACTCACAAAAAACTCTATAAACAGTGTGCAGTGACTGTCCAGTCTTCAATTATTGCTGTACACTCGTAGACAGTAAGCTTCACAGGCACTAGTGAGTGATTTTAAGTTGTTTTTCTTTTTTCTTTTTTTTTGCCCCGTGTTTCGCGTTTCAGAGGTTGCCCTAATTGCTGAGGTTTGTTGGGACTGTATGCAGCCTGAGATGAAGACTTCAGGCGCAACTCAGGGCTTAAAAGCACTGCCACCTTCCATGTCTGTTTTTATTTACAGTTAATATTCACCTTAAAAGAATTGACTACCAATCAAAGATAAGACAGTGAGTACTGCTCAAGGAAACTAAAGATGATTTAAGTACACAAAGTGAAGGATTACTATACTGTTATTGTGGATATATGACAGACTTACTATGTACTTATAGCTGATATCATCATAGAACATCAACCATATATTCTGCTTGATTTAATCTCAGATATAATGAAACATGACGGGAGAACTTGAGTTGACTAATTTTCCATAGTGTTGCGAGAGAAGAGAAGTAGCTCTGCACTGTCTGCCTTGTTCAATCTCCCTTGCAAAATTGCTCAATTGCTACTTTTTGTTCTCAAACATTTATACAATTACAATACTCTATACAGCAATAATTCTGGTGTTTGGCAGTGATGTGTGTGTCTGAAACTGCAGTTGTAGCCCTCCGCAGTCTTGTGTGTACACCACCAGCCAGGAATTAACCTGTAACAGTAATCCGGTATCAATGTGTAAAAAAAAGAAAAACGTGTAATACATATTCATTAACTGTTGTCAAACATGGTGTTTAGGTGTGAAGTGGTATTTACCATGAAAAGGAACTGATTGTATTAGTATGATTGTGTGTGAATGGTAGCTCTTTTTGTGTATGAGTGCATGTTCTTCTCTGTTTGTCAGCTACACTCCATTTCAGCACAGTATTACAAAGCATGGAGATGTGTGCTTTTCACAATCAGTGGGGTAAGCACAGCGTACCAAGTTGCCCCATTGCACTCCAATAAAAACATACTCACCAGGGTGCCAGCTGTAAGCCCAGGATTCATGTGGTGTCAATCACATAATCACCCTTTAAATGTTCACAGTAATTTCACTGAGGTTTGGGATATGAGCTCATTTATAAATGGGCTGCAGATCAAACCGAAGGCTGGGGGAATCATGTCATGTTTTAATTATAGTTTAACAGGAATGTTAAGTGCATGCTCAGTGTCTTGCATTAAAGGAAGTGTAAATTTACTCTTACTCTTTTTTAGCTTTGAGCACCTTACAGAGATAGCTAAGCACACTCTTATGAATCGATATTGATATAACTTTTTTCAGAAAGACAAAGCTTTCTGTGAATCAATGCTGTAGTGGTGGTATCAGTCGACTTTGAATGTGATATTGTTTGGCAAAGTTTTGTTTTACATACTGCTGTCCCTGTTGAATTGACTTTGGAAAATAGTAAATAGCAGTGTGTCCAATAATTATTAACGGCTATAAAATTACATTCCTATTTTGTTCACAAAGTGATGAGATTATTTTGTCCTACTTATTAATTGGAGTGAAATTGGACAGAGTGACTCACAGCAGTGTTACTGGAAGGTGTCAGACACAGAAAGCAGGTAATTATGGAGACAGGAAGAGATAAGGAAATAGAATGCAATTACTCTGGCAAGCAGAGCTTCAAATTGCTCTTCTTAGGATTCCTCACCTCAGGATGCTATTGTTCATGCTTTGCATCTCCATACTGATCTTTATTCCTTTCACCCTCAAGCTCAAAGAAGGCGGGAGGTTAGCATTAATCAAATGAATTTCTACTGTAAGGAGAGCCATACAAAGACACACTGCATTGCTGAAGTTCTAATGTATGTATTCCAATATATCTTTCCAAATGATTTTTACCTAAGTAAACTGCTCTAAGCTCAGTCTGTATGAGGGCCATCAAATATTTCTATTGTTCTTCATATTCCAAGGCTACTAGGATTTCTCTGATTTAGTTTCATTTAACTTTGAGGTTTGAGGGCACTCTTCAGATTGATTTTCCCCATGTTTACCTTTCACACTGCACCTGTACTATTGTTGCAATCATGTGTTCATTCATAGTGTGTGTTTTTTTAAGGATGCGCTATTAATGAGTTGGTGTGTGTGTGTGTGTGTAAATATACAACAAAAACGAAAGAAAATCTGAGTAACTACTACAGTACACGTTTTCCCAGTGTACAAGATATAATTTGCACATTGCTGCATACACTGTACATAAAAGGGGGCATATAGATGCTGTAAGAATAACTACTATCCTTGGTGTTGCACTTGGGAAAAATTTAAGCATTGTTAATTTTGTATAATGTGAATACACATTTTAGTTTTTTTTTACCTTTTATATTTAAGAGACAAGTCAATTGCTGCCATACTGCTGAGAAGGAGCTTTCCTTTCTGCTCCATTTGGTCATTTTCTGTAGTGCCCATTTTGTTACTTTAGCCATTTGTTTTAGCTTTTAGGTGCTTTCTCAGCCGGTGCTGTACACTCTCACTGCAGACACGCACGCATGCACACACACACACACACACACACAAATAAGTGTACACAAATACACATCTGAAAGAATAGCTAGAACAGAGAGAGTCAAAGAAAGACAGTAAATGAGACTGAATTCTTCACCACCACTTTTATTTCAAAACAAATCCAACTTTTTTTGGTGAGATTTGTCAAATCTTAAAGTATAAGCTAAACATACTGTACGTATATCTTTTTTTTCCCCTTGTTAAATTAGCTGTGAGTGAGGCACATACAACAGCGTGTTGGTGAAATCTTTCACACAGCGCGGGGTGTTGTTGATGCTCAGAGTGGCGCTTCAGGCCTGGATTCACTGCACATGTACTCACATTTATTGTAATCGCATATAGAGAATATAGCTGCATTTAGACGCTAATACATGGGGAGGCTGCCAGTGACCCTCACAGCTACTTATCACTGTGTGGCTGACGGCAATGGAGCCACTTCTCTCAGCGACAGCTCATGCCACCGCTAGGCCAGCCTGAACTTACACAAGATCCATGCACAGTTTCTCAAATTGCTTACGAAAAATTCCCATTTTGGTTTGATGAATACACTATCAATGCAAGTGCTTTATGTAATTGCTATATAGGTTTGACGGCCTGATAGGTGCCACTTAGTCAAGCTTCAGTCAGCGTCTGTCTGGAGCTGGAAATGATCATTGCAGACAGATCAAGTATGTGAGGGGAGTGTGAGAGTGTCACAAAGTGCTTTTATGTAAATGGAAGTTGAAGAGTGGCTCTCCATTGAGTCTTAAATATACAGCACTGTATACTGCATGCTACACTGTCAGTCTCAGGGATGTGTCCTCTATGACAATAAAGTGGTCTGTGTTCATAGGAAAGGTTCAACACCTCTTTTCTCTGAAAGACCCCAAAGAGAAAAGATCAGACAGAGAGAGTTGGACCTGAAGGAAAAAAAGCAATCTCTTTATCAGAGTGAAGAGAAAGTAGGACACATGTTAGGGAACCAGGGTCACTGCTCAATATATAAAAGATACTTCTGGATTACAGGTCCCAAATAAAAGGTCAAAGGAAAATGAAATGATTGTGTCTCAAATATCAAAAAGACAACACTATATTGTTTGAGTGGTTTAGGAGCATGGATTCTGTCCCAGTCTTGCTTTGTTTAGAGAAGGGTTATCTTTACTTCCTCCCTGAAAAGCAATAAAGCTATTTTTGCTCTGCATTACAGCAGCATTACTTGCAACTGTTGTGGAAATGCTCCATATATTCTACCCCCACCACCACCACCACACACACACACACTAACACACTCACTCCTGGATTTAATAATAGAGAAGCAAGTCGAGTATTTTTTATTTGTAGAGTGTTTGTTTAGCTCTTCCTGTTTCCTTCCCAACTGTAGCTGTTTTCACGCCCTCCAAATTACACCAAGGATAGCTGTGAGGCTCTCTTCTCATTTTCTTCAGTTAACAAGCACTCTGTTTATATATGATTATGGTTCTGTGTTTGTTTATTCAGCCCAGCTTTTTGAATTACTTTGCCGTTTTAGTGCAAGGTACAAAATGAACTAAAGGATTCATTTCAGCTCATTTGTTTTCTTTCTGTTGAGAAATATTTATGGTCATTTTATTCCTTGCAACTGTCAAACGAGCTGATGGGGATAAAACCTCACCATCATTCAGCTCCCCTGTTCACCGTTTTGACTGTTACTCCCGTGTTTTGCTTTGCAGCGCTGCCAATCATGCAGGTGACAATTGACATCACCAGACAGCAGGTGGAGAAGGTCTTCGGTCTCGATGAGTACTGGTGTCAGTGTGTCGCCTGGAGTACCACCGGAACCCAGAAAAGCCAAAAAGCGTACATCAGGATTGCTTGTGAGTGCACTTTAAAATTATCACTGATGTCATTACAAATGCAAACGCTGCCTAACAAGATGCATATATATTGCATGTCAGTATGTAATAAGAAGACATTAGGAAGATGAGTTTTTACACTTTGGCTGGTACGGGAGGGACTAACTTTCATTTAACAATTAGCCCAGAGGCCATTATGACTTGATGCTCTATAGTGTATTACTGTGATTACAATTTAGTTAAATCATCTTCCTGGGCTCCGACTTATAAAGAAGAAAATATCCAACTCTGGCAGGTAGAGAGAGCGAGTAATGCATCGGCTTTAAGGCAACCTTACAAAAAAAAAAGTGGAACAGTAAATTTGAGTATTCATGAGCATATTTTTCACTGGATACAGTATATCGGCAATGATCCCTATGAAAGTAACTGGAATAAAAACAGATTTGAAATTTATTGCTGTGTAGCAATCATAAATCTCTCTGGGGAACACAGACACATCCCTCGCTGCAGCCTCAAAAGCTTTATTAAAAGAAGCCATTTTACATTTGAGTATTTTAAAGCATTCTGCCTATTAATTCTGGCATAAATATGCATTATTCTAGACAGAGCTGAACACAGCTCTGTCTCCAAACCACCAGACATTTTGAAAACACACATTCATTATCCAACCTTGTTTGAGAGCTCAACAAAGCCACTTAGATGTAAGATAAGGACACACACGCACACACACACACACACACGCTTTAATAATGATCCATGCGTGCACACACGCACAGGTTCACATTTATGATACTGATGTGCATGCGCGCACACTCGCATAAATCTGCGCCTTCCAGGACTGTTCTATCTTAAGTCTCCTCCAGTCCCATTGTATCGGCTCTAATTAAATTGAATGTCGCGAAACACTCTGCTTGTCTTAACGTTTCTCTCAGTATGATTGGTCAGGACAGACTCAACGTCAGTTTAAAGAGATTCAGTATCAGCTCACAGCCGCATCTGCAGCCCCTCGCAATACAGTAACACATTGCTTCGCTCTCAGTCAAAACTTGGGGTGAACACATCAAATTTGCACCAACCTGGCAGCTATCAGGCTTGTCAGATACAAATACTCCCCCCCCCCCCCCCCCCCCCATAAGAAACAGGCATTGCCAGTCTTACCTGTGTAATTCGCAGCCTGGGCTCACAGACAAATATATAGCAATACTTAGTGCGACAGTAAGAGTATTCAATGAGACGTGATGTGAAGCCCCATGCAGTCAGCCAGGCTTGCAGGAGCTCTTGTCCAGGCGCCTCAGGGCTTTGTTTTCGTGTGGCTGCTCCAAGCCCTCATACAGATGGAAGCTGGAGGCTGGCGGATGCTGGAGAGAGGAGAGTGGGTGAGAGGGGGGAGTGAGGGGTAATGCAATTGCTTTTGCTTGATGCCGGGCCCCTCTGGCAGCAGACAAACATCTCTGATCCAGCCAGGCAGCCTGTAATAAGCAACATGGTTGGTGCCACCCATTCCCGTGTGGCTTAGGGGCCAACTGGAGTGCGACATGCTCAGTGAGGCCACGGGTGGACATTTCAAGAGAGAGAAATTTGGGAACATCACTACGCCAAGTTTTTTGGACAGAAGTATTTCATTCAAACCTCACTAGCTTAATTTGTTGTGTTTCATCACATTTTCTTTTTTCCTACCAGACCTGAGAAAGAACTTTGAGGAGGAGCCGCAGGGTAAAGAGGTGGCATTGGACCAGGAGGTGTTACTGCGCTGCCATCCCCCAGAGGGAGTACCACAAGCTGAGGTGAGATACAGACACGGAAGATATTTATAGGTCCACATCTAGCATCTATTTACCCTTTCTTCACCAGGAGGATATAGAGCAAAAAATGGCTCAGGATCAGTTCCCTGGTGTTACTCCCTGCTTCACCGGGGATCAGACAATCCTGTATGGATAAATTACACCTCTAATTATTCCCCATTATTGATTTATTATCTCTGTTACATCTCTGAGAAGCCGTATATCACATCATCTCATCACATCACTCAGGATAGGCTTGGAGGCTTCACTCCCGTTTGGCATCTCTAAAGGCCTATCCATAATTAATGGGTCTATTTGCCTCACTCTCGCTATCTCATTCTCTATCTTTCTCCCACCACTCCATGTACTGTATCTCTCATACACCCTTGTTCTGTTTAAGTCTCTCGCTCCCTCCATGTTTCTCTGTGGTGTGTGTCTGAGTTTAGAGGACCAGACTGGGGCCAGCTGTTTAACCTCGTCTGCTGCATCCTCCCATTCCCAGATAGACACTAACAGCTCTAATGACAACACAAGAGGAAGTTAGGCCAGCCAGTCAGACAACCCAGAGACCAGGAGCAGCAGACTAGCCAATCACAGCTTGACAGTGTAGGGACAGTTTGCAGAGAAATGGGAAGGTGCCAACCACAGTTCAACAGGAAAAAAAACATCAGAGCAGAAGTCACCGCTGGAGGAAGCATAGGTAGCGCACAAGAGTAAGAAAACCCAATTATATGCGGCATCACAACTGGAAGTAATACCAACAACAATGCAGCAGCAGAGCAGCTACTCTCGAGACGGCACAAGGTCAAGTGAGAGTAAGAAAACAAGCAAGCCAATCTGAGAGTAAACCAGAAAAGGAATAGCATCAGTTTTGGCTTCTGAGAGAGGGCACAAAAACTATACAAAAGACCACCAACAGCTACAAAGTTCTATGCCCTGCTCAAAACAGAGTAAACATTTAAATAAGTTGATGTATAAATACATTAATTAAACCTAGATATCAAGTTACATCATTTATTTTTTATTTTTTTTCATATAAAAGATGTACCTTTCAGCTGTTGTCCATGTTAAAAATCTCTCATCCACAGTATATCTGGTCACTGTAGTGCTGCATGGGAGGGGGGGGAGACTATTCTATTCAGTTGCAGTGAATTTTGACAACCGAAACATATTTCCAGGTGGAGTGGCAGAGAAACGAGGATGTGATCGACCCAGCGAGCGACCCCAATTTTTTCATCACGACTGACCATAATCTCATCATCAAAAAAGCACGACTGGCAGACACGGGCAACTACACGTGTGTGGCCAAAAACATTGTGGCTCGCCGCAAAAGCAACTCCGCCACCGTCCTAGTCTATGGTAGGTGATAACTTCTATTCTACAGGATACACTGATGTTAGAGCTCTGTACGCAGAGGTCTGGACTCAAATGATGCCCAGCTTCAAAATATACAAACATAAAAAAATTTAATCTTTTTTTTTGCCTGCTTTTTGTCTGCAATGTTCCCACATTAACATCTGTGTGCTCCCTTGGATGGAGAATACTGAATTATTTTTATCAGGTGGTTGCAGTATTACATTCAGATCCTACAGTATATGTAGTTTCACGCACATGTGCCATATGGTAACAACTTGCATAAGTCAGCTCTATTTTTCAGCTAGTAATGAATTACACTATCATAAATAACTACATAAATAGATAGTAGTGTGTCTGCACATTAATTAGCACAACTTAAAATGTTACTGGCAGCCATTCTGCCTAAGCTGGCAGTCTTCTGTCTCGGGGCTGCCATCTTCCTCCTTCTCTGTAGTGGGTCCAATATGAGAGAAGAAATTGAATTAACGGCAAACTGTAAATAATGACTTGGCTTGATAAGCAGACTGACCTTTATTAAAATGCAGAGAAACAGCATATTTTCTATCACAGAAGGTTCCTCGGGTACTGGCACTACTATAACTTTGCATACATTACAGCTTGGCTTATGCTCAGATACATGCAAACAGGCAATGTAAATCACATGGGAATGCATCATTAACGCAACTTTGTGCGTATAAGAAATGTATAATTTGGCACAATGTCTGTCACAGGGTCTGCTTTTGTTGAGGGTGATAGAAAAGATGATTACAGCATCATGAGAATCAGAGTTCTTGTTTATTATGTCTGATGTGTCAGAAATGGAAAACACACAATATGCCACAAAAACACAGTGCAATGTAGAGGACCACCCTCAGTTAGGGTTAGTTTGCTATGAAATCATTTTAAAATATAATTATTATATTTTTGGTTTATTATACAAAGTAATTGTACATAAATGAAATACATGAAAAAGATTGAGTGCACTATAAGTATTTACACCTCTTGTGAAATGATGGTGTCAGTGGGAATTCTTTTATCAAATTTTAATGTTATGCAGTTCTCCTATTCAGGTTGTAGCTACTTGAATATTAATTACCACTTAGGATTTCTGGTTTTTCAGCCAACAAAAGCTGTAAGTAGAATCTCAGTGGATTGTAGGGGGTAGCAAGAATTCAAATTCAAACAACATAAGAACAGCGTCAAATGTGTCAGTCATGAGATGTGGAGGGCTTTACAGCCTTTATGTATCGAAGAAAAAAACAATTATGTTCCCTTACCATCTCCAGAAATATACATACAGTATGGGGGAACTTATCGAAGGAAAAGAAAGTATCTTCTATGTTGCACATGACAGGATACAGTGAGAAATATATCCTCGAAGTATTCTATCCTATGAAGTATTATTACTTTTTTAGTTTATATGAATGTTTACTTGATAAAATCAACACTTACAAATAAAAAATGTAAAATAATGGCAGAAATAATTTTGTAGTTCAACTTCCAGATGTTTAAATAGCGTAGTATGACTGTAAATGAAGTTGAAAATTGAGGCATGTGCACTTTCACAGTGAACTAGAAAAAAAGCGCAATCATTCTTACTGTTGATTGTAATTGATAAGCTTGTTGACGCTGTGTATTTTTTTGTAGAAATCTAGAATTAAAAGACCATGAAGGCAAGAGCATTCATGCTCTTTTTGTTTGCCTTTCTTGTATTGTCAAACAAGTGTTCTCTCTCTTAGACCTGACAAATTGTGAACAAATTGCTGTGGTGCTTGCATGTGCAATTTTATTTCTTCCCATCACATTGTATGCTTGGAAAGATAGCAAATGCATTACTATTATAATGTTAATTGAGGTTAAATCAAAATAGAAGGCCCTTACTGCTGTTCACTTATGTTGCTCTATAGCAGAATAGAAAGAGTCCACCATGTTAGCTGATCTGGCTAGCTGTAGCAAGTCATAATAACTGCTACTTTTCAAACGGGGTTCAACAGGGGGCCAGAGATGCATTTTAACAAGGCCTGGCTGGTGTGACTGCACTCTGTGCTAAGAGGTAATCAGGGGCCGAGTTGCCTGGCAATTTACCTCGCTGTGGCGGGCAATCAATCGCATAGAGAGGGCAAGGAAATGATTCAGCCACGACAAGCACAGGAGAGAGTTAGGGGGAAATTAGGGAGGGAGTATGTACAGAAAAGGAACGACAGTGCTGTTCAAGTCAATAAATCAGGAATCTCTATCTGGAAGCTGAGGCAAACACAGTAGATACAGGAAGGAGGTGATTAGAATTAAACCAGTGTGGTTTGATTTAATCAACAACCATGATCGAGCTATATAGCGCCAATTTCCTGTCAATAGATGGTTAAGGTGCAGAATATGGCACTGGTTCAGCAACTGGAGCTTCAATAATAGGAATTCAGTTTTTGAACCCCATGAACTTCCTGTTTCAAATATAAAAGCGAAATAAATGATTGAGTTGTTCTCTACCATTCAAAGAATACTTCAGTTTCATGAGTAACACGTAATGGTGTGAAATCAGTGGTGGATGCGAGACGGACACAATCTAAATTACCGGAACAACCGTGATATATTTATCTTTCAGTCGTGTGTTGGCATGTCTAAGGAGTAGGAGGTATTTTTATGCATTTTTGACCATGAGCACTGTGCTATAAATTGGAATTTTTCACAGTGATTATATTTTGACTATATAATGAGTGTTTTTTACAATTATGCATTACTTAAAGCTGGAGTGCGGGACTTTTACATATAAATGAATGTCCATTACATTCAAGCCCTTGCCAAAGAAATTGAAACAATATTGATTAAGCCTGTCACCGCCAGGTAAATCTCTGTATTATATACCAGAGTTTTTGAATCTGGTGTCTGTGGTGACTTTCCTGTACTGGTGCACCAGTAGTGATGAATTTTACATCAACCAGCAATGATTGGTTGCAACTGACAACTGGGACGGACTGTCCTCAATGCTCCCCAACTGTGTCCTAACACCAGGACAGGATCAACTCACATAAAAAGCATCTGGGGTCAGCAGAGACGTCAACATTGTTTGTGTTATTACTCTCACTGCCAGAAGGGGGACCAAAATGTTCCGCACTGCAGGTTTAAGTGAAATTTGGAACCATATTTAAATGTCCACTGGTTACTTTGCAACAACTATGTCTTCCTCAGAGAGAAGGTCAAAAATAGCAAGCTGTCATGTAATTTTCTACTCCCTGTTGAAGCCATTTTGTTTTCACTACAGTTGGCTGTAATTCCAACTCGAACACAGAAAGCAGCTCCCTTTTTTTCTTGCTGTTCCATTCACTTTGCAGAGCTGAACTAATGTAACAGCAATCATGATTATTCTAGCGCAACACACCTCTTTTCCTTAGTGCATGTCGGGTAATCCTGGCTGCTCTGTCCCTTCATCCATCCATCCCTCCCTCCAACCTTCTCCCTCCCTCACCCCTCCATCCCCCCCGGCGCTGATCTAACAGTCAACGGCGGCTGGTCCACGTGGACCACCTGGTCGTCCTGCAGTGCTGTGTGTGGGCGTGGCTGGCAGAAGAGGAGTCGGAGCTGCACCAACCCCACACCACTGAATGGAGGCACATCCTGTGAGGGGCAGAACGTCCAGAAAAGTGCCTGCGTGGCCACCTGTCCAGGTAACTCCCAGGCAACCCTGTTTGTCCTGTGGCGCTTGGCTTCCTGTGGCTTCCTTTTTGCATTTTTTTGCATCTAGAAGTCATCAATTCATCTTTATTTTGGCTGCCCTTTTGTAACAGCACCTCCAGGTCTTTTCTTAGATGTCAGTGCTTCTGTTGTTTCCTGCAATTAGACCGCTTGCACAGCAATTTTAGAGCCTATTAGTCCTCACAGTAAGGCCTCATCCTGCAAGTGATTTATTATCCTGCTTTGTTCACATGTCTCTTTATCTTCTGCGCTGTATGCAGACCCTGCTTTTATGTCAGAGACGTGTCTGCTTTAAGAGACATGGTCCCAGTCATGGTTTTGTGTCAGACTAGCTAAAACATTTGTTATTGTTTGCTGCTCAAGCTATGTAGTAAATATGGGCAATAAAAAGGTGAATTATGGCAGCTTGGGTGCCATGTTTACGTGTGAGGAGTTAAGGGCGTTTCATTTGCCTGCCTGTTCTCCCTTGTGAGAGCATCCAAGAGGCAGAGTGTCCTGCCTGATACTGAGCAACACATATTGATCTCTGATAGCCTGAGATGGAAGCTGCTTCATTTGCAGTCCTACATTAGCCCCCTGACAGAAGGAGAGATAGAGAGCGAGAGACAGCAAATAGGAAAACGGAGGTGGAAGGTAGAAGCAGGGATAGAGACAGATGGAATCAGATACAGTGTAAGGATGGCAGAAACAAAGCCCCAGAGTGAGAGAGAGGAGAGGAAAAGTGAGAAAGTATAGAAAGCCTGAGTGTGTACAATCCATAGCTGTTTTGTTGGCAGCAGATCAGTCTGTGGACATATAGCTGGGGCCCTGCAGCCAAGCTGACCGCAGGAGAAATCTCCCATGCTCGGTAAATAGCAGAGAGGGAAATCCAACACCTCTGGCAGTGGCAGCTTCTCCCTGCCTAAAACAGAGGTTATCTTCCTCGGAGAATCAGGGTGTTGCGTTACACATCTCCCATGTAAAGACATCACTAGATGTCAAGCGCGAGTGTAAGTAACATGGCCCGCTGGAATATAGCAGGGTAAGAAAGACAAAGGAAACACAGAAATGCATGACACTCTGTCAGGATGCTATCTGGATGGATTTGGAATTATTAGCACCAGAGCAACGAGTAATGGAATTAGAGGGGTGTCCAGGGATGCTTGACATTCCCCAATAGCAAAGCAGGATACTGACCTCCATGAGCTTAAAGAGATTAATGTCAGTCCAAGCTGCTATTGTTAGACCAAACCCCACCCTCCTCTATCTTTCTCTTGCCCCGCAAGGAGAAAGTGTGTAATTTCAACCCTTAGGGTGCTGTCACAGAAATTGCATTGTGCCCTGTGAACACAGTTTGTGGAGACTTTCAGAGCGAAAGAACTCGTTTTTTTTCTCTTGATGAGAGACGCTACAACAGCATGACCTCTCTCACACCTCTATCAGTCCTGTTGTTTGGCAACAGAGGGTAGTCTCTGCCTCCTTTTCTCACTCGTTACCTTTCTCAGACAGACATCAGTTGAACAGACAACCCCAGCTGTCGGCACCCGGAGAGGGTTCCCCCTCCAGGCCAAAGCCCACCACACCGGAGCCTGGGGATGATGGGCTGCTGTTTCCAATCACAAGTGGCACCGCGGCTCTGTTGTGTACTCACAGACATGCCTCTGAAGTCCCCCAAGATGAACTGAGTGCTCCAATCATTTGTCAGCAGGCACACACACAGCCCAGCAACGACAATCCCAAATACACCTGAATCCTTGTATTGAGTCATCAAACACATGATTAACATGTGTATAAATCACCTGCCTGAATGTACGAATAGAAGCTTTCACAAGAGTCACAGTCACATTCAACAAGGGTGAGCGGATGAAACCAGGATACAGAGCATTCTTACATCCTGGATAACAACTTTAATTACCATTATTGTTATGGCTTTTTTCGTGACAGGTCTAATCTACTAGATGCACAGTAGAGGGTGATTTCCATCCATTTCAAAAGAGAAAGTCTGGAGAAGAATTATTTACATGGGGAGCTGTAATGCTGCAGATAGACAACATGTTATTTATTTAGACATGGCTGACATTTTGATTCAGAAGCAGTGTTCTTTAGTTTTTAAAGTCAGAATTGAGAGGCATTTTTCGTCCACAGTGCCTTTTGTTTTTGAGTTGCATTTTAAAGAAATTGCATAATTTAATGCTGGTCTTGTTTCAAGAGTTCATTAATTATGTAGACTATGATTCTTTGTTGATTATTAGCTCTCTAGTGCATTCAACTTACAGCATCAGATCTTTGAAATGGGTTGTTACAGAAAAATATAGTTGGGTTTTTTTTCAGCTGCTTATTCTGTGTGCAATTTGCTGTTGCAGTCTGTTCCTGTTTTGTCTAAAACACATCAATGGTTTGCTGCACTTCTCCTTTGGGGATAAAAAAGATGCTGTCAACTAAATGAATATTCACTGGAAACAAATCAATTTAAATTTGGAACCAACAACATGGAAAGACTATAATTTGTCTCTGCGTTGCCCAGCTAAGTCTATATATATATTTCTTGTCAAAATGCCGATGGCCATGTGTTGTTCCACATTTTAAAAGTAGCATGATTCCCTCAGAGCAGTGCTTAGCTACAGACATACAACTTCCACAGACTGGCGCTATCTGTGATGACTTGTACTAGTAGCTGAATTCTCCACGTTTATTGACAGTGACTCCTGTGTCTAAATGTGAGCTTCCACGTCTCATTGGGAAAAGTGTGAAGCTAGAGAGGCTCATCTGTATTTTTGTCTAAGTCTCCAAAGTGTTTAATGAGAGTTGGCGGAGGCTTGTGTGGCAGATCTGATGGGTTCCATGCTGAGAGAGACACAGGGAGCTGTGGAGGAGGCGGCGGCTAAGGCTAAAGCCTGCGGCTCAGAGGAGAGCAGATCAACACTTGAGACAACGCAAGAGCTTATCTCCATTTCTCTTTCCTTTCTCTCTGTCCCTTCCATCTCATCATATTCCACTCAAGGATACAGCATAAATCAGCAGTCCATCCTTCACCCTCTCATTGACTCCATCCTGTGCTGACTTGTGGTCAGAGCCAACAGTCATGGCAAAATGTCAGATCACGCCAACATTTCTGACAGATACACAGTAGCAGAGCCAACAGCAAATAGTCTGCCGTTTTTGAAGCAACATGGTGATACCTGCCCCACACAAATTAACCGAACTGTTGCTTGATATGAGAGAGAACAGCAAACAACCTGAAGAGATTTCTAACTTGTGTGAATTATTTAAATATTGCACTGATCCCTCCGGCTTGCCAGAGGAGTCATGAGAATTCTGCTAGATGGAAAATAAACAGACTCGGGGCTGGTGTATTTTTGCATATGTACTTGTAAGTGTGTGTATGTGCATGTACATACAAGTTAGCACCCATATGTCTACTATCCGCACTGTAGGCAAGAGTCTAATTCAATACAATACTTTGGAAGTAAGCATTTGTATGTCTTTGGATATCATCAGAGATTGTTCTGGAGACTATATTTCATCCAAGGAATAAATTATAGCTATGGCTAATAAATGTGACAGAAAAACACATTAGTTCACTGCAAAAAGATGGTGGCCATCTGGTGACAGCTTTGGATCAGCGCCGTTTTTATTCATTCTGTGTCATTTGTTTTGGTTCACCCTCTTCATATCTCATTCAGTCTTCTGTTTTGGTTTATTCGAGTGGTTTGGTTAGAATAAGGGAGTAGGCTTGTTCAGTTATCGATTATACACTACATCTCAACCAGCA
Organism: Scomber japonicus; assembly: GCF_027409825.1. Lineage (NCBI taxonomy): Eukaryota > Metazoa > Chordata > Actinopteri > Scombriformes > Scombridae > Scomber > Scomber japonicus. The sequence continues at coordinate 14,124,369 of NC_070585.1, forward strand.
AATGAAAATCTGATTTATAAGATGTGTCAGAAATACAGAATAATGTTTGGTGATTAATCTCTGTTGCATCATTCACTTCTGTGGCTGAGCTATCAACTCCTCCTGTGGCTCTGTGGTTTTCTGTGGGGGTTTTTTCCTTCAGCCTTTGAACACTGGGATTACGGGTGCTTACTGTGCACACATGTGTGTTGACAGGACAGTGGGGGCAGAGGGGCAGCCTGCTGGTCTCTGTGGTACTTGTCTACCTCCTCATGTTCCCCTCAAGGACACAAAAGCCATAGGTGTCCAATGATCTCAGACTGTGTCCGTCAGCAGCCATTGTCATTTTGAACAACAAAGCCTTAAACAGGCCCTCCTACCGACCTGTAAAGAATGGTTGGGTTCCTTTTGCTTCTCCCCTTGACAACATGTCCATTGCGGGCTTGCCACTGGGCTACTGTATTGTATTACTGTCCCTCTTCAGAGACCTGCCTGACCTAAAACCTGCGGTGCTGCATGATTGAAAATCAGCTGTATAGCCTTTTGCAGTAGCGCTAACAATCTCTTTCTGGGGATTTGATAAGGAAAACTGTGGCTGCGGATAACAATTTTCTTATGTGGATTATGAAAAAGTGAAGCGAGGTTTGGTTTTGATTTCAGCCTTAAATTAAAAAAAGGAAAATCATAGAATAGTGTCAATTTTTTGGCTCACTGCATTTATTCTAACCACTTATTATCTTTCAAAGAAGATGGAAAGAGGTACTTCTATGCTGTCTTTGGTCTCTGCTCTTGGAAAAAGCCTCTTCTGTTTCTGAAATATTTGCGACATGTGTTCAGAGTCAGACAGGCCAGGAAGAATTATTTATATATATCTTCATCATTCTTTAGATTTTCCACCCGCCTTGTGTCGCATTGCTTGTGTCTCATCCATATTCTCACCCTGTTTCCACTCCAATCTCTGTGTTTGAAAATGTTATTTGCATGGCCATTAGTTTTGCTTTGTGGTGTAAAAGAGAGGCAGAATTTCATCGCTTCATCAGGGCAGATGTTGATCTCATCTCTTTATTTCACAGTAGTGTGGATAAACTGAGGGGCGACATTATATATTCATTAGTATGTAATTCGCTATTCAATCATTCTCATTCCCAGCCTGGATAATCAGCCCACTGGCCCACGGATGGGTCCACTCAATGCCAAACAAGGACAATTATCTGATTGGTTCTGCTCTCTCTGCCAAATGGATCTGACTGCAAAGAGGCCTGAGCTATGTCAGCATCCCACCACACACACACACACACACACACCAGCAACCATTTGAGAACACACATCGACAAACATGCAGACTTGTGTGGGAGCAGGGACTAATTCACACACCTGTGCTTCCAACCTAATATGCTCACAGCGCCTTTCAGCTAATTTTTCAATCGTTGCATTGGCTTGAAAACTGAATAATATCATCACCCAGAACAGTCATGCAGTAATAGGTATCCCACTCTGGGTAACTTCTCACCATCCCACTAATGTTTTATTAACCAAAATCTCTGACCTGTAGTGGGTCAGACCTGCTCTCTGGAGGTCATGCCCTCTGCACCCTTTATGGCCAGGATTTATGAGCACTAAGGATTCCTTGCCCTTAGGTCAGTCAAGAAGAGGGTTGCTGCTGTCATAGAGGTGTATGATTATTCTCTATGCATGTGTGTGCAGCTCTGGTGATTCTCGCCAGGTCCCCTTCACCCTTACATTTGGGAGTAAGAAAGAGCGAGACGCTAGCCTTTTTCCCCCATGAGAGCTCATTACTGCTCTTTTTCCCATTAGCCCTATGGTAACCTTCCACAGGCCTGGTGCTGTGTCACTCTCAATATCACTCCCAGCCACTGGTTCCCTCACTCCTCCGGGCCACAACGCCAAATTACCCCCACCTTTACAAAATGGCCTCCCTCTCTCTCTACATGTGGTAAAGCTGCTGATATTTCTTACAGCTTACATGCTCAGGACTATTATTGGCCCATTTCCATTTGTTTCATTTCGCTCTTGCTGTTGGTGGTGTGTGTTTGAAGTTGGTAGACAGAAATAGGCTGCAGGTGTAATGTAAATATGTCTATGTTCCCAGTAATACCACCTGTACTTCTTGCATTCAAATACTCTGCAGGTGATGCCGCAAACCAAGGCTGATTTCTTTTCACAATTGTTCATTTTTAGAGAATTTTTAAATATAGATATTTGTGTGTACATGTATTTTTATCCAAATATTGTAGAGAAGACTAGAAGGCTAATTTCCCAGGTGTCAAATTTCTTCTCCCTGTACAGATTTAGTTTGTTGACAGCTAGATCTTCCAGGCCACAGCACTCCTGTACCAGTGGGGTTTAGCTTAGTTGCATCTGATTTCCATGTCGAAAATAAACAACGAAAGCAGAATAGAGACAATATGGCTCTCCTCAGCAGTTTTACATGCTTTGGTTTTCCTGTGCATCTGCTGGATTTGAGTGTGTGCAAGTGGATTTGCATGTCTTTATAATGTTTACCAACTAGGTTTCCATTTTAGAGCGAGTAGATTTGCACAGGATGTATTCCATCAGTTGTTCTCGTCTCACACGCAAATACACCACTGCTTTTACACCAGCGTTGCATCTGAACTTCACTATGTAGAGTTTTAACAGTTCACTCTGTTTATAAGGAGGTATAGGTTGTTTTATTGAGACTGTTCAGCATTTTTTTCCCGATCAATAGTTTTTCCTGTGAACTAAAATAGAAGTGTTTGAAGTGAATCGGTTTGAGTTCTTACTGTTATGTGTGTGTCTTTGTGCTCACCTATGTTTTTTTTTTTTATTAAATGTGTGTTTGCAGTAGATGGAGGCTGGAGTGAATGGAGCAAGTGGTCAGCGTGCGGTGCAGACTGTTCGATGTGGAGGAGCAGAGATTGCACCCAACCATCACCTGGCACCGGGGGCAAAGACTGCCAGGGGCTAGATCTCCAGTCACTCAACTGTACAAGCGAGCAGTGCCCACAGAGTGAGTGCATTACCACCCACATACTGCAAACTATACTCTCACTGTTCAACTTGGTGAAACAATAGAAAAGATGCAGTAGTTTGTTTTTTGGGTTTTTTCTCATTTTCCCACTACATTAAGACACACGGTTCACTATGTATTTGCTTATTATAACTGAGCTGACATAAGCTATAAATGAACATGTTAAAAATCAATAAACTGTGCTCAAAAAAAGATGCAGAGCTGTAGCCAGAAAAAAACTCATGACTGTAGTGGGATTTTTTAAAGAGGCAAAACGGGCTCTTAAAGCCAAAGTAGAAAATCTACGCAAAAATATCAGATTCAATAACAAATAGATCACAATCAATACATGCTGAACAGGTGTCGAGGATTAGCATTAGCATCAATTAGCCCTTGACCCACAGCAGGAATAGATGCATTATAAGAGCTAGATACAGCGCTGTAAAAAATTTTACCATTGGCCACTTACAGTATTGCAGCAGGAAATATCCCTGCTGCATTTTCCCCATAGACCACCATTGTAAAAGAGACATCTATAAAACTGTTGACAGGACACCTCAAACTGTAACCAAGGTCATTTAGGACTTTTTCTGTTTTTATCTGTGGAGGATCTTTATTTTTTCTTCAAGCCAAGAAAAGTGATTTAAAAATCTGTGATACCACTACCATATGAAGTCTATGGGCTGAGCGGGAACTTGCGGGTGGAGCTGCTGAAAGACTGCTGTGCATATTCAATGGGCCGTATGCCCCCAGAAGTAAACCCCAAAACATAGAAACTCTTCTTGGTGTATGTGCCCACCAAGCAATTCTTTTTGGTCTAGAATCCAGCTCTTATAATACATCCATGATTGCAGGTATCTAGAGAAAAGCTTCTCTCTTCATGTTTTTTTTCCCTTTTTAAAACATTTTCCACTTTGACAAGAGGAGAAAGTGTCCTTTTTATTGGAACAAATAAACATTTTATGCCTCCTTATGGCCTCTATTTCTTGTGATAGATGGTCAGCAAAAAAAGTTCAAAAGGGAAGATGTCCATCTCATAAGACACTTGTACTGTACTCTGTACTGACAGAAGAATTGTCTATGGACCACTGCTGGCACATCCCCACCTGCATGACCTTTTTCCAAGATCAGTTCTAATTAACAGTGGGGTGACACACAGTGCCAAGATAATACACAATCTTTTCACCTGCGTCGGGGCTGTGATGCTCTGTGACCTATTAATAGAGCTGAGAATTAAACCATCTCTCTTCTGATTAAAACACATCCTGCCAGATGAAGTGCCACAGGTCAAATCAGCTGTGAAAATGCAGTATGTGTGTGCTGTGATTGTTCTCTACGTGCTTATGTTATGTGTATGTATAGCTGCATAGCTTATGTGTATTTCATTTGCTGTGTAAAACAGCCATTTCTTTGTTGCCACTCCCTGTTTGTCATTAATAGTGCACGTGCATACTGAAAAGACTGTGCGGCTTAGCCGGCAACTGAGTGGAAAGTGGCACCACAGGGTCCACTGCTGACCAGATGGACATGAAGGGAGAGCTCTGTCACTCCCTACAGTTATCAAAGACAGAAAGATACTGCAGCTTCCCATCCAGAAATGATGAGTCTCAGGGTGACATCTCCTAGAGAAAATGTTATAAATAGTGCCCTCCTTGGCTGATCTGCATGGTAAACACTGAGTTTAATGGGATTCGGTCAACATGGGCCAGTGAATTTATAAACTGAATTAAGTTATCTCGCGCTGATTGACATGATCAGATAGACTGATGCATGGAGAGTGGGGGGTGAAGACGGCCAAATAATAGTTGCAGTTATGTACTGTGTGTGTGTGTGTGTGTGTGTGTGTGTGTGTGTGTGTGTGTGTATGTGTGTGTGTGTGTGCACGTGAGAAAGAGAGAGAGAGGGAGAGAACTGATCGCTGAGTTTGGCTGGTGTAGTGAACCAAGAAGCTCAGTCGGCCAATCATCAAAGGTCAGCAGCTCCTCCCCAAAGAGGAAAGATATATACACAAAGATTCCAGTCATTGTTCCTCACGCACACTCGTGCAAACACACACAGTCACTCAGTTTTTACTCTGACAGTGCGGAGCAGAGCGCTGGCCTCTTAAGAATGCCTGTCCCAATCTGCTCCCAGCAGATGTGTTTCCATAGACAATTGCTGTGTGAAGTATTATAATAAGCAAAATAGCAAGATGGTTTTGGCTTGTCAGCAACTCCTATACTTCAACCATGTCTGCAGGCTATTAGCTGAGATGGAAAACTTACCCCTGAAACAAAGGCACTCTTCCCTCTCAGTGTAATCGAACAATACAACTGCAGAGTGAGCCGCAGTTACTCTGCAACAAAAGATGTCCTCTGTCTGATGGCCTCACAAACATCACTAATCTCCCTCATTAAGTCAGAAATGGCATACGTTAAATGAGGTTATTGTTTTGCCATATATGAGAATCCATGTGCGGCAGCAACCTTTGTGTGTTACATCTCTCAAAACAAACAGATCTGACCCAGGCAAGATCATTTTCATAAAGTGAAGCCCAAGATGAAGAAACGCAAAATCTGTGCAGGGAAATAATAAATATGTTGGCAGCTTGCCAGAGCCAAAATGACAACCAGGTGTTAGAGGGCAAAAAGAGGATAGTGGGAAAAATAATAGTGCTCATATTATCAGGCATGGGAAATTAGGACAACATAAAAACAATTATTTGGCTTAATGTGTTTAATGAAGGTAATGAAGTTAATTTGCAGCAGCCCCAAAAGGGGATGTCACAATTGATTGTGCAAAGATCATCAAACTATTAATCGTCTCTAGACCATTTTGAATTTGGGGGCTAATTTGGTGGCACAACAGCTGATGTTTTTGTCATGAGTCTGTCAGAGTGGGGTCACAGGCTGCATGAAAAATGGCTGAACATTTATTTTGGCCCATATTTCACTGGGACTCGCTGAGGGATAGGACGACTGTATTGTGGAGATAGTAATGGTCACGTTCACTTTGAGAGTTTTAGTAGCCATATTTCCCTGACCTTAAGAACTCCAGTGTTATTCATCTTCAGGCAAGTGACTGGGATTGGCCATGGGATGAAATATATTCTCAGGTCTCTTGATAAATACCCAAGGAAGAGGCGCAGGAGGCTGCAATGCTTTTATTTATCAATGCTGGGGAGAGAAAGGAGCAGGTAGAGCGAGTTGAGGACTATCAGGTGCTGACTGCTAATGCTACATGATTCCAAACTTCAACAGAAGCTGAGTACATCACCTCAGACAATGTCAGGCCTATTTCAAGTGAAAAACTGATCCCCAACCAGCCAGCCCTGAGGTGTGTCTGAGAAGTTGAACTTAAAGAACAAGGAGAGGGGACAAACAGAGATAGACCTGGGGTCAACTCTGAAAACAGCTCATCACATCCACAGATTATCTGCAGGCAGGTGTCAATCATGAGGAGAGGTCACAGACAAAGAGAATCAAAAGTTGTGCGCCAGCAATTACGTCAAGTGGACATGAATGATGGAGTGGCGGGCAACAGAAAGGAAGAGAGGTAAATTGGCAGTGTGTGTGGAAAAAGAGAGAGGGAGGGCACGTTACAGGGGGACTCAAGTAAAGCCCATCCAATTATAAAACCTGATTAGCTATGTCAATTAAAGTGTGATGAATGTCCTCTCAATTATCGGCTAGCATCATGAGAATCAATGAGCAGGGCCAGGAGGAGCTGAGAGCAGTTGCTGGTCAGGGTTGTAGTGAGTATCAGGATCATTTCACTGTGACACCTGGGGGGTCAGATAAAACTTCACTCAGTGATGCTCCGATAAGCCACCAGAGATTACAGGTGGGTGTAGAGGGAGAGGGACTGGAAGAGACGGACTTGTCTGATTGACTGACTTTATTGTATGGGAACAAGAATTTGTGTGTGCCAGGGAAAAGGTATAGATACTGGATCTTTCCATCCAAGGTTGCCTTTGCTCTGCCCTCAGAAAGTAAACAGCAACTGGCCAATCTGAGGCTATGTTTATCCAGTCAGCAGAAGCCAGTTAGCCTATCTCCTTGCTGACGGGTGTTGTTTTGTCTTTAGTCAGACTGCACATCTCTGTGGAGTGCAGCATTAGAAGTCCAAATATCACAGCCTCGTCTGGCCTTTGGCACCAAGACAATTGGATTTGGGAACTTTAATGAGAGGTTCAGCCATAGTTTCTCCTCCTTTTTTGGAGCTCATTGTAGAGGGTGGAAGGTTTAGCCCGGCTGCTTACAGTTAAGCACCTCTATGCTTCCCTGAGGAGAGACCGACAAAGAGGGGAGTCAGAGGAGAGCAGTGCAGGCAGGTAAATGGACAAGATGAGAGGTTGAGGAAGGGTGTACAGTATGTATCCCATAAGGCTCTTTATGTCATTTGTATGCTCTTTGCAGATGGCTTTGTAATGTCAAGAACAAAACATCCGATCTTGTGTTTATCTTCAGCCAGTCATTCACAATTGATTACATGTCAAGAGATCTGTAGTATTACGATGGGCCCCCATAGAGTTTGGCTGCATATAATCCTCCTACTTAAGGTATCAGATTGTACTGAGATAATCACCCATGAAATAGATTCTGGCATTTCTCTTAAAGACTTGGTTATGTCAGACTGCTTCGTCCAAAGAAATAGATTTTTCAAGGCAAAAGGAGAAGGCAAGGACAAATGGATGAAAAGAGATGAATAAAGATGAGAGCAAGAAACACGGAGGAAAAAAAGGGACATGGATTAAAAAAAAATACTTTTTTGACCATTTTCCATATTTTTCAATTTGACTGTTAGCACTCTACTAATTTAATTGTGCCAATTTCATGTCACAGATTCACTAACACCAATTAAAACTTGTCAAATCGTTGTTCCAAAGGTTGAGTGCAGCTCCCATCAAGCAGTAGGATTACACAGTGAAAAACACCATGACAGTCTGGAGATATTCATCAAAATATGCCATATCTAATGTTAATCAGGTTGATTTTGACACAAGCCTTTTGGACGTGTTATTGCTGAAATGCAAATCACACATGCTGTCACTTACAGGCACATACTGTCTCCCTTCTCTTTTAAGTTTGTGTCCTTCTCTTCATTTTCTGTCTTGTACATTTGCCTTCTCTCTCCCCGCTTCTGTTTTCCTCCTTTTGTTGTCAACTCACCACACGCCACCCTTCCACACTTTAACCTTTGCCGTTGTTCTCCATCCCTCAAAGTTGGGCGGCTGAATGTGTCCCCTCCTTGACTGTGTTCAGTTGACAGCACTACGCCCCCGTGGCTCCATAGGACAATGGCCCTCCACAAAGGCCCCAGGAGCATCCTCCACCTCCGCCACCAAATTCCCCCAGCCGCAGGGAGACAGCTGTAGCAAATCCCATTCTCCTGCAAAACACACACACATACAACACAATCTGTACACACATATGCACAAACACACTGATGTTTGTCTGAGCTTTAAGCTATCATCTTCATACTGTACTTTGGGAGAAAGATGCTCCTGTGCTTTTGAGGGAGAAAGACATTCAATAAGAGCTGCTAGAATTTCATAAGCAAATCTTTCATTTTTTCATTGTCTCTCTTGGGGGTGTTGTGCGCTTAGAGAAGGCAAGAAAAAGACAGTGGATAGAAAAAAACATGCTGGCATAAGATATATTTATCCAGCACTGAAATGAAGGTAAGGTAACACTGTTTCGGAAACTATTTCTTTTTTCTCTTCGATTATCCATAGGTTGACATTAAAGCCAAGCCTTTTAAAGATAGTTATATCAAGATGGTTATGTTGCCCATGTATTTACTACTGTTTGCTCTCTTGACTGTGAGAAATACTCAGGGACAAAGTCAAGTAGCGTAAAACAGCAAGCATGGAATATGTAACTGATTTTATGCTATTAAACAAATCCTCAAGTGAGACCTTTGCAAGGAAGATAATGAAATATCTGACACAAGCACACAAAGGTATTGCCATTCAGCACCTGAGGGAATTTTTCAGTTGCGATTAATAATTTCATCTCTATTGTTGTGTGTCCTCCACTCTATCTCCCCTGCTTCCTCTTGTAGCCGTGAGCGGGGCCGAGGATGTGGCACTCTACGTGGGTATGGTGGCGGTCGCTTTGTGTCTGACTCTACTGCTTATCGTGGTGGTCCTGGTCTACCGGCGCAAGAAGGAGGGCCTGGATGCCGACGTGGCGGACTCCTCCATCCTCACCACTGGCTTCCAGCCCATGGGCATCAAGCCCAGCAAGCCAGGTGTGTGGGCACCGCGGCCACGCAGGCCTCCCCCCCACAGCAGTAGGACACTGTTCTTTGTTCTACCCTCCTCTGTGCGTCCGTCACTCTGTCCGTATGCCCACTGTGACCGTGCGGCACCCATCTACATATACCACTGATGCTGTGTTTGTTTGTGGCTATGGAGGTGGTGTGAATGTGTTTACAGTGGTTTGTAGTCAAAGAAAGCTTTAGTGTGTGTGTGTGTGTGTGTGTGTGTGTGTGTGTGTCTGTGTGTGTGTGTGTGTGTGTGTGTGTGTGTGTGTGTGTGTGTGTGTGTGTGTGTGTGTGTGTGTGTGCGTGTGCGTGTGCGTGTGCGTGTGCGTGTGCACGTTATACAGACTGTTTATTTGCCTCCCTGACACATTATGTTTCGCCACCACCTCATTGTCAGGAAATGTACCCACTCTGTTTACTGCCTGTGCAGAGCCTCTGAGGTTTTCCAGTGAGTAATAGAAATACAACTGTTTGAGTTGGATGGAGATGGGGAACTGGGTTGCAGTGCCTGTGATTCACCATGAAAAAAGCTTTTATACATTCTGGGTGCTAAGCTGCATCTGAGTTCTGTTTGGAATTGATTGTGTGGTTGCTAAAGAGACAGACAGATAGAGAAAAAGAGTAGGGGGGGGGGGATTGACTGGCTTTGGGTGAAATTCATGTTTGTGTATTGTCAAGAGTGTGTGTCTTCTGTTTTCTGCGCCATGTGTCATTCCTGTATTTGTCAGTTGTCTGTGTGTGTTGCGACAGCTTTAGAAAGTGTGAGGTCTGTCTCTATGATGTATGAACTCCAGTGCCACTCATTGTTTTTGTCTGTTTTTCTTCTTTCTTTTGTTATATAAACAGAGAATTCTCATTTGCTTACCATCCAGCCTGATCTAACCACTAGCACCACCAGTTACCAAGGCACACTTCGCTCTCGCCATGATGCCACCGGGAAGTTTTCTATGACCAACGGTCCCCTGCTGGACCCACTTCCCAATGGCTCACACACTCTACACAACGGCAAGCTCAACTCTGACCCTGCTGAGTTTGTGAGCAGGTTGTCCACTCAGACATACTTTAAAACACTGCCCCGTGACATGGCTAACACCTCATATGGGACCTTCAACTTCCTGGGAGGGAGGCTGACAATCCCTAACACAGGTGAGTTCTTCATTTAGGACCAAATAGGTTTCCAGGTGTGCTGTTACACCTGTAGTTCATGTAGTCACATGGTCCAAGCTTGTTCTGATCCCATTCATGTTCACACTGACTTATTACAAATACACAAAGAGCTTTAAGTCATGTTGATTAACAGACAACTCATTGAGGAGACAATTTGATTTGGTGATGTCAACCTTTTATTATCAGTGCTACATGGAGGTGTCCCGGGTGTCACAAAATACTTGATGATGAGCACTATTAGTCGAGACTGCAACTCAACCTCCTGTTATGAATAATGAGGGTAGGGGGTGGAGGGGTTAGTTACTGCTCTTTTTAATGACACAAGGTTAAGACATGGGTTTAACTCCCTCCTGATATGTCACAGGAAATCTCAACACTCACACGATGATTCACATATTTGCTAATGTGGTTAACAAATGATATTGCATATAGTTATACAGCTCACTTCCTTGAGAGTTGATAGCCAGCAGATGGATGCAATAGGAGCTATAGTAGGAGGACAAAGGGTGACCTCTGGTATCATTCAAATGAACTCTATAGTTCGGTCATTTCAGCTGCTTTGAAAAAGCTCTTGATCAAACTCCGGCACACAAGAAACACTCCCAAGAGACCTCCCAATAAGAGGGGTCAAATCAAACAAGTGTGGTTCATTTGAGGTGTGAAAGAATAAGACTTGAACCATTAGGGATGAGGACAGACTACACATGCGCACATACACATAGGAGGAGAGACAAGAAACCACACATACAGGGGAGAGAAATATAAGGACATCATTCACACAGGTGAGGGAGAGACATGGGGTGAGGTTGAATCTCCTGCAGGATGAGGATTCAGAACCAAAACCTATAAAAGTGGCCCTATGACGGGGTCCAGCAAAGAGGCACCCGAGAGAGGAAAGAAGACGACAAGGTGGAGAAAATAGGAAGGGAGAGAGAGAAAAGAGAGACGGAGAAGAGCAACAAAGAGAGATGGGCACACAGCTCAGATGTGCTTATGGACAACAAACAAACAGAAGATTAGAGAGATGTAATAGTTATTAGAACGGATAAAATATTCAATAACCTCATTTGCAGGACAGACAAGGTTTTTAATTAATAGAGCTTGATCAATTCATTGAGACTGAAACCAACATGCCATACAGTATACAATCATAGACTAATAGATGAATGGCAACTCATTGAAAGGCAAAAATGTAGCTCTTAAATTAAGATTACAAGGACTCAACAGACTCAGATTGTCTGAAGTCATCAAGGAGACTATTCCCTGAAAAACTAAGGCCCAACAGGAAAAGGCCCTGCCGTCTGCAGACTTCTTCACTCTGGGGATGCACAGCAGCCCTTGCATTTTGAGAATGGAGAGCAGAGAGATGGAACATAAGGTTTAAGGAGATCAGACAGGTATGATGGAGCATGCCCATTTGGGATTTTATAAGTCATTAGAAGCACCTCTGATCTAACATGGAAAGGGAACCAATGAAGGGAGCAGTGGTGTGCACAAGGGGGGGGGGGGGGGGGGGGTCATCATGGCCCAATTGCCAAAGCCAAAATGCCTTCTTGGGAGCCAAAACACATGCTAAAATGCCCTCTTGGGAGCCAAAACGTGTGCTAAGGTGCCCACCTGGTTGGCAAACACACTAAACTGCCCTCTTGGGAGGCAAAAACAAGCTAAAGTGTGCCCTCTTGGGAGCCAAAATCCTCGCTAAACTGCCCTCTTGGGTGGCAAAAACACGTGCTAAAGTGCCCTCTTGGGAGCCAAAATGCATGCTAAAGTGCCCTCCTGGTTGGCACAACAGCGGCGAGAACTTGCTGTTTTTTTCTTTTCGCCCCTGCCCTTCGAAAAGTCTGTGCACGCCACTTGAAGGGAGGCTAGAATTTGGTGTAATATTGTCAAATTTTCTTTTGTTAGCTGCAGCAAAGTATTCCTAATTCCAGTAAGCAACTTCCTAATCTGAAAATGTGAGTTATCAAAAAGTCTTGGATGAGAAGGTAATGGAATACCAACTATTATGGTCCAAAAGTTGGACAGTTAAAAGCAGATACAGCATTGTAAGTGTGTGTCATGTAAGGACGAGGAGATTTCAGTAATCCTCTGTAGGATGTTCTCTTTGCCGCTCTGCTGCACACAAACAAGAAAATGACAAAAGTTCTGCCTAAACAATTCAACATCTACTTCTAAATGGCAAAAAATACAGTTGGAACAGTTTTTGTTTGGATTGCATATGTCACACATTGCTGTTGCTTCTACATAAAACCATATAAAAAAGGACATTTACAGATACTTTAATACACCTGCTTTTCAACAAGGAGAATTTATCAGTAACAGCTGAGTCCCATAAACATCTTGTTGTCTTGTTGAAAGCGTGCCAGGCCATTCAGCCTTTAAATCTTGTGCATGTGGGTTTCTTAACAGCTTTGTGTACAGGCTATATTAGTTAAAAGGAACAGTGTGACCCTGTTTATACCAGGCAATAACAGGTGTCTCAGGTGATCCAATCACAAGTGGACAGCCGAGACACGTTGCCATTCGCACCTGTCTTTATTATGCATCTCAAGCTGGCCACTTCTGTTCAGATTTCATTGCTGCCTATGTCACTTCTGCTAGAAATCCAAAGGGCCCTGTGCACAGGTATCACGTCAGGCAAGCGCCAGATTTGTTTTTAGTGTGGGCTAGAGCTGAGAACTAAAAAAAATGTTTCAAGAACTAATATACATGTGTCGGCTATATGAATTATGATTACTCCAACCACATACATCAAGTGGTTTGATTGATTAGATCACAATGAGTCTTGGTGGCTGTTAACACTTGTATTTAGCACTGTCCACTTGTGATTGGATCACCTGAGATGCAGATGCTGTTTTAGTTTGTGATGAAGGTAGATTGTGCATCCCAGGTTCACTTATGTTTGTAATGTAAACATTTTATCCCACGATCATTCAAAAAAAGCATTTTTCCCTCACTATGTCTGAAAATGTGTGATCACTTTTGCCATAAACTTACATCTACAGTCAAAAAAAATGGTCAGTGCAGTGATGAAAAGGCTAACCATGAAATGGACCTAAATTATTCCAATTAGACCTGCCACTTATGACAGAGCTGCTTGAATTGGTAGCTGATATCCACAAGTGTCTGTTGTGCACTAAGAGCACAGAGAGAGCAATAGAGACAGTCCATTAAAAATTAGTCTGATAAAAGATAAAAAGTCCACTATCATTAGTCCCCAATTTTGCTTCCTCACTTCACATTAGCGTAGAGTCCAGAGCTTATATAATTAGACTGGAAGACAGTGTTTTCACTGGGCTCATTGTAGGCTGTCCAGATTAGCCAATGACAGTGCCAGTACACCAGTATCTTGTGGGAGAAAAGATCTTTGTGTCTGTGTTTTTCTTGCTATCAGTGTCTTCACTCACTGGCTGTCTCTCTCTCACTCGCTCCGTTTCTGACTCTCTTTCATTCTCTTACAAATATTTTATGCGCGGATTAACTCAAAGCCATGTGGACTATACCACGCGTTGGCACCCATCTTCTTACTGGGACACAGACACACACAAAAAAATCATCCCTTGCATGCATCAACTCAGAGGAGATGTAGGCTACTGTTATTTAGTGCAGTTTCAGAGCAGGCACATGGAAAATATGGTTTAGAAAAAGACAAGGCTGTGAGTATTCGGGCACCTTTGCCTTATTGAAACAGATGTTTTATGGTGAACAGAATGAGTTTACAATACAGGGACTATTAAGATTGTGTCACATAGTCACTGTTTGTACGACATCTCAAATAGGATTCTAAGTGGATGATTTTGGCATTAGAATCACAACACAAATGCCACAACACTCAAACTACCTCAATAGCTCTCTCTATTCTCCAAGGTGATTTCCAACACTCTCCTGAGGTAGTGCAATTTTCCTGGAGTAGTCTGTTCCACGGTCTCAATTATCTACTTGGTGGCAGACGGAGAACATTTAAACCGCGATGCAGTGTGCGCTTTTGTCTCAGCTAATTGTTGACCGCGGGGACGTGTGCCGCCACGGCTGTCGGTGCAGAGATTTGCATCTGTTGTACCTGACGGAGGCTGCTTCTGACCTTCAGAATAGATTTGTTTTTTGTTTTTGCAGCCATACAGTTTCATTGAGTGGGCCGGCTTTCTTTGTGAGATGACAAAAGCGTTGTTCAGTCAGAACAAATGAGCCTGTCCCCCTCCCGTCTTACCCCCCTCTCTCCCTTTGTTGTTATTTGCATTAGGAATCAGTCTGCTCATTCCTCCCGAGGCCATCCCCAGAGGAAAGATCTATGAGATTTATCTCACTGTTCAGAGGAAGGAAGATTTAAGGTGGGTCTCTTTAACACTGCCTAACTGGCAGTCTTCCCTGGATGCCACTAGGCTGTTTGTTTTGATGCTCTACTGTTCCATTAGGAAAGGCTTAAGAGTCTGTGCCAGTACTGTGGAGGAGGGACGTAAATAAATAACGTAGCCTTTTACCAGGATGTGCGCTGTTTAAGTTAAATGAATCATTTGGAAAACACTGTTTATCTGGCTTGCTGCATTCAAGTCTCTAAAGGCACAGTCATTGTAGCATGCTGTGATAGTAACATTCTTACTCAGTCATCACAACTCGGTCCAGCTAATCAGTATGTCAAGCAAGCCTTCATTATTTTCTTCTACAGCTGCTTGATAATTTACAGAGGTGACAGTATCATATCCTGCTTACAAGAGACCAGTAAATTCTCACTAATAACTCTGAGTAAAACCACTTTTTTATGATCCATTCCTCCCTCTCTCTCTCTCTCTCTCTCTCCCTCTCCCTCTCTCCCTCTCTCTCTCTCTCTCCCTCTCTCTCTCTCTCTCTCTCTCTCTCTCTCTCTCTCTCCCTGATGTAGGTTACCTCTCGCTGGCTGCCAGACCCTGCTGAGCCCCGTTGTGAGTTGTGGCCCTCCGGGGGTGGTTTTGAGCCGGCCAGTTATCCTAAGCATGGACCACTGCTCTGACGCATGCCTCGATAACTGGGCCGTCCGCCTCAAGAAGCAGAGCTACGAGGGCGCTTGGGAGGTAAGACAATAAAACAACACCAGCACAAATCCTCTAGAGAAAAACAAAGTTGCCACCTAGTAAAGTCTTCCTGAACTCACCGAGAGCTTTCCTTGGAGAAGCAGAAACATGTTTAGCAGTGATTTGAAGCTCGCACTAGGAAGCACTCAATGTTGTATAGTGAAGGTAATTCTGGTCCGGCACTCAGCCACTCCATAGGGCTTAATTATATTGACCGTCAGGTGTTTTCTCATTGGGCTAGAACAAAACCCTGGAAGCAATGGCTCTCTCAGTTCAAGAGTTGCTAAGCCACATGATTCTCAAACAGAAATTCTCTAAGTAAATTACTGATCCTCAAAATACTCTTCTGAGTGCTCCTTGACCATTTTTGACCGCTGCTTCCAATTACAGAGTTCCCTCCCCATTTTTCAATCCGTGAAATTTGAAAGTAACCAGACCTGCAGACTTCAGTTGAATGGAGTTGGACAGAACATTTTGGTGTCTACATAGACACATATGCACATACGCACAAACAAACGCAGTTTGAGGCAGTATACCAATCTCAACAATCCAGAGAGATTGGAAAGGGTACTGGTGGGCTTTGGAGTGTTAGTAGGTCTTCTTTCATGTTCGATATTGTGCATAAATTATTCAGCCTCCCCGTGTGTGGCGGCGGTTGGGTGTCTGTGGGATGGATTGGCCTGTCTAAGGCAGAGGTTAGACCAGCACTTTTAATCATCGGCCAGACCAAATATAGCCCAACAGCCTGACTGCATGGCCACCACAGGAAGAAGTGCCAGGTGGACAAGAAAGGGAGAGTGGAAACAACTACAGTGTATGATGGTAGGGAAAGAAGAAAGAGAGGAGACAAAGAGGGAAAGGCATAGCAGACAAGCGGGTAATGTAGACCTAGAGGAATGCTTAGCAGGAGAGGGAGATGTAAGGAGAGAAAGGCATAAAGAGAGATAGTGAAAATGGATAACGGCCATGCATAAGCAGGAGAAAGAGAAATGAAATGCTCATAGAGTGAGCGCTCAGTGGCGTAATTGAGCCACCTCACTCTCTGCTACACTTCGAAGAAATATTAAGATGATGAAAAAGTGAGACTCCATTGTGGTTGCATAGTAAATGAATTGTGTCAATACTAATTCTATTGATGTAGATGGTGTCTGGTTGAATCGATCCTAGAGGAGCTCGCTGTGCATTTGGCAGGCAAAATGCTCTCTTCAGCCTGATTGGCTAATGGGAAGAGTCAGTCAACTGGCATGATGGGATTTTAGAGAAAATGTTGTCACCTTGGGTCCAATTTGTCCCCATCAAATTAGCCTGGAGAGCAGTGGAATTATCTCATAAAACTATCCTGTACTGTGAGGGGATGGGGTATTTTTGCAAGTCTGTCATCTTTATTAGAGGCGCAAGTTGTGATATAGCACAAGAAAAATGCAAGACGCTGCTTCTCTGGCATGTTAAATTATGTCCTTTTTTCATTTGCAAATTAAAGTACCAATTACAACTCATACTGCCTGTTAGCGTTTTTTAACACCATCAGGCAACGGTGTTGTTTTTCAGATAAATTGGCAAGTTGTTTTCACCTTTCTTAACAAATCTCTAAGGCTGAAGGAAATTCTGTAAATTCCAATAATCCAATATTTACAGCACCTACACAGTCTTTTCTTTCCCTAGAATCATCTATTCTTGCCAGGAATCCATGCGAGTCTCCTTTCATGTCAATTGAGTACCTCGTTCATGCATTATTAAGTAAATTGATGGCGTTCTATAGGATGTGTGTCTTTGTATGAGAGAATGTGTGTCTTTATGTCAGTATAGACTAAGCATACTGCAGTGAAAAGGAAATTTGAGACAAGAACAAAGTATTCCCTTTTTTTTCCTGATCTGAACTCTTACCAAGAATTTTATGTAATGCAGGAGGAATAGGTTTTGGGGGGGCTTTGCTGCAGCTACTTTCCTTACAACCATTTTACAAACACACATACACATAGGTTACCCAGGAAAACACATTACCCTTCCCTCCTACATAAATTGGGTTCTTGACCTTCCATCCACACCTTCTCCACCCACCCCACCCCCTCACCTTTTCCAGGATGTCCTGCTGATGGGGGAGGAGCTGGTGTCTGAGCCCTATTACTGCCAGCTTGAGGCCGAGACGTGCCGGCTGTTCTCGGAGCAGCTGGGCACCTTCGCCCTAGTGGGAGAGTCCCTGCATATGGGTGCTGCCAAGCGCCTGAGGCTGGTGCTCTTCTCTGACGCTTACTGCTCCACGCTGGAGTACAACATCAGGGTCTACTGCATGGATGACACGCAGGACGTCTTCAAGGTAAATTGTGACAAATGTAGCTCTACCTGTTATTCAGTTTGGCTGACAGTTTCTCAGCCCAAGATTGCACGGATCAGCCGGTTTTGCCTCAGCTGAGTGATAGGTAGACTATTATGTATAATAGCATTGTCTGTTACATTGTAAAGTAAGTAGAAATCAGCGCAGGCATACAGAGGTTAGGCATAGCTATGGTAAATTGAACAATATTGCAGGCCTGATTACACCCTGTGCAGTTCAAGGATGTATGATTTGTGTAGTTGATGTCGTCCCATGAGTCCACTGAAACTATGTATACATCCAGGTTAATCATGGTATAGAATCACTGCAGGTGTTTTTGTGTGCATGCCTACAGAGATGTTTATTTCCTTTCATGCTGTCAGTTGTTCTGCCTGGCTGCCATGGGCCAAGAAGTTTCTCATCACTTTGTTCAACACCATATTTCGCTTCTCCTTTTTTGCTCTCCACATGGACAGAGTATAATCAGGCACTAATGCCTTCCTCCCCTCCCCGGAGGACTGCCTCTGAGTAGCCTGTTAAGATTTCATTTGCATGGTTAATTAGTAAATTAAAAGGAGAGCCTGTCCCAATCTTTTCCCAGCAACCCCCATGCTCTCTCTTTTCTCTCCGCACCTCTCTTTCTCTCTCCAAGCTGTTCCTCTTCGTCTGACACCACCCACAGCCACAAGTACCACTTCCCACTCGAGTCCACTTTTGCCGGCTGTAATGGCTGACCTCCTTGTACAGATGTTCATCGCCAGTACAATCTATGGATGGCTGTAGGTCATAAACAATGGAAGGCGGTGGGGGCTCGGGCTGAAATTAGAACTCTCACATTCAGGGAGCTGAAGACGAGATGAAAACTGTGCATAAGCTCTAGCTTTGGGGGTGGGAATTACTGAAACCTCTCCTTGCATACATCTGTGTTTCTGTGGTTTAGTTCTGCTATCTTACTCTGTTTCTGACAGCTACTGCATGATAAAAGTCATGCTATGGAAAATTGCTGGTATTCAACTCTGTTCTAATAAAAAAATTAAATTTAAATGTAGCAGCATTGAACGTGGAGCTCTGCAGAGGATGTGCTCTTTTTGCAGATTTGTTTGCTCGATATCACAGCCGTTGGAATGACCTTGTGTGTCCTTTGTTAGGAGGAAGGCTGCTGTTGCACAAAAACTCTCTCTCTCTCTCTCTCTCTCTCTCTCTCTCTCTCTCTCTCTCTCTCTCTCTTTCTCTCTCTCTCTCTCTCTCTCTCTCTCTCTCTGTCTCTCTGTCTCTCTCTCTCTCTGTCTCTCTCTCTCTCTCTCTCTCTCTCTGGCCTGCTCTTGTTCTGCTATTCTCCCACTCTCTTAGCCAGGAAAAGGACATCGGAGCTTTTTGACTCCAGCACTTGTGCTGCCATACTCTGCGGCTCCCTTGACACCCTTGAGTGCATTAGCTCTCCATCTCTCACACAACCTGGTCCTGTGGTAAGCCACAGCATCTCCAGGGTTTTGTAGTTTTTAGTGAGTGATTTAGAATGTGGCCCACAGTGTTTAGTAATCTTGACTTCACACTGCTCTTGGTGCTGTTATGGAGGGAGCAGTTCATTTAGCAAGTACATTAACCACTTTGAGTGGAGATTAAACTTCCCTGGAGAGGTTCAGCCTAATCACTAATCACTATCTTTAAAATGCACCATTTATGATTAGACTTTCACTATGACTACCATTAGTGTTAATTGTAGTGTGTAACATTGCTGGAGCAGTAGTTGCTGTTACAGTGTGAGTGACACAGCAGCTTTTTTATATTTGTGTTGATGTACAGTGGTACACCTTCAATATATGTGAATTCTATGACAGCATTTGCAGCCTACTAAGGCACTGCACCTCGATATTCAGACAAGGAGTCAACTCTCCATGCATTAAACAGGCTGTACTTTTGTTCAGAGACAAGGCATTTCTCTGAATTTTCTGTTGCCTGTTCAGTGGCAGGAAGAACTAGAGCCAAAAGAGATGCTGATATTTTCACTCCTAACACTTCGCTGGCTGTCAGTTTTCTCTGACAAGCCTCCATCAGCGAGAATGACATACACATACGTATATATATGTATAAACACCCACAAAGATGTACATACACACACACACACACTCACACACGCATGCTTTCTACACTCATGCACGCTGTACCATGCAATCTCTTATCTCCCAATTACAGCAGATTAGAACCAATGTATTGTCTTTGATCCTAAGTGAGCAGGGGCTCTGGGGAAAGAGTGACATTTCCGTCTGATGCCTGCCGTATGTTTGCAGGGCTCTGCCGGGACCAATTAAGTTAATATTTAATGTATGTCCCACTCTTGATGGGCCCAGCCAAGGCTGGCACAGGAGCAGAGGAGACATGATCGGGGTTTGGTAGCACCCTCACTGTGCACTTGCTTGTTCTCAGCTAGACCTGTGGGAGATCATCACTGATGTTCTGCCATCCCACAACTGATTGAAACACCTGCAGTTAACCAAGCCTCCAGCTCGGCACAGATATAGACCTGAAACCAAAATTTAATTAAACTGGAAGGGGTTGGAATACAGTGCAGCTACTTTTTTATATTTAGCTATGATATTCATAAGCTGTCAGCTTTTAGTATGAAGGATACAATTCCCAGTGTATTTGCCACTGAGCATAATCCACATTTGAACAGTGTAACAATAACAAAATATCCTGGTGTTTATTGATAACTAAATGTTCTTCCTTTACACCCACATGTCTCTGTTTTGTAAGGGCAGTGTTGTTGTACAGTTTTAAAAAAAAACATAATGATTTATAAACCGCCCACTTTCTGTCAGATTTATTTTTTTACAGAGGTTGAAGCACGAGTCAGTTTTTCTGTATTGAGCAGTAGACTTTTTGAGGAACCACCATAAATAATAAAACCGTTTTTTTTCCCCATATTAACAGAATGCCTCTAGCAATGACAACCAGTTTTTGTCCAGACTGAAATATCTCTAACTATTGAATGTATTGCCATGAAATTTGGTACAAATATGTCTTAAAACCATAATTTTATTCACACATTCATATCCTTCCTGTGATTTATAGTAATAACTTGACCCCCTGATACCTTTAGTGCCATCATTAGATTCAATAAAATCTTATTATTGTAAAAATTATAGCTGTTTAATATCAGCGTGTTCACATGCTGACATTAGCGTTTTACTGAAAAGACAGCGGCACCTAAGTACAGCCTCACAAAGCTTCTCACATGGCTGTAGACTCTTTGTCTAGTGTAGTGAGTTTAAAGTGAATTTGTTAGTGTCAACTCTCCCTATACACACAGTATTGTATTTCAGACTACTGAATTTATACTTTCATCAATATTCATGTAATGAGGTCAATGTGTTTCATCTCTTGATTGTAAAAATGTATGTTTCAGTGTTAAATGAGTGTTTAATTGATGTCCTCAACTGGTAGCTCCTGGATTCATTCATAAAATCTTTGACCTCCCGCAATGATTCTTGTTTAGATTTAAAATGGCTCATAAACTGTTTATGTGCTCTCACTATGACGTTCACTTACTTGCTTCTGAGCAGTGGGCTAAATGTGAGCATTACTGAACAGAAACTTTTCTTTTATGTACAGAGGAGGGAAAACCAGTTTGTACTTAGTGTAATACAAACAGTTTTTTTCTGATCCCTCCATCAGAATACTTACTGGCAAGGAATGCTAGGAGGAAAAAAGGGAAGAGTGTGGCCCAGTAATTGCTGGCATTAAGTTAAACAAGACAGTCAGCTTTATCATTGAGCCCAGCTGAGAAATTGTTTCCATATTAAATTTCTGTGTTCCTGTGTGCTGTTTTCTCCTGTCCTGCTCTGTGATTTATCAGGCAGAATGTGCATCTTTTCCCAAGCAAACACAGTACCCATTTATAACTGAACAGACAAGTCCCTTCTATTTGTAGTTATTAATCAGAGTTGACTGTAGCGGGCACGGCCACTGGAGCTCAGACTGATAGACTCTCAGTCAGAGAGGAAAAGCCTGTCACATCCTGCTGACAAATACACAGATTTATGGAGCCCACATAGCCAGGCTACTCTCTATAAACAAATGCATTTGCCTGAAAAGAGCATCTCTGAAAATGGATCATCGCTATGAATCCTCATTTTTAAACACACAAGGACAACACATTGCAAGAGTAGAGGGGTGAGGACGAGTTTATGAGGATATTAAAACTCAATGATTCTTTGTGTATCGCTCTGTTTCAGATTACTTGTAGCTTGACTAATTAACTGATCAAACGCTGGTTATAATCCCTGTCAGAGCTGGTTAAGTTAATCAGTTTATTTCACACCAAGCCTGAACAATACATAGACAACATGTAAAAGCTTGACCTTGCTGCGAGGAATATTTTAATCTGTGGCTTTGAACCCATTCAGATCTTTTTATATATGTGCTTCTGCTAATACTTTGATTTGTTTAGAGTGTTTCTTTGCTGCTTGCGATGGCAGGCTATGTTTGCTGCAAGAGAGAGTTTGGTGCAGCCACTAACCTCTTTCTGTCAGCACCAGCCCAAAGAGATTAGCTGTATGAGTGTCTCTTGTTTCCCAGTGGAGCCCGACCCCAGTCCATCACAGTCCCAGCTCTGGTCCAAGCCGAGAGGATGAGGGGATGGGTGAGAAGTGGAGAGGGGTGGGAGACGAGTGAGGGTGGGAAGGGGGTTGAAGTCATAGAAAACTGTGGCCATGATTGCAGTAATCCTGTTATCTCTCTTGCTAAAGCTGGCCACTCTAGTGACCTGGAGACACAAATGTTAAGCTGCCTCTGTCTCTCTTCTCTCTTACTCCTTCTCTTTTCACTCCTCCCTGCTCTATCTCACTCTCTTTAGCCAGCCTCATTGAATGTCAGGGGGTGGTCTTGGCTCTGCCCGACTCTAAATTCACAGTCTTCACACACACCACAGGCTATCTTGAATTCCGTCAGAACAAAAGGGGTTTTTCTCCTGCAGCACTTGAACTTGTCGCCCATCTCATGCATCTTAATGTTTCCACAGTTGTACAGGGTCAGGGCCTCTTTAACAGAACTGCACCTTTTATCATCACTGAATGGAAACACAATTTCGCTCCGAGTTGATGATTAATATGTGATTTGATAAACTAATTCAAAACCTTGCATTGTTTTCCTACAGAAAGAGTAAATAATATGGTCAAATTTAGCTTCTCATCTATTAGCTCACTCACACTGTCATTTGTTAACAGGATAATGGGGCGTAAAGAGGGCCATTATTCTCTCAGTCCAGAACATATGCTGAAATCCTGCACAGAAACACACTCTAGTACACACATTCACAGGCAGTCAGGCACACATAAACAATATACAAGCAAGACGGTGTCATTTGAAAGCACGTACGCACACTTTAAAGGTAAAATGTTATCACCCCATGTTGTGTATTTTCCCTCAGTAAGCTCAGTGTCTCCGTCAGGTAGCAGCAGTGCCATGACTAGACCCTGTTTGATCGTAATCCTGCCATGTCAGCCTTGAACCTGACAAACTGCTAGACAGGCGACTTAGTATTCATTCTAGTACCTAGATGTTGATAATAAGATAATTGGCATTCTGCACTCTTTCTCCTGCTAGCAGCCCTATAGATCTGCTTGTATAGGTCAAAGACCCGATAAAAGTCCACAAGCCCCAATTTGCAATGCTAATGACCCCAAGCAAATAATTGTGCTTAAGAACTGTGTTAATTGAACCTCTCTGGAAGCCCTCATAATGTGCCTTTTGTCTAAGTAAGAGACATAATAGCACAGGGCTTTCAACTCTGTGGAGGATGCATTGCCCCCTGTTATTAACTCATTACATCTCAACACTTTGATTCAGAGCTGTTGTGTGACCTTCCCTCTCTGAGTAAGTGGGCCGGGAAACATCACAAGGCTCTGGCATGACAGTACAGTAAGGAGAGTATTGCAGCTAGTCGCATACAATCGGATCATTGTACATCTTTAATATTTTGTGGCATTTGGGTGAAAGGGAATAAACCAATGTAAATGCAGAAATAGGAGATAGATTATCACAGGGGCATAATATTCATGTTAACAAGAAGATAAGCAGTAAGCAAACACTGAAATTAGCAATTCGCTGAGCAAACATGGAAATTCAATTCTCGAGCTGTGTTCAGTGTGTTCAGTCAGTGGATGAGAGTTTGAGAGTACCTCAAATAATAAAAGCAGGTATGTTGTGTTGGCAATGTAATATGTGTGAGATAAACCGCTGACTAAATATGCAACTCTTTTATTAGCTTAGCAGCTCAGGAGGAACTTGTTAACCAGCCTGACACGACCAGCCTTGTTCCTATATGTTTCCTATTGGTCAGATACATGTCAATCCATCATCATCTTGATCTTGATTAGCTCATCATGCTACATTTCATCATTGCTGTGCTCTGTTAATGCGTACAGGGCAGTAACAAATGCACACGTACATAAACAATATTCTTTTTCACTACAAAGAACAAAGCCATCCCTCTAGTGTATAGACACTGATCTGCATCACTGAGCTTCAAGCCTCCCTAAACATCATCAACTACAGCAGATCAAAGTGTTCACCTGATTCTCTTTGGAACTTGCTGTTAATTTGCTTCTGACGAAATCTCTTAAATATCTATATAGTTGTCCACTCGTGTGGTTTGGATAAATCAAAGGGCTCCATTGGTTGAATGCTAAATGTAGGACTGGGTGTGTTATCCATTCTTCTAGCTCCTTCCCCACTCGCTCAATCAATCTTCCTTTTCCTTCCACGTAACCCTTTTAGTTTCTTAGTTTAGGAACTTTTTAGTTTCATAGAATTTAAGACACGTGTTGTGTTTGCAATATAATATAAGTCAATCAATTATGTTACATATGTACCAACATACAATAATATCACTTCTCCCCTTTCTAGAGAACAAAGGGTAGACTGTGTTGTCTCTTTAAAAGATTATTCTGCCTCTTTTGTTGAAAGACTTGTTCCTTTCTAAA
The DNA here is from genome assembly GCF_027409825.1 of Scomber japonicus. Lineage (NCBI taxonomy): Eukaryota > Metazoa > Chordata > Actinopteri > Scombriformes > Scombridae > Scomber > Scomber japonicus. The sequence goes on from NC_070585.1 coordinate 14,149,113, forward strand.
TCCTGTAAGGTAGAACAGTGTTAACATAGACCCTTTAGTAATTATTCAGTCTAATGTCATTAAGCAATTACTTTTTCTTAAATTCTCGCAGTGTTGCTTGAAGTGCTCAAACCCATAAACATTAATACCTGATACAATCCCATTAGCTTTTTTTTGTTTTTTTGTTGTTGTTTTTTCAGTTCACAGATTAGACTATGTCTAACTATGGCTCTCCCAGACCTCATTCTGAGAGTGGAGGTCTCTGCAGGTGAGACATGAGTTGGATCCACCAGTTGACCTCGAAGTGAAATGGTTTTAGAGCACCTTTCTGGATGCCTTTACATCCGTTACCCACACCCATTCTCTTGGAGACAAGTCATTTAGAGCTTTGGCACAGTGACATCTGTTGTAGTTTTCAGCATCAGACACCCCCTTCCCTTTTCCTTTCTCTTTTCAAGCGAATGCAGTGTTGTCAGACAGTTTGTCTACTGTCTTGGTACGTTCACGATGGAGTATGAGTAGCGCATCAGCCTCTGCCTGAAGCGTTGGATTCTCGGTGGAAAAAGATCCAGTGCTTGGTCTCCACATAGGCTGAGAAGGGGGTTTTGGTCAGTCTCCAGGCAGAAATGTTTTCCTGTTAGGAATGCCCAGAACTGTTTGTAGGCCCATGTGAGGCCCACAGCCCCCTTCTCCACCTGCATGTGTTGGTGTTTGTCTGGACTAAGGGATCATGATGCTTAAGCCACAGGCGATCATTCTCCCCCCCCATCCCTTGAGAAGAAAGACTCCAAAGCCATATGATGATGCATCGGCTCACACTTTGTCTGTGTTTGGGTCATGCATTGTCAGCACAGGAGGAAGAGACAGTGCTGTCTTAAGTGTATTAAATGCCATCACCTGTTCCACGTCCCAAACCCAGCAGTCTTTCTTAGAGAAGAGGTCTACAGAAAGCGGTTTGTGTTTTTTTACTAGCTAGGGTCTCAACTTTCCTGGCTGATCCACCTTCCTGAGAAAACTCCTTAACTCAGGGACATTTGCTGGCATGCTCATCATGATGGCCTCTATCTATCTTGGTTTAGTGCAGATGCCTGTAGCTGTGATGATATGACTCAAGAAGACAACCTCGCTCTTGGAAAGTTCATACTGGTCTATATTCAGGCTAATGCCTGCCTTTTTCAGTCTTTGTAGCACAGCATGGAGTCAAGCGCCATGCATTCCCTGGTTCCACCACCACACCAATAGGTCATTGATGTGGCAAACCATGCCCTAGCCACTCTGTGACTTTTGCCACACATGCCTGCACTTCAAGTGTTCGGGTGCTGTAGCAATACCAAATGGAAGACAGTTAAATTGGAACCACCTGAAAGGTGTAATGAATGTAGTGTAGTTGGCTGAATTCTGTGTGGGTGGAATCTGCCAGAACCACATCTTGGCATCCAGGTTGCAGAACATTTTCGCTCCAGCACACACACTCTGATAAGATGGGAAGGTCCACACACAAACGCACTTTTTTACGGTCCTCCATGCTGGTGCACCAATCAGTTGGCTCCTGCCCACAGCTAATGACCTCCAGGCGTTATGCACCATTGATACCAGTGGTAGTGAAATCCTCCAGGGGATTTTCAGACAAAATTGCATAGCCTCTGGTTTAAGCTTGATGGCATACGTTTGTTGTAACTTGCATAGCATGTTGTGCAGTTTGGGGTAGCTCATCTGGAGGGTCTCCATGTCCATGCTGTCAACATGGATAAGTAAGCCTGGGGCTACAATGGCTGGCACCGTTTTTGACCACTTTGACCATCTCCATGGTCTGCTTGGCTCCTTTCCTCAACTGCAGTCTGGCAAACCCAGACTCAACCAGTGAAATCCGTCCTAGACCAAACACAATTTTCTCTGCTTTCTAGAGAAAATGCTACTGTGTATTGGAGAAAATGTATTAAAAACAGTCAGTATAACAACAGTGACATCCACTCCGGTGTTAACTTTGAAAGTTATGCTTTCGTGTATTCTGTTTATTTCAATAGTCTATGCATACTTGTCAAATGTAACAGAGTCAAGAAAGCTTTCCTCCTCTCCCTTAATACCATGTACAGCTTTACCTTCATGGCACATACACTGGTAGTGGCCATTTTTCCACAGGAAGGAGTACTTAGTATCATTGGCAGGGCACTCGTGCTTAGGGTGAGGCTTGCCACCATATTAGTAGCACTGGGAGCTTTTTGAATTTTTGCTCTGACTGTTGTGTGGCTTTGCTCCATTGCTTTTGGATTTGCTGAATTTAGGCTTTTCCTTTACTGTCTGCCTTCAAAGACTCTGTCCACAGAGCCAACATCTATCTGCTTTAAACCACTGGCACCATTCCTCGTGTGTTTTGCTGCTTTTTGATCTCCTGATTGTCTTGCCATGTCAATGTTTTTTTCCAGGTCTAGTTCTTTTTCAATTTGCATGCGTTCAGAGAGCTGTGTGTCTGCCAGCCCTACTACTATCAGCTCTAATTGGGGGGGGCACCTAACTAGAATCAGACGAGCCCAGGTAGATAAAATGTGAATTGCAATGTTTTCCAATCAAGATGCGCAGCTGTCATTTCATAATGCACACAGACCCGCCGGCCTTCAGCCCCAGATATTTTGCCAGGTACAAATATCACAGCACTGCTAACTGTCTCAGTGTGTGCCTCTCACAGAGCTACTTGTAGAGTAAGCAAGTTTAATAAAAGACAACAGAGAGGCAACATCGTGCTAATAACACAAAGATTTATTCCTTTTCTGTGTGGAATAAATCAACAACCTACTGATAACTAACTGCTATATTCGGAACACTCCTAATACAGACAGGCGTTACAAAATGTTTTTTCCAAAGCAAGGAAAATTAAAACTGCAAGCAGTGATGAACGGGCCCTCGCGCCCCCACGAATGTCGGGCTGCGGCTCGGTCGCAGAATGTAGCATCACCAAGGTCTTATGTCTCAGCTGAGTTAATTTCAGGTGTAAATACTTAAGATTATGGGAGTAATTAGTCAACGAATGAAGCAAGTTACTTACTGTTACCAGTAGGTGGCGCTATGACTGTCACTAAATATGAGACTGTACATGTGTTCAGACCAGGACACTGAACAAGCATATTAAATTTGGAAAAGCTCAGACCATGTGTAGTCAAGTTATGAGGGTTTGAAATTTCATGGCGAAGGATCGAAATTCGCCGTGTCACCACGGCAACCAGGAATGACGAACGAAAAAGCTTTTGATAACTTTTCATCTCCAATGTCTCAAGATGACTCTGTGTGAATTTGAAGTGGATGGGATGAAAACTCTAGGACTAGTTCGTTCAAATATGATGCCACAATCGGCATGAAAATCAATACTTTGATTCAAAATATCCGACTTCCTGTTGGAGTGACGTCATGGGCACCTGACGTTTTTTGTGCGTCTTGACATGATGAACATGTGTACCAAGCTTCGTTTCTCTATGTCAATCTGTGGCGAGGGGATGGATGTTTTTCATTTCTCAAGTGGGCGCTACAGAGCCATTTTGCTACGCCCATTTACAAAAACCATAAAATATCAAATTTTTCACCGAGTCTGGCTTGCTTTGGTGAATTTGGAAAAGCTCAGACCATGTGGAGTCAAGTTATGAGGGTTTGAAATTTCATGGCGAGGCATCGAAATTCGCCGCGTCACCACGGCAACCAGGAATGACGGGCGAAAAAGCTTTTGATAACTTGTCATCTCTAATGTCTCAAGATGACTCTGAGCGAATTTGAAGTGGATGGGATGAAAACTCTAGGACTAGTGCGTTCAAATATGAGGCCTGGAAATGACCAAAAAACTCAGCAAAATATAGCATTTTTCCCAAGATGGCCGACTTCCTGTTGGACTTATGGTATGGGTCCAAATGGCGTTTTTGTGCGTCTGGAGATGATACATAAACCTACCGAGTTTCATTCTTCTATGTCAATCGGGAAGGCGGAGGTTCAATTTTGAAATATTCAAGGGGGCGCTATTGAGCCATTTCGTCACGCCCATCCCATTGAAGTATATAGGATGTTAAATGAACGCACTCCAGACATGTGTGTTGACTTTCGTTACCGTGGAGGCATCCTTTGCCCCTGAAAACTGTAATCGTATTTTCATGGCGTTGAAGGGGTTGTCATGGCAACGGTATTTGATGATGGGTCATGAGTTGCAGAATGTAGCATCACCAAGGTCTTATGTCTCAGCTGAGTCAATTTCAGGTGTAAATATTTAAGATTATGGGAGTAATTAGTAAATGAATGAAGCAAGTCACTTCCTGTCGCCACTATGTGGCGCTATGACTTTCACTAAATATGAGACTGTACATGTGTTTAGACCAGGACACTGAATAAGCATATGAAATTTGGAAAAGCTCAGACCATGTGGAGTCAAGTTATGAGGGTTTGAAATTTCATGGCGAAGTATCGAAATTCGCCGCATCACCACGGCAACCAGGAATGACGGGCCAAAAAGCTTTTGATAACTTTTCATCTCCAATGTCTCAAGATGACTCTGTGTGAATTTGAAGTGGATGGGATGAAATCTCTAGGACTAGTTCGCTCAAATATGATGCCAAATTCGGCATTAAAATCAATAATTTGATTCAAAATGGCCGACTTCCTGTTGGAGTGACGTCATGGGCCCCACTGACTTTTTTGTGCGTCTTGACGTGATGAACATGTGTACCAAGTTTCGTTTCTCTATGTCAATCTGTCGCGACGGAATCGATGTTCTTAATTTTGCAGGTGGCGCTAGAGAGCCATTTTAGCACGCCCGTTTATGCAAACCATAAAATATCAAATTTTTCGCCGGGTCTGGCTTGCATGCCAACTTTGGTGACTTTTAAGGCACGTTCAGGGGGGCAAAAAGGCTGTTACTTTGTCAGAAGAAAAATAAAGAGAAGAATCATGGCAAAAACAATAGGGCTTCGCGCTGGTCAGCGCTCGGGCCCTAATTAATCAAATATGTGCAAATGTACAAATAGGCACTGAAGGCAAATGAGAACAACTCTGGAACAAAAGCAGTCAGTGTTATGATTTCTTGAGTGTATATATTGTGTAATATATTTATTATCATTACTAGTTTTTTAATTTACTTGAATTTTGCTTTGTTATTGTAATATATTTTGAAAATGAAATGGACAATTTATTTATTTATGTTGGCAAATATATATTTATTTTGAGTATTAATCCCTTTGCAATAATTAATTAACCTTTGCTTGACTAGTTTATTACTGAAGTCACCCATCATTTGCTGTGCTATCACAAGCCGCACCACCCCCAGCACAAGTAAATTCTCAACCTGTGGGAAATGCTGACTATCTTGTCCCAGCTCATCATGTAACATTTCATAATTCCTGTGCTCAGCTAATGCATACAAACAAAGGCATCAGGACTCTCAATTGCTTTTTTTTGCACATATTAAATTGTGGAATTTTGTAAACAATTTTCTTTTTCACTAAAAAGAATGACTGAAAGTCATCCCTCTGGTGTATAGACGCTGATCTACACCACTGAGTCCCAAGCCTCTCAAAACATCATCAGCCTAGTCTCACATTAAATCAAACTGTTCACCTGATTCTTTGGAGCTTGTTGTTTAATTGCTTCCCTGACAGAATTTCTTGAATCCATTTCCACTTGTGCAGCTTGGAAAAATCAAAGGGCTCCGGTGGCTGAATGCTAAATGTGGCACTGGGTGTGTTAGCCATTCTACTATTTCCACTCTGCTCATCTTCACTGTTACACATTTGACTTGATTCACATTCTTCCTTTTTCCTTCAAGGTAGACCTTTTAGTTTCTCGTTTAGAAACTTCTTTGTTTCACAGAACTTCTGATGCTGTGTTGTATTTGCAATATGATATATATATATATATGCTTAAGACAAACTGACTAAATATGCAACTCTTTTATTAGCTTAGCAGCTCGATTAAGCAGCCTGACACACCCAATCTGGTCCATACTACACAAGGCTTCCTATTGATCAGATATATATGTCAAACAATCATGTTATGCATGACATACAATAATACAATAACAGAGATTCCAAACTGATAATTAACACCTTCCTTTCCATTATAATTGGAAATCAGTCAACCCCATTCCAGGGAAAAGGGGCAGGGAATTCAATCAATGTTGTGCAGATAGAGATTACTGGCACTCTCCACCTTAATTAGATGTCTTTGCTGAAATAATACCATGGGCAACCATGCTGGCATGCAGTTCTCAACATATGGCCACTATCTATACACACATCTCCCTATTGGAGCTGTTGTCTTTGAGATGTCTCCTAGACACCAAGGCATATTCTCACTGTTTTCCCTCTGCTGCCATCTTGTTTCCCTCCCCAGAACATGTCTTATTTCTGAGGTCTTTTCATACTACCGATTTCAGAGGCCTGTTTTCTCTCTTGTAATATGCTCCTCTGATTGGCGTGCAGGGTAGCACATATGAACACTGTCCAAAATATTGGATTCTTAAGGACTCGTTCGGCACAAAGCACCCAGCTCAAAATGAATTGATAGATCAGAGGGAAACACTGCGGATATTATCATCCCATTCCAGATGGTCATTTGGATGGCAACAAATGGTCCACTGAGCAAGTCCCACAGAGATTAAAATATTAAGCATGCATTTACAAATCTCTCCTGGCACAAAAACAAAAATGAAATTAAGGCGATTCGCCATGCGAGAACAATGAGCAGTTGACTAATGGCTCGTTCATTTACTTCATCACAGCCCAGGTAGCTAGTAGGCCTGGAAGGCTGCAGTATTTGCATGCTAATGCAGTTGTTAAAAGCTGGGCGCACACACACTGAGATGGGGGATCAACCTTGCGGTGACATTAAAGCGCTGTGGAGGCGAGGCGGTCCAGCCTGCTGCGGCCGCATGCAGGGATTCTATCTTCCTGACCGGAGATGTACTGTACCCCTGCCTCATGCTCTTGCTGTGTTTCTGTTTGCATGACTCTGTGTGCAAGCAAGCCTTTGTGTATTTGTTTGACACATTTTTGAATGTCTTGTGTCTTGTGTGTGTGTGTGTGTGTGTGTGTGTGTGTGTGTGTGTGTGTGTGTGTGTGTGTGTGTGTGTGTGTGTGTGTGTGCGCGCGTGTGCGTGTGTGCGTGCATGTGTCTGAGATTATGTGTCAGTGTGTTCATTTTTGTGTGTATCTGTGTGTATATGTCTGTAGTTATGTATCAGTGTGTTTATGTATGTGTGTGTGTGTGTGTGTGTGTCTGTGGTTATGTGTCTGTGTGTTCATGTTTGTTTGTGTGTATGTAAACAAGAAACCTACATAGTTATGGATTGTTTTGCACATTTTCACTTACCTCTGTGACTGTGATGGTAAATGTGTCTCCTCTGAGCCCTGACGGTTCTCCTCTCTCTGCCTCTCTCTCTCTTTCATCAGGAGGTGATGCAGATGGAGCGGCAGCTCGGGGGTCGGCTGATTGACGAGCCTCACGTCCTGCTTTTCAAAGACAGCTACCACAACCTGCGCCTGTCCATCCATGACATGCCCCAGGCGCACTGGAGAAGCAAGCTGCTAGCCGGCTACCAGGTGCATTGGGCGGCCCTGGGGGGCTGGAGGGGCAGGGAGTCACTCCAGATCAGAGCAGGAGCAGGGAGATGTAATAGAAGTGCCTTGCTGAATCTGTCAAATTCTTGTATCACTAGTTGTAGGGCTTTGTAATGTGTTTGTTTGTATACTCAATTTAAAGTCCATGTTGTCTGGAGTTATTTTAAATTAGCCATCCAGAGAAATTAAAGAAGTATGGAGTATGCGTCTGCAAAAAGAAGTCACTGTGTAATCAGAAGTTCATCAGGGCCAACTTTTTATTGTTAATGAGGGTTCATAGTGTAGTTGTCTCTGTAGAAAGTTGTTTTTAGTTTAGTTGGTTCAGAGTTTTAATTACATTTATTTTGGTTTTGCTTCAGTTGATCACTTTAAAGATTCACACAAAGGAGTGTTTTTCAGCCTGTCACTGCAGGACCTTTCTTTCCAATAACCTTTAAGTTCCTGGCATTGTGAACAACTTTAAGTCATTTGTCGGAGTCGAAAGAACTTTTTGGGTGTGTATGCACCCCTGTGCAGAGAGTGTGCAGGTCTTTGTTAACTTGTGCCTGTACATGAGTTGTATACGTGTGCATATTGGAGCAGGGTTGTGTGCACTAACCCAGAGCGGCAAGCTGATTGATTATCCTAGCTGCTGCTCTTTCAAAGGGAGCCCAGATGAAATATAGAGGAATATGTAAATATCTGGGACTTCACAACCTGAATCTTGGAACCTCTCCACCTCTATTGCACTCCACACACCTGCGTGGCCCACCGCACTGCAGCCCTGCAACAGAAACACAAGGCCTGTTCAAAGAGGACTAAAAAATGTTCTGGCTGTAACTATATAAGCACTGAGCACCAGGTCCCCACAGAGAGCACACGGACTGAGCCAAAGAAGCAGTGGCAGCAACAATGCACCCAGAACAGAGGCTTATTCCTCTGGACTGTGCCTGTTCATTTGGAAGTGTTATTCCCCTCTCAGCAGTATGGTCAAAAAAGGCCTTTAGTCTCCCCGGGGCCCGTGAAGACTTTTGTGCGTTTCACCCGGCTCCCTCCGCCCACTACCTGTCTGCCTGGATAACAGTGCCCCCAATTGGTTACCGGCATGCACTGCAACCCCACTTCACTTTAAAAACTGAGTTCATGTCAGCTGTTGAACCCAGGGTGAAGTGAAAAGTTGGTGTGCTCTGTTTTGTTTTCTTTTTCCCAGTTACCCCTCTGTTTCTCTTGGGATATTCAAATGATGCATGAATATGGAGCAACAGCAAAAAAGATGTAGAAATTGTCAGCCTTGAATAAATTCTACCCAACTCTCCCTGGTACCTGTCCTGCCACACCGAAGCTAGTGCTGAACAGTGGTAGTACTCAAAGTGATTATGCGTACATATATACCGCTAAGTCACATGGTATACTAAAGTAAAGCTGTGATGATGTCAGCTCACAGCATCATTTATAGCAGTGGTCAGCAATGCACACACAGTAAATGCCTGTAAAGAGAAGCTGAATCAACTGAAAAATAATATATAAATAGAAACTGTTTCCCATCCCAGACTCCTAGTTTGATTTCTTCAGTAATAAACTCAGACAGTGACAGATATTAGCTCCTTTTTAAAACAAACTATTTGTCATTAACGGCACATTTCTTCCTTGAAGTTGAATGTTGTCAATCTGCTGCCTCAGACATATTCACCCAGCCATGACAGGAGATGTCAGTGTAATTAATGATGATCTGGATGTTTTCTAGGCAGGCGGTCTTGTTGCGGTGTTGAACATGCAGTTCTGACTGTGATTCTGCGTTGCCGTTTGTGTGTGCTGCATGTTTTTCTGCAGGAGATCCCATTCTACCACATCTGGAATGGTTCCCAGCGGTACTTGCACTGCACGTTCACTCTGGAGCGGCTCAGCCTCAGCACCTGCGAACTCACCTGCCAGCTGTGTGTGTGGCAGGTGGAGGGGGAGGGACAGAGCTTTAGCCTTGACTTTAACATTGCCAAGGTAATGTCCAGCTTACATATTCTCCTAGACTCTTTTAATAGATCATGCCACAACACAACATCACATTCACATTGTGCTGAGATGAAGTTTGTGATTTCTGCTTGTTGTTCAAAACAGGACACTCGAGCTGTGGACTCTGAGTTTATGTTAATGGACAGTAATGGCACAGCTCTGGCAGGGCCCAGCGCCTTTCAGATCCCATACCTCATCAGGCAGAAGATCTGCAGCAGCCTGGATGCCCCCTGTCCAAACGGAGCTGACTGGAGAATGCTGGCACAAAGACTTAAACTTGAGAGGTAAATACAAACTTCACAACACCATAATGCCTATGTAATCACTAACCATCGGAGCATCCCTGAACAAACCAGCTTACACAAAGTCTCTTAAGAAATAGAGCAAAAACTCATTCATCCAGACCCCACTGAGAATCGAAGTTGCATAGCAACACATGTGGAACACAGGTTATTTTAAAATACAGAACATGCAATCACACTGATTGTGATGTGCTCTGCTTTTGTAGAGGAAAGTGTCAGCTATTGTACACAATCAAGGTCAAGTGTATCACCACAGTAGAGTGTTTCTCCTTAAGTTCAGGTAAACAAGGTCCTGTCGTAGCAAACTAATCCTCATTTGACACGGTCAACGTTATAGGATTAATGTGGATTTGATGGATACAGTTATCGTCTCTGTAAGAAAAACAAGACCCCCCTTCTTCCGTGAGAAACAGGTAAGCAGCTTAAAGTCTGCAGCTAAACTTGTACCCGCTACTTTCTGTTTAACAGCTGTAATTGGAAAGGTAGCAAGCTAGCTGCCCATCTGTAGCAAGAAAGATGGAATAGGTTTGGATCTGTGCCGAGCTCAGGCCAATTCATTCTCAGAGTTACTGTACTTTATCATTGGAGTACCTGTAACAGAAAAGGAGCCAGGCATCGATCCCTCACCCTCCAATTTAATTTCTATCTTGTAATGAAATCAAATAGGTACACTTAATTTGTCCAATCAACTTTATTTACACCAATTAATCACAAATTGAATTGATACACTACAGGTTTAATTAGCAATGTTTTGCTCAACATAATCAATTCTCATTTAGGCCCAAGGAAGGAACAACTGCTATGCTGTTAGATCTGTCCTTAACATGTTTTTTCCTGAAAAGGCAGCAGCTCGGTTGCAGTCTGTCATGCTGTATTTCTGTGCTTCTTTCTCTTTGTGTAAAGTGTTCAGACCGAGCGGAACGGGACCAATCAATAAAACTTAAAATGCCAAGAACCTTTTATTTGATCTTTCTCTCCCAAGACTGTGCAAACGTCTGTGTCTGAGCCATACAAGATAAGCTTGTGTTTCACGCAGCGAGGTGGAGAAGCAGGGATGACACATTGGACACTAAGCTCTGTCTTTTTTTTATCTGAATAATGACACAGAGGTTCATACTCAGACAATTTTTGACCAACACCTCTCTTTGTTGTGTGCTCCCAGCACAGAGGGAGCCTGTGTGCACTATAAAATCTAATTGACTCATAATAACAGAATGACACTGTGTTCTCAGTGCTTGTGTACAGCCAAAACAGCCACATGTTGCCTCAGAATGCTTCACTGGGCAAACAGAAAATACAAGGAAGTAATGGACTCTGTCTGACCTTTCTCAAGGTGAAAAAAGGACATGGCGAAGCTTTGGGCGCCCTGTCTCACCCCTTCTTATTTCATATAACACTCACGCAGCACAATCTCCCTTTGTGCCAAGGGTTTTTATGCTGTTCTCTTTTTTTTAATGTCATGTGTGCTCTACGTAACAGTTAAGGCCCCAGGCATTTGGAGAACAGAAAAAGGCCATTAAATCAAACAAGCATCTTCAGGTACCGCGGGGATCAGGTCCCACTCAACATCAAATATACAGCTGGCTGGGGCCACTGCTTTGTTGTCATTGATTGGGTTTGATCGCAAAGGTTCTGCTCCTAAAATGGAAAAGGTCACTTCCGACTTAACTGTGAAAAGTCCATATAGGATTTACTGTATGGGATTTAGGGCCAATTCCAACATCAAATAAAGAAGAATGAAGCTTATGCTGTTAATCTTCAATACAGCTTCAAATGAAAATTGGCAGAGATTGTGTATTTGATGGCAATTTCAAGATTTAGACTGTATCCTTCATTTATCCGTTCTTTTAGTTAGTTCTCAAATGGCATAGCAGGACGTAGCAATATAACACATAATAAAACCTGACATTGACAGAGTTACAAGAAGCAGTAGCACAATAATACAGCTACTGAAAAGGGTTTTCGTAAGACTGTTGGTGTAGAGAAAATGAGACACTATTGTGGTATGTGCTCATGGCTTGATTAAATTTGTTCTCTCTCTTTTTTCCTCACTGTATTTATGCGTTTTCTCCTTTCTCCTTGTCCCGTGCAGACACATGAGTTTCTTTGCATCCAAAGCGAGCCCGACCTCTGTGATCCTGGACCTGTGGGAGGCACAACATTTCCACAGCGGCAACATCAACCAGCTGGCCACAGTCATGGCTGACATTGGCAAACAGGAAGCCATGATATTCTTGGTCTCTGATGGCGAGTGCTAACCCAGAAAAGGGGGAGAGACTGGTGCAGAGGAAAGTACAGAATCCAACAACACAAAATACACAACAATAACTGCAGCAGGAATGGAAGAGCAAAGCTTCTTCTTCACTTTAGAAGATGGTAAAGGGTTTATGTAGGATTGATTCCTTTTTTCCCCATCGTACAGAGTAAAAATCTTAACAGACCAAATGAGGGAAAAGGTAGAGTTTGGGTGTGTGGGAATTGTATTCATGAAAGCAACTGGTAGAGAAAACACCATTTAACTGGAAGCTTAAACTTAGGTTAAATTAGTCCACACCCCTGATTCTACCTAAAAAAAATATATAAAAAATTTAATTAACTTCATGCCTTCTACACAAATGGGCCATCGTGGCTAATAAGGAGCAATATGCAAAAAGTAATTCTATTACTAATGGCCAATATTAAAATTTAATTTTTGAACTTTGATTCAAAAATGATATATTAGATATTAAATAAAAGGGATATGACAAAAAAGGTGCCAGTCATTTCAGGTTAAAGAGAAGAGGCGACTTATGCAATTGGCCAGTTCGTTAGATGACATTACTACACATTTTCAACAAGGTCATCAGGGTCTGTGAACGTCCCCTCCCAAACCCAGTGACACCATATAGATGTACGTCTCACATGTATCATTATCTGTTTTTTAAACACACATACACGCACTCAGACTTGTAGCACATCCTGGACATGCAGGTTTTAAAAAAAGATTGTATGTCAGAACCACGAAAACCCTGTCTCATCCTGTTTGTGTGTCTTTTGAGTCCAGCCAGTATCACTACTGTGAATGTAACATCTTGACATCTTGATTCAGTGAGACGCTTCACAGCTTTCCTGCTTCTAAATCAATATATGTGGGGTTTGGGTTCTTTGAACTTTTTTGAGGGAGGAGTGAGTAATATCTTCACTTAAGTCATGTTTCAGAAGCCATTTCTATTTAAAGGCTGTGATGTTGATCCATCCAGTCTCTTTCACGACTTATATTACACAATCGTTCATTGTGGCGTTTTTCTGTTTTAAATTCCACCACTAATGAAGGAGCCATAGGGCCGAAAGGCGTTCTAGCTGCATATATGTGAACACTGAATGTCGTCAAAACTCATTTCTTAAATGACATTTCCCCCTGATTACATTCATTCTGTAACAGATATGTTAAACATAAAACATGGCCAAAAGGGTTATTATCCGTATGAATAATGTAGGCAGAATATCTGACAAAAAAATCTTCACTACTTCATTACTCACTTTGAAAGAGTAGCACTGCAGCTTTGCTTTTATGATTCATAATGCAATGTTGGTGGGAATTCTACATTTGCTGTATGGCAAATGGTATTTCCATAATGTCACGCCTCTGTTCACAAAAAGCTGCTTTGAAAGTTTTTTTTGTTCTTTTGAGCCAGGATCCAGCAGTTTCATGCAACAAACATAAACTGCAACTACTCAATCACTTATTTTGCATTCATTCACACATTCTTAGTGAATGGGTCTGTCAGATCAGGCGACATAGATTCAGATTTTACCATATCTTTTAAGTCCACTGGTTCGGTAATATACTTTTAAAAGATGTGAGCAATCCCAAATTAGCCATAGTTCTCTCTCCTCCTCAGGGTTGCATGTGAAGTTGTATGTTAAAGTTGTAAAGAGAGCCCTCTTCATTAAATCCTTCTTACCCAAACAGCTAGCACAGCCCATCCTACCAGCTCCTGTGGCTCCAACCTTTAAGATTAACTGGAGCCTCTTTTATGATTGTCAGATATTTGGAATGTACATTTTTGTTGTGGTGGGAAAGAAGTGTGTATTTAATTTCTCTTACAAATTGTTTGGTTTCTTTATGGCATCTCAGCACCTATTAACTCCTTTTAGCTTCTCTTTCATCCCATTCAAACAGCCTCCTGTTGACCATTAGTTTTTACAAATAACTATGCTATTTGATGTAGAGATGCCATGAAATAAAACATTTTAAACCTTTTTTTACTTCAATTAACCCTTGGCTCAAGCCCCTTTCAGACAAAATGGTGACATCACCTTAAATAAATCTTTTCATGTTGAAATGGATCACCGTCACATGTAATATGTAAATACTTTTTCTATACCAGCTGTGTGCTGCTCACTTTGCATACTGTACATCAGCCAAATTGGTAACCAAAGTTTTATGAATATCATTTGAGGCCGCTTCATCGTCCTCATGTTGTCATTAAGTAATTGTTTTACTTGCAGCTAGTATAGAATAAATCAGCATTACTGTCTCTTTTATTGTGGACTTAAAGTCCTAATCGTTACTTTATCTCATTTCTTTGCTTTTGTCTGTGAGGCAAGTTCATGCTGTTTGTTCAAGCAGTAATATGTGTCATTTATTTTATCACTTTGTAAAGAAATGTAAATTATATTTTAATATGAAGCCAAAAAAAGACACTTAACTGGCGCAGCATTTGTCAAGTCTAAACCGTGACGTGTTTGCCTATATACTGTTCTTTGGCGATCTAGCAGTGAAGACTTTTTGCAGTGTTAAGGGTTTAGAGACTGTTTTACATGAAGTTTCTATACATATTTTGTTCGTCCTTAATCTGCATATGTCTACCTGGTTATTTCTATAACTGTAAGCATTTAAATACAAGGTGGAAATAGTCACTAATGCTTAGTGAATCACTACACTGGGACTGTGCGGAGGCTAATTGGAGAAAGAGGACATCAGTTCTTGGACAGTGACAAGCCAGTGTTGACACAGCATGTTTAGATGAGCCATGGCAGTTGTACAGTCAGACTGTGTGTGAAATTTTATCACCCCTGTCATTGTCTTGGATGTGTTGTCTAAGCACATTTCGGTAATGTAATTCACCAGCCGCCAGGATGTTCAGCATCTATCTTCACGTCTAACAAATCTAACAGATCTGCAATTACTGTGTGTGATGAATACAGTTCCCTTCATAACAGAGTCTGGGCCTGATAGTTGTGTGTCAGTAACTTACATGCTTTGTTCAAGGGTTTATAATTTCACCTGTGTTATGGGGGAAAAAATTGTTACATCTCACAGCTGTACTTTTTGTATCACTCATTACTATTCAGTGTCAAGGACGTGTGTGTGTGTGTGTGTGTGTGTGTGTGTGTGTTAGTGTGTGTGAAAGACTGGGTGTGTGTGTGTACCTCCCCGTCACTCTGACTGAACTGTTTTATTTTTGAACTAAGAACAGTAGACTTCTGTACTTGTGAATGGTTTTCTATTAAGTTCCTTGATTCAATGTTCCTTGCCTTTCTGCAAGTCAAAAATGCTGTATTTATTACATGCCACAGCGCTTATGCAATTGTATAATCCTTATTTATTGTTTTATTTTTTTGGTTTGTTTTTTAACCTTTTGTGTTCTTTATTGTCAATGTAAATTGTTGTCAAAACTTTTGTGGCAATGGAAAAACTTCTGCTAAGGGAGATTTTCTGTACTTTTTGGACAATGATATGGATTTGTGGGTAGAATTTTGGAAATTCGTTTCTAAGTGCTTTCAAGTATTTACTTGGCCTTATGTATATATATCTATCAATGACATTTCAGAAAGGTATGTATAGTAATTCAACCTGAAATTGTTGTAAATAAATTATATATTGTTAAATCAAGGACTGGATCTTTTGCTTGAAATATTAAGTTGTGTGCTTGTTAAATGAGTCGCTATCGGGTCTTTTGTTACAGATGAAAAGCTATTTGTGTGAAACTTGTTTTTTAAAAAGGGCACTTAAAAATTATTGGCCTCAACAAAACGAGCATAAAAAACGTGTTTCCATTGTTCTGTTGTTGGGGAGCAGGTGTTACCAAGAGGAAAGACTGCAAAATGACGGACAACAAAAGATCGTACAGATGGGTTCACTTCCAAAAGACATTTCAGCCCCTGCACATGGTATTATTCAATCATTTTATTTTGAAACTTCCAGCAGCTAAAAAAAACAACACTTACAGGCCCATTCTGAAGCAATATAAATACATATTCAACAATGGCTTGAAAGTACTCAAAGGAATAATAACAATATCAGATTAACATTGGGGACAAATACTGTTCTTCTTATACAAATGTCCAATAATGGAGAATTTCAAAGCTGATGTCCTTATTTTAGGAGTTTGACACATTTAAAAAACAAGAACAGTTTCTCACTCACCTATATCTGTGACTATTAAAATTGGGTCGATTAAGGATAATTACATAACTCAAAATTTCAGTTAGTAATTGCAGTACGTGCTCTGATTTCCTAGAGCCAACATAAGTAAAGCAGTTCTTGATTCTGTTGAGTGGTACAGGGGTCCAGTCAAGCAAAAATGGGACACCCCTTCTCTGCTTGACTGGACCTATTACTTTAATAGGCACTGCAGTAAGAGTCAGTGAGTGGCCCAGGGTCCTGAGTGGGGCCACCACTTCTCCACTTACTGCTGGAGTAGTGGTCGATCATTACTGCTATATGTTAGGTTATTAGAGGTTCAATGACTCCTCCAACTTGGAAGATACTAACTTGATCTTACTTCAGACTGAACAAGGATTAGATTAGTAGAGTCACGAGAGTTCTTCGTTAAAACTACAGTCAGATCTATAACTGCGGTAGCATCTTTAATGTATCTAAAATGCCTTCAAATTCAACAAGTTAGTGACAAGATATGAAATAATTCCTTGACTACTTCCAGTTACACAACACAGCATTTGGTATTACAGGCAGTAACATTGCATTGTCCTAACAGCACAGTTAACAGGATGTGAAGTTAGCATTAAGCCTCCGACACAGAAACAAAATGTGTGCAGGAAGGAATAAAGGCTGCATTTGACTGAGTTTAACTAGGTGTGTGGTTGGCGAAGAGGAGACTGTGTACGAGTGTGCCGCAGGGCGGAGTGAGGAAAGAGGAGGGAGAGAGACGAAGTGTTCCTTCCTCTGAAGATGAAGCTCGCTCTCTCACACCGGAGCAAAGGCATGGCCTTTGCAGAGGGGCTTATCCTTCTTCGAGTAGAACGTCTTCCCCTCCAGGTTGATTTGGCAGAGCTTTAAAGATGAAAGGAGGCAGGCAGACAGAGAGAGACAGACAGATTGGGAAACAGGGTTAGAGTAGATATCAGACCTTAACGTTGCCAATGTGATTTTACACAATTTTCTACTGGCCTTTGCAGGCACATATTATTTACTTGACTGTATTTTTCTTCACAGTATGAAAGAGAGATGGAGAAAGTGATAGACTGCTGGTGACAGGTTGAAAGAGAGAGACAGAGGGGAAAGCTCAGAGTTCAGAGATGGAGGCAGATTTTTCAGGTGGCATTGTGTTGGGACAGCCAGAGAGAGATGGGGCAAAGAGAGCCCCGCAGGAAGCCATATCAATCAAAATGACTTACAGCACAGACGAAGCACGTATCGTGCCAGCTGTAGCCCAAGGCCTCCAGAAACCGATCCCCGGCATCAATCTTAAAGTCACAGCCATGGCATTTGGTGCCAAACATCTTCTCATAGTCTGGAGAGAGAAATGTGATAGGAGGAGAGGTGGTGAGTCCAGAGATCTGAACTTGTGTGAGATAATCATCAGAATTAAATAATAAATCAAATTAATAACAGGTTTTATCATCCAAGAGATCAGGTCAGGCACCCTCCATGGCCTCCCCAATCACCAATGTAAACACCACTTAACATTTATAGGATGTTCTGGAGCACAGAGTGTGAAATAGGTTTCCACCTCTTTCATCTTTTTAAAGAACTGGAGGCTTTTCCTCTTGAAGATGAGTAATATCACACTACACACACACACACTTAGGAACTTGAATGGCAGCAATAAAGATATATTTGAAGCCAAATGTAGGCTCTTCTCCTCACTGGGTATTTGATACATTGGTGTTCGAGTTATTTTGTCCACCCACTGTACATTAGTGCCTTTGTAGGGTGTAAAGGAGGGATTACGATGAGGAGGAAATTGCTCCAGATACTTAACTGGATTTGCCAGTCTCTTTCATCACACGGACTCTGGGGAAAGTGTCAGGTTATAATGCTGGTTCTCAAAAGTAAGTGGGTGAGAGCTGCACAATCCCTGGAAGATGCTGAGGCAGCAGAATGTTTATCAGCGCTAAAGGCATTATTCAGAGTATGAGTACTCAGGTTCTGGCGTCGCCCTCTGATAAAGCAGCAATCCACGTCAGGGCCTCAGTAGTGAGCGAGAAGCACGCCACCCCACTAAATCATTTACAGCACAATAGAAGAGCACACACCATTCATAAAAACCAATACAGAAATGTATGAAGTAAACTGGAGCTAAATAGATTACAGAAGATGAAAACATCACACTTTATGATTGACTGTGGTACGCGGAAAGAGATTCATGTAGGCCCATGCCTAACCCCCACAGCAATAACACAACAATAGAAATGTTTTACAAATGGCTTGATAAAAAATATGAAAATGATTCCTTCAGGGAGAATTTTTTTTAAAGAAATAACTATCTAAACGTGTGCCCTGAATCATCCAGTGGCTGCATTTGACTATTTTTGCTCCACAGCTTGTTTTATGTAGCCTGTTCTGTACTTAGCTATAACATCCATGTGAAGTCGATAAATATCTGACATCTTTTGTCGCATGAGCTCTATCACAAACTTAATGCCCAGTGCAGATTAACAGTAAATGGGGGTTGTACATGGGTTGACATTTGTTCTCTTATCTGGCACTGCAGCTAATCAATCTATACACTGAGCATATTGAGCATGTTTTTTTCTTTTCCCAGTGTCTCATATTTTCTGCTAATGCAGAAATAACCTTTTACTAATGTCTGCCTTAAATTGAGGTTTAGACTCAAATTTCCAGTTGAAACTGGAGTCTCTCTGGGTGACATCTCTTATCCTTGGTGGCTCTTGGTGTCCATGCCAACTATCCAGTTTCTCCTCAATTCTTCTTTCATAAAACACATAAATAATGTTTTCTTTTCTGTTCAGTGGAGGATTTTTCACCATGGAGATGCCTTTGTGTCTTTTATGAAGACTCAAGAATGTATGACAGGAAGCTGTATTATTAAGTATGAAGGAGAGACAGAGTCCTTGACTGAAAACACATTCAAACCAAACATTCAGGGAGGGATTTATTGTACTGATGTGATGCTATTGTCAACTTCAACATTATTCATTATTGTTATAATATTCTTATGTCTTTACATCAACCCTCACATACTGCTCTGCTTTTACATTTAAGAGAAATTTTACGACTGAGAATATACACACATTTCTACAAAAACGTTTCATTTTTGTGCACTCACAACATACATGTAGAGCAGCTACACATACCTTGTAGTTGGAGTGTGTTCTGAGTTATATTTGGTGAGTATTTACTCAAAGATTGCCATTCAAAAATGTTGTTGCATTCTTTACATTCAACAAAATTAAGTGAAATCATTATGGCTGTTTGAGGCAACATAAGGCCATAGTATAATGTGATTGTGGATCATTCTTCTCCATAATAAATAGCACAAACCTAAAGAATGCACTCTCTTACTTTGAGAGGTAGGTGGACTCACAAGATCACACAAGAATCCATCCTATCAGGCTTCAACTTAGTCATTTTTTAAAGTGCCTGCCTTTTTCCAAACAGTTCCAAGGACCACTCCTCAGATGGTTCGGTGTAACAAACCATCTGGCAGGTCAGGTAACACTCTGTCTGCTCTCTGAAAGCTTAACTGAGGGTTAATTGCCCGTTTATTAATGACTGATCAGGTATTTATGACTACAAATAGATTTGTAGTACAGAAATTAGGTATAGAGACTAATTATTAGGGGATATTGGGAAGAGCCAGAATATGAACAATATGTATTGTTAATATTATATTTTTTGCTTTAGAGCAGACATTGTAAATTACAGGCGGAAAATTAACATATTTATCATCTTGATTTATTTTAGGGAGCACATTTTACCACCACAGTATATCACTTAGGATATCACACACAAAAGCAGCAATTTTGGGTGCAAATAATTTATGTTTTTGTGTCATTTGAATTAAGTCAGTAATACACTACAGTGTTATACTACTCATGCCATAGAGGACACATACCACACAAAAAGATACTTTTACTGCACCAAACTTCCCAGAAGTAGAAGGAGGGATTTATTTCTT
The DNA here is from genome assembly GCF_027409825.1 of Scomber japonicus. NCBI lineage: Eukaryota > Metazoa > Chordata > Actinopteri > Scombriformes > Scombridae > Scomber > Scomber japonicus. Next base: position 14,169,333 of record NC_070585.1, read on the forward strand.
TTAACTTTATTTTCCATTATTGTACTTATTTTTGATAGTTAAACAAGGAAAGATGTTTCTTCTAAGAAGAGTTTCAAGTGCGATATGTTGCTGCTGCAAGTTCTCACCTCTCTCACAGTAGGGTTCTCCCTCCTCCATGTAAAAGGCTTGGTTCCTGATGGCAGTCTTGCAGGCTGCACACTTGAAACACTCAACATGGTAGGTCATCTTCAGGGCATGCATGATCTCCTGATGAGGGGAGAAAAGGTTGAAAATGTTTTATTTTCAGCTCAGCTGGTGTTGCTAGAGTACAGAAGACTACTACAGCCATGTATTTTTGTATAGGAAAAAAAAATATCACACTATGAAGCAGCAGCCCCCATTCAAATTTAAAATGTCTCTCCTCATTTTTTTTCATTTAGCTTGATGTAATAATGCAGCTCCTACCCCTGTGATCTTCTTTTTGCACTTGGCACAGTTGGGCGCATATCGATTGTCGTGGCACTTGGTGCAGAAGACAGACCCTCTCTCCTCAAAGAATCCCCCTTCCTCCAGGACCGCCTTACACTGTGAACATGTAAACTCCTCCGGGTGCCATGAACGTCCCAGTGCTACCAGGTACCGACCCCTGGAAAACACACACACACACACACACACACACACACACACACACACACACACACACACACACAATGTTTCACTTTAACATGGAAAACAGCTGCAATGGAAATTATATACTTCCAGGAAGAATCTTAAAAGTTTGACTGACAACTGTATACATCCACTTGTTGAACAGCTCCTCTGTTCAGTAGTGACCAGAATAAGAACTGTCTGTGAAATTTGTTAATAAGATTTAAATTATTTAAAAGTCAGCATAATGCTGGTCTCAAGTGATAACAGGACGTCTCCAAACTGTGTTAATTATACACACTGACTTAATTTGCTGCTGTCATTGTGTATATTAACTGCATCTAATTATGTGTCATTTCTCTAAAAGGAACTTGAAAAGGAACACACAGTTTTATTCAGTAAAAACAAATCAATCAAACTGTCGACATCCATGGGGGCCAGTGCAGTCTCACCTGATGATTTTGTTGCAGGCACCACATACCGGGGTCCTCCCGCTGTCTTCAGGTGCCTGCTGCGCTGCCTGCAGGATGGAGCTGCGGTTCTGCATTGGCGTCGGCTGGACTGGCTGCTGGTGCTGGGTCACAACGGTGCTGGTCTTGTCCGGGCGAAAACGGTCAGCGAAATTACGGTCAGTGACCCACGGTGGTCGAACGGAAGGAGCTGAACTGCCTGCTTCTTCAGTTGCAGTCTTGGAGCCTGGGCCAGAGAAACCGAGATGTATGTATGTTTTGGAAATTACAGCACTTTTATGTAATTTTATGTAATGTATACACTCCTTCCAGATGTCTGTTGTGACAGTTGTATGTGTGGCGTTGTTGCAGCTGATGCTTATGTATTGACACTTATAAGAATCTATTAGCACAACCTCTCCTGGATGCTGCTGGGGGTTTTTTACGCTTCAGCAGGAGCAGAAACTCACCATCTGGTTTATCTGCTGCCTGGGCCTTGGCAGGTGAGGGAGTTGGCTCAAGGCTGTGGGGAGAAAATGACTAATTAGAAAAGGTACACACACACACATCAGTAACCATGGTTACTACTATTCAACGAATGACATGTTTGGATATCAGTAGGCATGGCTGTCTCCATTAAGATGTGCCACAGATTATCTTCTGTGTGTATGGTCATGAGCACCATCATTACAAAATGAATCAGCATCAACAGGGTGACACGGTATTCTCACCTGTTGTAGCAAGATGAACTGGAGTAATGTGGTAATTGTAAAGAAAATACACTGTAATGGAATGCCAATGGATTTTAAGGCCATTTTACATGGTTATCACACCTTTGTGAGACTAAAATCAATCATGTAAGTCAAATAATAATTGCTAAACAACAGACACCATCCTATATATTCAATGAAGACATTTTACCTCTGCATCAAGCCATCTCTAATTAGGGCAATAAGACCCCTGAACATCTTCTTGGATTGATTGACACTCATGGGTAAAGTTAGAGAACAAGAAACTCATCAGATCTGTTGTGTTGCCAGATTTGGATGCAGAAGAGTTTCCCTTCAAGCTTGCATGTGCAGAACTGTTGAAATAAAGAGTTGTTTCTACGTTTCAAAGTTCTGTTACCCGCAGGAAGCGTCACTATATTCAGAAAATCTTCAAACCATGACTGAGACGGGAAAACAACTTCTGAGACAAGACAGTGAGCTCTGGAGACGTCTTATCTTGGGAAAAAATATAACATCGCCTAAGGCATCTATCATGTTTACATCATCAACTGTGCCATCTACAATACACTAATGAAAGATGATGAAATCATTTCTCATTTGCAAAGAAACAGAAAATGGGAAATTAATTACCCTTTAACAGCCTCGCTGTATAGCATTGCCTTATAAAGCATCAGGTTAAGTCTGCCTATAAATTATGTTCCTTTTGTATCCAAACAACTAAACACAAGAAGTTAGAGAAGCAGGACAAGTTGCACTTTTAGAGCTGGGAGCTATCCAGCAAGAAGACGCATTAAAACTAACTCTATTTCCAAACAGCATACTCTGAATAATAAAGGCCATTAAATCCCTTTGCAATAGAAGGAAAATGACTTGCAGGGCTGGTGACAGAGAGGAAGTTAAATCTTTCGAAATTAAGGAAGACCCCACTACCTCTACCAAGAGACAGTAGTAGAGAAACTGCAGCAAATCAGAGTGAAGGAAATGGAGAGCAGATAGAGGGATCCCTGGCGGCTGGGTCAAACAAAGGACAGAACAAACCTGTTACAGCCAGTTTGACACAAAGACCCTGGGTCAGCTGCCCTCAACCTTCTGGGATCCAGCCTATCGACTCACAAAACAACATCCTGGTCAATACCGCGGCCCTGCCGACACTCTCTTGTCATGCTGCCCTACATGACAACAGGCAAATGGCACTGACTTCTCCCACACCTCTGAGCTTTGTTTGGCTGCACCTCAACTCTGGTGAAGGTTGAAGGTGCAAATTAAAGTACATCCTCTACAGGGCTTATTCCCACCTGGGGTGCCCTGGATCATGTTTTCTTGACATTTTCTCCACTTTCAACATCTTTCTCTTCACCGCTGTGCTGCAAGAGGCTCAGTGTGTTGCAGGTGCACAATTCCTGCATCACAGACAGTGTAGACAGGTTTTGGTTTATTTGCCTTCAAGATACAAGTTTTGGACCTACTGCAGAGCAGCGCCCCATTAAACGTCACCTTGACATTTCCAGTTCACTCTTTACACCTGTTTTCAGATCCACCTTGGTTTTTTGGCTTCCTCTCCTGTGGGATGCATCGACCAGGAGGAGACCGAGGAGTTTGTTGGCAGCTCCGCATCAGGCAGAGAATAGAGCTGGTTTTGATTCTTAGCTGGAGCGAGAAGCCACTGACATATCACCCTCCATGGTGAGGAGGCAAGGTGATGCAGATCTATCAGTACCTGAATGTGTAAACTGACAAAATGTCAAACAATAATGCCACATGTCTAAGAGGGCAGAGAGAGAGAGAGAGGCTGCTTTGCTATTGGCTGCTCAGGTCTTTCTTATGTATTCCACAAGCACTTTCCTTCATTCCTTGTTACTTATTGTGATTATTTACAAGCGACATCATGTCAAGACGTCATATTCTTAAGTTTTACTTATACTAACTTTTTCTAATTCTTTCTTCTTAATTCACCTACAGCAACTTAAGGTAGAACACCTAGAGTGTTGGTACAGAGAAAACAACCTCTGCAGGAACAATAATTTGTATCTGATAATTTATTATTTTATAATGTTATTTATCTATTTATATAGTGTCGTTTTATTTGCTCTTGGCTTGATCAGGCCTCAGTTCTTAATTTCGTACCTCCTCATGCCTATGCATATGTTGTTGGTATGACAATAAAGTATCCTTGAATCCTTGAATCCTTACCCACATGGTTTTGACAGTAGAGTTCTGCCAACTTGACAACTTTGCCATGAACTGCATCTTGCAGATTCCAATTTTGGATATATTTCACAAACCATATATTTTTAGTCACTATCTGTGACACTAGCTGCCTGTTTAATAATTGTAACACTATCAATTATCATTTAGTTCACCACAAGAAAATTATAACCTTACCTAAATTTCCACCTTTCCAAATCTAAAATACTTCAATGTTTTTAGCTCTCTCTGGTTTCATGATGAATTCTTCTCTCTATGGAAGTCAGAGTAGCTCTCGTTCACTGCCACTGCTCACAGTTTTACTGCTGGTTTCAGGTTTCACAAGCCAGCTTTCTGTTTACATGTTTGTATCACAAACCATTGGTGCTACTTGCAGCCATCCCATATTTTTCTCCTAGCCACCTTAAGGCAAACAGTAAATGTTTTAAAGGTTTCTGAGGAACTTTTAGTTGTTTTGATGATGGTTTAAAACAAGAAGTTAACAAGAAAATGCCTATCAAAACCATAGTAGTGATTAAACTTGTTTTATTTAGTATTGTGTAATTTGCCATTAGATCTTTCTACAACAAAAAAATGATCACCTAAAATCTAAAATGTGATAATGCTGTTCTACACTAAGTTATTTTTCATTGTGTCTTAGATATTTTTCTTTCAGTCAAGCACAACAAACTACATGAAGCATTCCCTCACCAAACACCTCTGCACTTAATGAATATGTATTTCTTCATACGTATGTGCCCATTTGTTGTTTTTATGCCTAACTGCACAAAAAAATAAATCTTGAAGGCTGATCTCTGAGAAGGCACCCTTTAATTCAAGACTGTAAAAATAGTGAAAAAACATTACTCCTACATAATCAGTTTTGTTCAGTACAGCAGGGAGGTATGCTGATTATTGTCACTCAACCAAAAAAAGACCAGAAATAAGACATGGATGAAAAGAGATGTATCACTTTAAGCTTAAATAGTGAATAAACATGTAAGAAAAGAAAACACAGAAGAAAGGACAGAGAAGCAAGAGTTGCTTTTTTTCAGATGTTTTATATTTTTGATGACAGCAGAGAAAAAAAAACAAAAGTACAGATTTATCTTCCTTTTCTTTCTTAATGGTTGGAGAAGCATACAAGATGAGGGGATCAGAAATGAAAACTCTAAAAGGATGAAGAGCTTGATAAATGGAAACAGAAGAGAGAGTGACTGAGAGAGAGAAAGAGACAGACAGAGAGATCAAAGGAGGGTCTGAACTTCACAACCAAAGAAGAATAACGAACAGAAAGGCGTTTCCCACTGCTGAGACCCCCCTTCCCACCTTCCCACCAGTTTACTCCAAGTAACGCAGTGTGAAATGGAAAATAGGGCTACAGACACAGTGGTCCACAGTGTTGTCAACAATCATCAAGTCAGAAATTCAGAGGGAGATCTTACACTTAGGCTCAGTATGCAAAGGTTCCACTTTAGGCTTTGTCATCTAGGCTATGTTACTTCTATTTTTTCGTTTGCTTTTCTTTCTTTTTTTATTTTTCCTCAAACTTCTTTTTCACCTCATCTGTATGTGAAAGGTGAATTTGTTAACCGCCATTGGATGGTCGGCCATCTTCGTCGTCTTTGTCACGTAGTCGTTGCGGTGTGGCTATCGCTAGCAGGCTCCGGCTGGGCTCTGCATCTCATGGCGGCTAGGACGTCGCTCAGGATTTGATATTGAGGGCGCGAGCAGACCTGTCATGGTGCCAGTCCCTCAGACGGGCATAGCGGGGACTCTGAATCTCAGTGAGGAACTTTTCCCTGACCACAAGCAACGAAGATATCAAACAGAGATAGGCAGGAAGGAAATGGATTGTAGGGGAGAGAACAAATAAAAAGAGAGTGAACAGAGTGAAGTGCACAAAGAGGTATAAAAGAGAGAAATCAGAAAATGACACCTTGAGGCAGATGTATGAGCTAATAATATAAAGTATGAGTAAATAACACCACACATGCCAGTGTTTGGAGCAGCACAATTAAAATGGTTACACAAAAAAAACTTTTTTTTCTTAACTAATTGCCAATGTGAAGCTTCCACACGGGTCCACAAACACTACAACACTTGTGATACTGTTCAAATCAACCACACTCAGTCTTTACCTGGATCTCTTCATGGTTTCATCATCTGGGTCCTGCACTGAGAGATCCAGGAGAGACACACACACATCAGAATGCCTCGCAGATTTACATGAAGGTGACACACACCTACTCTCAGTCTCTAACAGACAAATCATCAAAAAGCTGAGCATACTGAGTTTACCGCCCAGCCTCTACTGTGATCATCAACATACAAATGTGCAGCCAATTTGTCAGACTGGTTAAAGTCATGAATAAAATCCTTTGCTGTCTCTAACAACAGCAGCCACCTAACAGTTGAGGCCCACGGCTGAAAAATGGACACCCTTGTTATCCACCTTTCCAGTGTCACTCACTGTGCCGTCGCTCTCACTATGATCAGATCACAACAGATCAACTGTTCAGTCACAGGCCTGCACCTACACTTCATCATTCCCCACCCCATCACTCTCTGTTGTCTCCCTTTTGAACTTGCAAGGCCTCGTCCATGACTTACTGAAGTCGGTGCCTGTGAGCTGGGCCAGGATGCGGAAGGAGCGGGACTGAGTGGTGCCGGTGCGGGGTTGCCAGTCCTCGGTGTCTTGGATCAGCCTCTTCTTGCTACGGTCGTTAGGGATAAAACAAGGCAGGTTCTCCACCCTGAGGCCGTGCCTGGACACAAACCCAGCAGCAGCACACGGCAGGCGCGGTTAACACAATCCCATCTAGGGACCACCCACTCACACCAACCGAGCTAATCAGGTGACCTTGAAAATAGAGGACTACCTGAACAGATCATGCAATACTTCGGAGGAATGTTCAGTGTCACAGTCACGCAATAATCCAGTTAATGGATACCCATTACTAAGATTTCTCATGGGCACACTACAGACTCTCATGAATGGACATTACCTCATTAGAAATAATATATTTAACTGTCATTATAAAATCTGTTAAACTACAATACCTGTTCTTATGTGTAGAAACATTTTACTATATATCAAACGGATCATTTTGACAAACAACTCAAAGCACAACAAAAAAGAGCTTTCCATTTCAAACACATCACATCGTTTCAACACAGTTGCAGATTAACTGCAGCATGCATTCATCAAGAAAGCAAGTACAGGATGACAGATGAATGGTTACTGATGAACTCACATCTCTGTTCTATAAAACAAATCAAACCACAGGCATTAGCTCTTCTGCCTTATCATTTATCTGGCCAGGCCACATTAAGCTTCTAAGCTGACAAAGCAGCTTGCATGCAGAGGCCCCTTACTTGGATGCGTGGTAAATATCATCATAGTAAGTAGCTTCACCCCTGTGGAACAGGCCAAAGATCAAATGTAGACAGATTGTAAGAAGTTAACAGAGGACAGACAGAAGATAGTCAGGAAATCAATAAATAGTGTGAGATTTTGATGAGTAAAGAGTTTTTAGACATAATGATGTCAGTTTTTTCCTGCATTACTTAAAATGTCCAATATAATGCTGTGGTAAAGGGATCAATAAATGCTAAATTACTAGCACGAGGTGAAATGGATTCTAACAGAGCAGTGGTTCCCAACCTGTGTGTGGGCAGCAATCTGAGCACTGTGAGATGATTCAATCTTATTATTAATTTTATCACCTCAAGCCTCTTAAAGTTGAGCAAAATAATGTTATTACATACGATTTTACACAACAGCACACAGTGCTTTCTTTTAAGAGGTCACAGGACAGAAAGGTTGGCAACCACTGTAACAAGGGATGGGAATGATTGTTTATGGTTGTGAATGATGATTTAAAAGGCAAACAAGCAATCATTATTTTGTACTGGAATGTGTTTGGAAAAAAAGAAATATACTAACTTGTCATGAGCTTCCATCTGTAGGGTTAAAAGAAAAGAGGAAAACAGAAAATGAGAGAATGTGGTCAGAGTTCAGCTTTGGGGGGAAAATGAGGAAAAGAACATGTCAATATGTGACAGAGGCCGTGCACAAAAATTCATCAGGATGCAGAAAACATGCAAGCAAAAGGTGACAAGAGACACGTTGTTATTGTCAACAGGCTCTGTGAGAGAAAGACAGCATTGTTGGTCTGTCAAATCTACCCATTGTCATCCTGACCTGAAACGACTCAGCCGACTTCGCACAAAACCTTTGCCATCCCCCTCCTCTTGCCCATGTACACAAATTCTTCTTAGAGTTATGTAAATGGCTGTGACACTTACAGCCCCCCTTCGAAAAAAATCTTCCTTAATATCTGTGTCACTGTTAGACAATTTTTTCGGTGCTACCCCGTCAAACACAATGAAATGCCACAGTCGTGAAGAATCATGATGTCAGCCTGAGTACAAACAGTATCACACAAAACCTGTTTAAATACGACAGGCCTAGACACATTACACATATGTTGTCTGCATCCAACTGTTCACCATCTGGAGACATACAACAATGGCTTTATCAAAACTAGGCCAACAGTTATAATTAGGCTCCTTTCTTTTCAAAGATGGCCAGAGGAATGTGTTTTGGCCATCTGCAGGGTAACTTCACATCCATGCGAAAGCCTCTCTAGAGTGAACAACTAAGGCTGCTTAAATAATCCAGCACCAGGGCAGTAAATGCTGTGAGGGGACTCACCAGAATTTATGAGTGAGGCTAAATACAGCAACAGACCGCATCTTACCAATGGCTGCAGTCGGACCACCACCATGTCCCAAATTATAGGAACCAGACTGGACTATCTTTGAAGATCACGTCATGCTGTACTGCCACGTTGAGGATCGTTAAAAATATATTTTGCTGAATCCTTATAAAATCTGAAAACTTAGTGGTAAAATAAAAGCCAAAAAATTCTTATTTTTCTGTAATTATATACCCCTTCTGGCAATGAGAGTAAACTGTAGTTTAGCTAGTCCCCATCACTACTGTTGAAGCTATAAAACAGTGGTTAAATAGTTCTGAGCATCACAACCTTCATGAAATGACTTGTTTCACTCAGAATTTGATCTATTCATTTAGAAAGTGCATGATTAAAGAGCCATACAATTAAATCATTTCATCCTTCAAGTTAGCAAAAGGCTAACCGGGAGTTAGCGGTCTCAGCTGGCAGAGGTCTTTGGTTCACAGGCTATATGGGCTCCCTTCAGCTGTAGCAAACCAATCATCGCTACTGGTACACCAGCGTGGGAAAGTCACAGCAGACACCAGATTAAAAACTCCAGTATTGTGAAATACAAAGAGATGTACCTGGTAGTAATGGGCTTAGTCAGCATTGTGTGAACTTGTTTACAAGGGCTTGAATGTAACAGATGTTCATTTATATGTTCTACACTGCAGCTGTACAAGAGCTCTCTTCAAGCTGCAAGGACAAAATTTCCTGCCCAATTCGTAAATTTTGTTCTTACAACTGTAAAAATGAGCAGGATTTTCCATCATTACAACTGTAGCCCTGTAATTTCTGCAGTGTCATAAATGTGGCATTTGTTTCAAAATGTAAAACAATGATGGAAATGTATGATAATATCACCAAGTACATTAAGCACAATGTAAATAGACAAATGTTATGACTTAAGACTAATGTAATTATATTTTACAAAGAGAAAAAAAATCAAGTAAGATGACACACTCAACCGCTTCCAAATCTATCAACTTCTGTCCAGCTGCTGTCCAGATGCAGGATTAAGGCAACGATCACACTCGATCAACAACCCATCTGTTGTGATTTTAAATCAGTTTTAAAATGTCGACTGTTTGTGGAAGAAATTATACCTTTTTCAAAACATTTTGTGTTATGTATTGTTGCAGAACTTTACCAGTAACCTCTCTCAAAAACATACACATAGAGATGATGGATGATGGATGATGAAAATAAGGTGTTAGATTTTTTTAAATTACAGTGGGCAAAAAAAAACCCAAAACATGATGAAAGAAAAATTTAACAGGTGCATAAAACTGTGACTGATTGCTGACACATCCTTCACTGATCTCTGTAAAAACATTTTTCCCCCGTCAGATAAACTTTGAAGATCTTTTAGCCGAGGGAAGCCAGCTGAAGATCTCCTGCTATGCTAACAAAAGTGTTTTGCTTTCATCTGTCTCAGCCAAAATATGACAAAAGGAATATGTCAAGACTGTTTGGATCTGTTTTGACAAAAGGTTTGACAACTTCCTCTTTTTCCTCTAAAATCATTCTATGGCCAGAAGTTATCATGACACAATATTCAGAAGACAGGTCATCATATGTTAGAACTGTTGGTAGACAGTGGAATAATTGGGTATATTTACTTTTCTATAATATTTCTTCAATGTCTGACATCATTTTGGAAATTTGGCATATTTTGCAGTGGTTATAGGAGTAACTTCTTAACATACTGCGGGTTGGAGTTTTTTTTTATCTTTAGTGCAGAATGAGAATAATCGAATACCAAAAAATGATATTAAAATCATGTCGGTCACACTGTGGTTCCAAAGACAATACTGTATATATGTATTAATCCACCTACCCATTCTGTGGCTGCTGCATACTGGCACGGCCCTGTGAGCGTGGAGTGTTAAGTTTAGGTGAGTATGCCACAGGTTTAATGACAGGTCCTGAGTTGGTGCTACCACCACCTGCTGAAAATGGCCTCGCCATCTTGTTAATGGTTGTGCTGGGGGCAAACGAGTACTTTGGCTGAACAGAAGCTGCAGCGAGTGAGTCCTATGAGGGTGTGAGAGAGGGAGACAATGCAGCACAGTGCACAACATGCAGTTACATATTTTTGACACACAGTAAAAAGTTCATTCTGCTGTTGCACAATCCCGAGCTTTATGTTAAAAAATCCTCCTGTGCAGCCTAGTATTTTCTGAGCAAATCATTACCGTAGCTCTGTCAAAGCCTTCAGGCTTTTCTTTGCACGCGGAAGCAGTGCTTAAGAAGTGTGAACACAGCCATTTTATTTATGTTGGCAGTCATCCAAGGACTGGCCAAAGTAATCTGCTACTGCCAGAACAACGAAAATGCTCAAAGTGAGAAACTGTCATATTTGACTGACGTGTCTTTCTAATTAGACTGCTCACTGCATTATGCATGAACTGCAAAACGACACCCACTAAAATGGAACATTAACTTGGTGTAAGTATTATATTCCATCTGCTTGGCGAAAAACAGTGTGCAGCACAAAGCAGTGCACGACACCACTGCTGCTTGCCCCGCGTTAATCAGTGGCACAAGTAGCTCTCAAGAGGTTTGACAGTGAAACCAAATGTACTGTAATCAATATTACTCTGGTATCTGGGATTGTGCAAGGCATCACAAAATAAGCCACAGGAAATTCCAAATGCAACATTCCCACCACTTCGTCCAGCAAACAACTCATTTAGCGACTCAGTGATGCTTTGCTAATGCACAGCGCATGGACTCTTGTGAGAGTTTGACAGGTGACTAAGGTGAATCAGATGAATTTAAACACAAAGTGACATAACACGCTGTTGAAGCCAATTGTGAGCAACAATTAAAGGACTTTTCAAATTCAATCATTATCACTGTAGTCCAGTAGCAGACCATGCCAAAGCATCCAAGTGTTCATACAGCAGTAAGACTATGGACAATGCAGTCTTACCTTATGGTCTCCACCCGCTTTGAAGGCTCTGTGGGAAAAAAAGATTGGGAGAGAATTGGGATTAGAACATATTTAGAATAAATTCACCTTTAAACAATACTGAGTGCTCACATTTCTAAATCACAAATGGATCAATCAAATAAAATGTTGTATTTGAGGCAGATGTTGAGCCTGCAGCTCCTCTCCAAAATACTGGTTTACATCATATCAAACAGTTAATCATTTATGTATATTATTTAGACTGAACAAGAAACAGTATTATAATTCATATTGCAATTCCTGTATTCCTGAAACAAAACTGAACAAAGATGTTCAAATTAGGTCAAACTGAAATGTTGTTGAACCCAGTAACCTACACATTAAGTCAGAACAGAAGAGAATGTCCATAAAATATAAAATTATAATAAACTGTCAAATGCATCATAAAAGTATGATGTAGCACACAAGTATGCTCAGCACTGGCAGCAGACAGTTTGTGTAATAACTTTGCCTTTGTTTTCATGTGTATACATGTGGTTTAGATAATTGAGTTAAACGGTGTTTGTTTGTTTGAATCTATTTTGTTATAATACCCCATGGACAGCACTGTAAAGACAAGCAGAGTCCCTGTTGCATCCATATCAGCAATTAAGCAAATGAGCACGATGGCTGAGTGATAGTAAACATTGTAAACACTTGAAGTTTATTCTGAAACCTCACTACTTTCCACATCGTCTTGAACTGTTCACCCACACTGCCACAAATATAAGTGCCACAGTGCTGTACGCTTCTTAACTCTAATCCCAGGATTCACTTAACTGCTGTGACATTGCTGACTGGGGCACCAGAGCAGACGCTTCATTAAAATATCTTCACACATTAAAACCCAGCTTTACATTGCTGGTGGCTGCTAATATATAACCTAAATATTAACCTGTAGCATCCCCTGACCAATGTTTCACGCTTGCACAAAGCAACAAGAAGCAAGAATGAACCAAGCCCTGCAGTCACGCTCATTGTTTCAGGCCATGAACACACACTCGGAACAATAGACGCCGCTTCCTGTGACAATGAAAAATGAATAACCGCTCGTGTCATTGCCTGTTCGACTGCTGATAGAGCGACCTTAAAGACTGGATGACAACAGGGCTGTATAGATACAGTAAGAGCAGGAAGAGGAGCAAAGGGAAGGGAAAGCATACTGACGTGTCTGTGCGTGTCACACTAGTGTGAAGACAAATCAGTGTGACATTCATAGCGCTTAAGCTCATAGGCTGTCTTACTGTTAACCCATAATTTGATGAGTCACACTGAACTCAGGGATAAAGGTTAAGTATATGATAGCTTCCATGTATTGTATTTAATTTGGCAATCTGGACCAGAATGAAAACAAAACATGGGGATGATTAAGTTGGTGTTCCAAAGAATAAGTTGGTTTGCGTGGAGAGAGTTTGACCTGTGCTGAAACTGAATATGCACACTATGAGATCATATCCTGCCTCATTTCAAGCCTCAATTATTTTAGCTGATGCAAGCTTGGCACACAAGCTGACGTTAGATAAAAATCTGAAGTTTCACTAGAAAAATAAAAACAAAAAAAAACATCTCCCAGGATACTGTGATCACTGACATGCTCCAACCACATCCCTGCAGGCCAATCAGTGGCAGTGAACACTGAAATAAAGACCTACTGTGTCCCTGCAGATGTGACATGATAACACCAAGAACTCTTCCTTTCTTTGAAGCCGAAAATCTATTGTCCATTTGATTTCTCTCCCTATAAAAATGGCTCTGGATAAAGCCTCAAACCGTCGTCATAAAAAAAGACACGCAATGATCATTGGTGTTGAACAAAATGAGGCACTAAACCAAACAATAGACCGTATCTCATCACCGTGCAGCTGTCCTCCTCTCTTGACATAAAAGAAACAGTGGATGGCAGCCAAGATAAGAATAAATAAATTCTCCTCTCTGGGAAGTGATTCAGGAAAACAATATTTGCTTGTCTTACACTACAATAACAATAGGAGAGGGCGAGATGAAGAGGGGAGACTGAGGATTCATGGGGAGAGAGTCATGGGTTTAAAAAAAAAAAAAAAAAAAAAAAAGAGTGGAAGAATGTGAAATGTTTACAATAGCTGGACTTGACAAGGAGATGAGAAACAGAAGATGCAAACCACACAGAGTGCAGAAGAAGTATTGCTGATGTTAAGTAATCATTCTGGCTTATTACAGATCAATCAAAACATTACACCACTCCCTGGGAGATAAAGAGAAACAAAGAAATCATTTTTTAACATTAAATTGACCTATCCTTAACATTTTCTGACATTCATTTCTGTTTTGAATAGAATTCCATCCATAAACCCACAGAGTTTAAGGTCATCTTCGTCTACAAGGGAGAAACTTACAATAGGAAAAAAAACTCTCAAAGTATTTGACCAATAATAACATTGACCCCAGCAAAACTAACAACAACCTCACTGCTCTGAAGTCCACAGAAATGTGCAAAAGAGGATTTTTTTCTAGCGCAGCATGTTCTGCAACACATGTGTGAAGTGGAAAGAAAAAACAGTGAATCTACAGTATACATAGTTCATTTTAATCTTGTGGATTTTAGTACCTAGTGCCAGGTACAACAAAGCAAGCAAGCCTCGTAAAATCATCTCATTCCCTGGATCAAAATCTGTTGATTTAAAGTGCTGGATCAATTTGTTCCTGGCTAGATCTAAACAACCAATATCAATAATCAACCCCGAGTCTGAGTCCTGAACAGACTCCATTAAGCCTCATAATCTCTTCTGCGGAGATCATGACGCCACTTTTCTTTGCTCTTATGTCCTCTCCACAAGGCGGTCAAGACTATCAGTCTCTTCCTTTTTTTCCCGCTCACGCCCATATGAGTGTACTGCTGTCACTGCCTCACACTGTGCATACAACACACTCCTTTTAAAAAGGCATGGAGTAGCTCATAGTACACTGTGTGACCTCTTCTGAAGGGAAAAAAGGGCACATGCAGCATCAACTATGTGTCTTGCTGGCTTTACGGAAAACTGAAATTGCAGTTCTTTGCTTATAAAGAAGCTGATCTTTTATGTCTCAACCAGAGGCACTACCACTCGTCATCTCATGGCATAATAACCTGCTGCAATATTTAGTAACATTAAACTACATATTACACACAAGATTACAGTAGTGGTTGCCGTCTTCAGAGCTTTGGCATCTTACTTCCCACCAAAAAAATCTGCCTTTGATCCTGCCAAGTATAACACTCTCAACTCTGCTCCTCCTCCACCCACCTTTCCCTCGCTTCCTCTTGTTTTTTCCCCCTCTGTCTTTCAGAGTTTTCTCACTTCTTTCAAACTAAATCAATAAACTAAGGCAATTTTTCCTTCTTCTATTTTGTTAATTAATAAAACAGATATAGTCCAAATATTGAGGTCAGTATCGCAATTATCTGCTGTGTTCAGCAGTCCTTCAGTTGAGAAACATAAACTGGTGGACCAAGTGGATCTAAAGATCTGAGGAGAAAAATCTATGCGGTATGAATATGAGAGTAGCTTGACATATTTAAAACAATATGCAGCAAATACCCACCAGGATGTCTAAATGTGAAACTATTCATTTAAGCTCTGGCTCTGCTTTCATGTGGAAAGTAATATAAATGACCTGCGGCTGTTCTGACTCTCACAAAACTAAGCGAACAAAGAAGATTTGTCGGAACGCAACAGCTGAGTCTCTTGGCAGACAACAACAAAGTCAACTAGATGTGAAAAGTAACTGTGATCACAACCTTGATGCTTACCACAAAATCAAAATGAGTCCCATGACAGCAGCGAGGCTCATCGTTATTACTTAACAAGTCAATATCTTCTCATTTTCTCAAATCCTTATGTTCTTGAATGGTTACATTGTGTCTTTCTTGGGGCAGGAAATGAATACATTTGGCTTTACAGAGATACTTTAGGAAATTCGGGCAGGAGTTATGTGAGAAGGTATCAGTGCTCCTTGTAGGAAGGTTACTGAGAATTAATTAAAGGAACTCGAGCAAAATAAAAATATAAAGTGTTTTAACCTGAAGAAAGAGTATTGTACTATTAATTATATTACAAAGCAGAGGCATAATGTGAGGTACCCATGGAGCATATCCACCTGAAACCACATAACTGCTGCTGAATGCTAAGTACTCACTCCTGCTCCTGCTCTTTAGGATGATAATAGCAGAATAGCAAAATACAACTAGTGAAACCTATATCCTGAGGATATTTCAGCTTTGGAAAGCATTTCACTTTGCAAATCTTATGACCACTAAGTTATAGTAACTGTGTTAATTAACTGCGTCCAGTTGCTTTCATGCCACCTATGTAGGCGTATCATATTTTGCATACTTTGATGTCTTCTGACTACAGTTGTTGATTGTACAACACATTCAATATGTGTTTGCCGGAGTCTTGCTAGCCTATGCCAGCGAGACTCCGGCAAACATTTACAGGAAGACAGCAAGTTGAAAATATACAAATACTATATACAAATACACAGAGCCTGTGTGGGTGGAAAAGGGTGTGTGCTATTTGTAATACCTGTTAGACTGAGATATCCTGCTGACTAATGAAATAACAAAGAAACCAATAGAAATAATTCTTTATTTGACAACCTTTACTAGTGAGTTATGAGTAAAATTACATTTAAGCTTTTGTCTAAGTCTAAAACTGTTTTGAACCTTAGGGGAAGTAAAATAATGGGATTTGTGCAAAGATAACTTTAAATGGTACCAAAGTACTGTCACATTAGGACACATTTCAAGGACACATGGGTATCTCATCTCTCCAGAATAAGAATAAAAGGGGTACTGTTTTGTGGTGATTTATGCCACTGTGTTTGACCGAGATAAAATGGAAAGTGAGCGATCGTGGACTCTTTTGTTGCGTCATACATTGTCAAATGACTTACTTGCTGAGAGTGAGGGAGAGGGTGTCTGTTGCTGCTCTAATCTTGTTCTGTGCCTCCACGTGGGTCATGTCCTCTGCGTTGGTGTCGCAGATGGACACCACCCAGTCTCCCACCCCAACACCGGCCTGAGCTGCCTTTCCGCCTGGAGTCAGCTGGAGGAGACAAAACAGGGAAAAGTGAGAGGCTTTCACAGGAGACGATAGAAGAAAAAAGAACATACAGACTGTGGCCAAATAACAGACATTTTGAAGCAGTGTACATTTCTATATTTATTTCACTGGTCACACTGACACATATGAACATCATAATAATTCTGCAATATTTAACTTCATTTCATACAAGATTCTTTCAAGGATTATATAAACTGTTATATAAACACAAATGTACATTTTTAAAACTGACTACATTTCATATTTGTTTTGTAATCCCATTGGACAAATCATATCTCACAGCATATTTGAAACCAGAGTGAAAAGTGCAAATTAGTTATCAACCATTATCTCTCATATCAGCAGTTAATCCACCACAAGAGACACTTCACAGAAAATGCCGGAAATCTAAACACACATAAAGTCATGTTCGGTTGACTTTCAGTTCAGTGATGTCTGTTAACAACACTTAATAATCAGCTCGAGGAGTCTGCGTGTCTGGGTCCGACAAGCCAGCCAAGATATTTCACTCAACACTATCAGGAACAGGCATTATAGGTCATCATGATGTCATCAGTCATCAGCACATGATTTACTGCAGATGTGACCTAAGACGATGAAAGCAAAGCTGTAGACAGGGACCATATGTTACAAATAGTCACATAATTTACTGGAACAACCCTTCTTTTTTCCCCCATCCAGAGCGGTAAGTCATTGACCGTATTCACCAAAAAAAGAATGACCTCATCTTCTTGGGGTGTCACACATACTGCAGACGTACTGAGTAAGAGCCATGGGTCTTGTTACAACAGGAAGAAAATTACATAGTCTATAGGTAGTCAATCACATATAACATCTGCCATGTCCTCTAAAATCACTGATACAGAGTGGAGATGCCAACACATGTTTAGTAAGGGCTTAGTCAGCTTGCCCATGCAGCTTAATGAAACATGAAACTTGTGTCAAATTCTCAGATAACTGGAGTACAAAGTGTTCAGCATCAGATAAGTGAGCGAGTGCCAGGTTGGCTGGCAAAAAACCTATTAGGATTACTCTCTGATGTCATGGATCCCTGCAAATGTTAGCTCATCAAAAGCACGGAGGACTCAGCAGTTCAATCAATAGTTTTCTGCCATGTTCAGCTAAGCTATCACACATGCCGCTTTGATTCTGCACATTAAACATAAACACTTGTGCGAGCGGGGAGGTAATATGCTCTGAACTGTTGACAGCTCAGGCTGAAAAAGTGCGCTGCACCCCGTAAAGATAACGAAGTTCAAGCCTGCCTTGAATCAAAACATGGCAAAGCTAAAAATAGGAAGAAATGCATTCCTCACAGGCAATCCAAGCTATGCTTATTTTGCAGCCAGGTTCAGACATCACTTTAATTGCCTTTGATTTGCACTCACTGGAAGCAATTAGAGGGGTCAAGAAAAAAATAATTTAAGCAAAGAATTTAAGCAAAGAACCTCAAAGAGTTTAAACAGTGTACACTGGTGAAAAAAACAACTATGACACTGACAGTTGTGACATATTCTGAAAAGGGGCACGACCCAGCATACTGCCACTGGAGTTCATGACAGAGACCCCCACCCTTTTTACTACTAAACTGCCTTGTAAAACCTGAGTACGTCCTCATTTTCCCAAAATTAAACCATTATTTTGGTAGCGATCAGCAACAACATATCCCATGAGTCTTTGCCAAAGCAGCACAGTAAAAGCCTCAAGAGAGCTGTAGGAGTAGTTACAAATCTTTATTAAAATGAAGAGTTTTTCTATGTTACTCAACAGTACTGATCTTCTCAGCTACATGAGTATCTCATATAGCTGAGAATATAACCAGAAAACCCCAGGAGTCATCTCTTCAGAAAGAATAAGATGCTCTTTATGAGAATTACATTTACAATAGCTAGCAGAAGATAAAGTGGAGAGGGACTTTGGGCCTATGAACAGAAACAACATTATTCTACTTTTGATAAAAGAACAACTGAGTGGAGAAAGTTACCAAATGCAGATACTTCTATACAGAGTGCAAAAGCTCACTGAATGGTTTGATGCAAAATATATATATTTTTTGCATCTGTGTTTTAGCACTGTCCGTCACCATCATAAAAACAACAAATGAGTGAATATTTTCACATTTCACTAAGTCACTTTAAAGTGTTTTTTTCATTTAATTTATGACCCATCTGTAGTATAAAATCAAATATACCATGATAGAATATTTTAATTTAAAGTAAGATAAAAGCTAAGATAAAAAGAGAAAATAATACATGATGTTATATAGCCTGTAAATTTAAAAGTGGTGGAAGTAAGTATTCAACACATCAACTTTTTTTCAGTGAAAGTATTTTGAGTGTAGCTATTCACATGAAATTGAGACAGGAAATTGGTAGTAATTCAATAAGGGTAGCACAGCTGGAGAAAGCATAACATTCATATCAATAAAAAAGTTATTTGCATTAAATTGGAATGACACAGGAAAATAGTTTTGCACACACTAACTGAAATGCAGTTAATACTTAGTGTAGAAGTCTTTGTTTGTATTGTTAGCTTCAAGACACTTCCTGAAACTAATCTCTCACAGTGTCTGGGGGGAGTTTAGGCCCATTCTTCTGAGCAGACAGTCTTCAAATGTTGAGGGGTCCAGGGGGCTCGCTGGTGAATCTTTATCCTTCCACAATTGTTCTATTGCGTTCAAGTCGGGTGATTGACTGACCCATTCCCACATCTTTATTTTCTTTCTCTGGAACCAGTAGAGTCTCCTTTGCAGGAAGAAGTGGATTGTTACCATGACAGAAGGTCCCATCCATTCCCCTCCAAACATGGCAAGAGTAGTACAAGTAGTAGTTGTATACTATAGTAAGTAGTATTAATAATATAGTATAGTATATAGTATATAGTATAGTATATAGTAGTATTATTGCGTTATTATTATTTGACCACACCTCATTCTTCCCATAATTTACAGACTTCGATAAATGTGTAACAAAGTTCAAACAAGCTTTAACATGTCTTTGCTTCAGCAATGGAGATTATGGGTTGATCGTGCATGAAAGCCATGATGATGGAGTGCACTGCTTGTTGTTTTCTTTGTGACACTTGGGTCTTCTTCTTCCAGGTCTTTCTGGAGTTCTTTTCAAGTAGTCCTTGGATCTTGGGCTACTCTTCTGACTAATTTTCTTAGTTCCCAGCCAGCAATCTTGTGAGGAACGCCTGTACATGCCCAGTTGATGATGGAGTGATGCTTCTTCCAGTTAATGGCCCCCCTTATGCTTATGGGAACATTGAGTTGAGACATCAGTCGGTAAATTGTGCCAACCCTATACTTCTCAATAATCTTGTTGCAAAGGTGTTAGGAGAGCTTTTTCCCTCTACCTATCATGAGATGGTTCTTGCACGACAGCTTAGTAACAAATGTTGCATTCACAGATGGCTAACCCTTTTCATGTATGAGTGTAAGAAGTAATAGCCACACACAATGACCAGCTAATTCCAATTCTTGGTTCAGTGCTTTTTCTTACTGCACGTTCAATACTTCTTTCCTGTGCCATTCCTACTCAATGCACTCTTTTTTTTCATTGATTGGAATCTTATCATTTATTTAGCTGTGTTGCCTTTTTATGCAATACCAAATCCTGGTCTTAATATGAATAGCTGCATTGGAAATGTTTTATTATAAAAATTAATACTTATTTCCCCAACCGTAAGTGCATTTGTGTGTGTGTGTGTGTATGTGTGTGTGTGTGTTTGTGTGTGTGTGTGTGTTGAGATATTGATGGACACAGACACCTGTGCTCCTGGCTCAGGTTCAGAATGCAGCTGCTCCCTCACTTGAGAAGGCAGCAGTTAAAGTTGCTGTGCTCAGACCTTTGGTTGGTAGGGGGCAGACGGAAACCCTAAACCCCCCCAGCAGTTTGTCAATACGGCGAAGGACACTGGAAAACATGTTCCTGAATTCAACACACCGTACCACACAACAACCAGGGATCTAATATGATGGTGTATGATCTGATATGTAGCAGTAAAACCACAAAAAGGGCTTCCTGACATGGCCTATTTTTCCTGGGGCATGTAACAAATGAACAGATCATATCATAAATTATTTGGTACAAATATGAATGGGGCTCATCTCAAACTAATGGCATGGCATTAATGAACGTGAAGCTATTCATAATCGCAGGGTGAGCCTGTTAGTAGCCTGTTTCAAGGCTTTTTGGCAGAGCACAGCAGCAGAGCTGTTTTGGTATGGTATCAAATTTCAAAGCCTTAGCGAAACGTCTTGAATCCACATTTCAAGTGTTTCCCTTGACTGATCTTACAGGTGAGCCAGGGCCCTATACCGGCTTTGTGCTGGCTACTCTTGTTTTTGGGGAAACTAATAATGCACTGGAGATTATCTACAGCTGTAGATATATACTGGCTATGTAACTCTGCACCAGCTCACTTTTATTCTTTCCACGGCTATTTGGGGGCCGAGAGACAGTCTGTCCTTACATCACTCACACAGCACAGCTGATGCAATGCCATAAATATCCCTCTGAGAAATGGAAAACCAAACCTGGAAGTATGTGGTCCCCCTGTAATGACTGCAGTGGAACACCTAGCATTAACTCACCTTAAAACACTGCTGGTCTGATCACAACATAAGACAACTAGCCACAAAAGAAAGAAATGCCCCCTGCAGGCAATCTATCAGTAAGTACTGAATTATTAATTCACACCTCTAACAAGGCCTCTTTTCCCACTCTGTGTGCGTGTGTGTGTGTGTGTGTGTGTGTGTGTGTGTGTGTGTGTGTGTGTGTGTGTGTTTAAGAGTTTACTAGTGATCAAGCAACAGATGGTACATAGAGAAACACACAACAACAAACAATATAAGATTCAATGACACATCCAGCCGTAGTGCTGGAGAGACATTCACAAATCTCCCTGCTTGCTTATTGACATGACATCATCTGTAATTTCCTCCTAACATTTGATTTCAGTGGTGTGGCATGTGTTTGTCAATGCAAACCAGATGGTTCTCAGGAGGCTCTGCGTTATGGTATCATAATGTTTATGGTTTTGCAGTGGCACAAGATCTGGGGCAGATATACAGAGAAACTCATCAGAAGAGTTGTGCCGTTGCCCCAGACGGTGACTCAACTGTAACCACAATTTAACAACATCTTGCTTCCGAAATTTTATGCTTTTCCTGTTGAAACAGGATGTTAGGGCAGTTATGTGGAGGGAGAGATATGGTGTTTGTTATTTTACCTGACATTCGTGTTTCAAGGTCACAGAAAGTCTTGGGAAATTTTAAAAAGAAGGTTGGCAAAAAGGTTGATTAGCAAAGGGTAAAGACAACAGGATCGAACTCACAACAACTCAACTGGCTGCCTCAAGATTTTCAGAGCTCGTGTGACGTGGGCTTACTGGATGTGCATTTAACCCATGTTTGATCTGTTCATATGAGACAGCTGTCAGAGGTTAATCCTTTAGAGTTCACAGAGACCACAGACCACAGACTTACACAAAACCATGAGTAACATCAGTACTATATAAAGTTAAGTTTCAGTTGCTCTGCTCTAGTCATGTAGTCAGGACACATGTACATGATAGAGATGAAACATGAGTCGATTAATTAATTAGCTGATTGACAGAAAATTAATTGACAACTAATTGATTCATCATTTTGAGTCATGTTTTAAAAAGAAAAATGCTCAGAATCTCTTGTTCCAGCTTCTTAAATGTGAAGTCTTTGTGATTTCTTTAGTCTTACATGATATGAAACTGAATATCTTTGGGTTGTGGACTGTTATACTCCACAATACTGTCAGGACAAAATAAGGCATACTAGATTGCACCTAAAGCTGTATGAAATGGTGACCACTATTTTTCACCATTTTCGGTCATTTTATTGACAAAGCAACTTATCAAGTCAAGATAATATTATTTGTTACATCCCTAATTACACGCATTGCAAAATGTGTGAAGTTTAGCAGACATGGGCATTTACAGGCAGGGAGGATGTAACCGGAGATGCTACTGAGTGACATTTATAGGAAATGTAGAATCCATTGTTTTTGGAGCTTGACCCAAACTAGACTAAAAGTCAGAATATCTAGTTGCTGCTTCAATTTTTCAATTTTCTTCTTTCTGATCTGTCTATTTCACTTACAATACAAAAATCACTAAAATCCGTAATCCTTTAAATACCAACATTAAATCACTAAACCTAATATAAATGTAATTTTACAAACAGAATCCAACATATGTTCATCCCAGGTTGGGAGGATCAATACATTAAGTCAATTAACATATGGTTGTGACTAGGGCTGGGCAATTAATCGAAAAATAATCGAAACCGACATTTAGAAACTCTAATCGACTTAATCTTGCTCATGTCAATTAATCTTGGCGTTCACTGTTGCCATGACAGTAAAGATTGCATATCTTTAAGGAATTTGAAAACTTGTCTCCAGTGATCATTTTAACCCAAACCATGATCTTTACATAGTTCTAATCAAGTAAACTAGACATTAACCACGCCTTAAAACATCATTATTTTCACTCCCTAAAGATACTCATGTACGAAAATAACACAAAATATTGTGTGAGGGCAGCAGTGTAAAATACAAAAAGAAAAAGAAACTGTGAAAATACATAATTGTTCATCAAGGGTGGAGATAATCGTTATCAAGGTTAAAAGTTCAATTAATCGTAATTTTGATTTTTGCCATAATTGCCCAGCTCTAGTTGTGACCAATATCACTGTCGATTTGAAAGGGATGTAATGACCTTTCAGTTAAAAGGCCAGTATGTTACATATAGTGGCATCCAGCGGTGAGGCTTCAGATTGCAACCAAATGAACACCCCAACCTTTCTCCTATCTACCTAGCATGTGCGAGAACCTATGGTGACCACAAAACTTGCAAAAAGTGCCAAAAATGCAATAAATGCAAAAGGCCCCCTCTAGAGCCAGTATATGATTTGTCTATTCTGGGCTACTGTGGAAACATAGCAGTGGAACATGGCAGGCTGTGTAAGAAAACCTGCTACCTATGGAGATATACAGGGCTTATTTTTAGGTAATGAAAAAGCAATTATTGTTTTCAGGTGATTATACACTAATTAAGACATATGAATATTATATTTCTTTCCTGCCAAGCCTGTTCTGCTAGATGTAGCTAAATTCTACATACTG
The DNA here is from genome assembly GCF_027409825.1 of Scomber japonicus. Taxonomy (NCBI): domain Eukaryota; kingdom Metazoa; phylum Chordata; class Actinopteri; order Scombriformes; family Scombridae; genus Scomber; species Scomber japonicus. The sequence goes on from NC_070585.1 coordinate 14,193,254, forward strand.
GTCCTTTAAGGAAAAAAAAGGTATTTTCTTGTCCTTAATGGAATAGTGAGGGGTCATTAGGTTTGTTTTTATACATACACTAAATAAGGCTAAGAAAACTACAATTACTAAATCTCAGCTGCCTACAAATGAGCAAAAGTAAAGGGATTTTAATATTAACATGAGTAAAATACAGCTTACAAGCTGTTTTGTTCCTGCCATTAAATGGGTGTATATTATAGTTCAGGTCAAAATGTTATTTTTCCTTTCAAAGTGACTTCACAGTTTGTCTTGGCTTAGTCCCTCTTCCTCTGATCTCACTGGAAAAGTATTCCTTTGAGATTGGGGGGAGTCCATCGTACAGATGAGAAAAGTGAGTGTGGAAGACATATTAGACACAGAAAGGAGACAAGAGGATTGTCTGTTGGCAGCGACAGGGTGGATACGAGAAAAATCCCAGGAATGCTGAGAAAGCATAGCTTTCCAGGCTCGCAGACAGAGGAGGAAGGAAACGAGCATTCATAGAGCGTGGAAACCTATATTCCAGTTCTCACACGCACAAATAACAAGGCACAGCCCCACACCTTTGCAAATCAATACAAGACTATCTAAATCCCCATTTACAGTGAAGCCACAATCTATATAACAATATGACCAAACTGAAATTAACAAAATAACCATGAGCTCTGAGCAAACTCAGCCACAAACAACACAAATTGTCATCTAATCTTTACACAAAAAAAACAACCCTTCAAACTCACTGATCTGTCAGGATTATAAATTGCAATCTCTTTGCCTTTCATTGCTTTACAGAGCCTTTTGTCCCATCACTCCACATGTTCTTGAATGTGTAATCTCTTGTCAGACTGCCTGGGTTGAGATACTTATCTCATCATCAAGTCAGTCAAGAAAGACCACCCACTAAATTCATCCAATGTAAGACCAGTGAGTACAGGCCTGACTTTTCTTCCTGTTGCTATGGGACACTGTATATCTTTTGAGCTTTACATCCCCTTATTGGGCTGTTTCCATCCTCAGCGACTGTGATTCACTGTTCACTGTCCAGTCTTTTATGACAATTGAGAGAGCTGACAGTGCTTGAGAGGCAAAGAGAGAAAGCCTGTCATATCTTTATAACTCCTGTACCCTGAGGCCTAGTGAACTGCAGGAACAAGACACAGATATTAGCCACTGACCAGTCGTTAAGGCTCCAGTCTTGGTAGCAGACCCCCCCCCCCCCCCCCCCCCCCCCCCAAATGGGAGCCATTATCAATCTTACATCAAGCTGCTCAGAATATCTTGGGTCTACCAAAATTTAAGAATGTAGGGAAAGAAACTTACATGATCTGGAATACAGAACATGTAAGCCATATTTCTGAAAGTAAGTGGGGTCAAAAATCAGTATGTGTAATGTACCTGGATTGTAGAGAAACTGGCCTCCAGCACCGACTGATTAGTCAAGATAACTCACCTACTATTGACTCACCCACTGACATTCATTCAGTATGCCTTGCCTGTCTAGACTGAGTCAACACCGATATCCCGCCCAAACATTTTTTTGTTTCTTTGGAGGTGGTGGTTGGGGTTCATCAAATGAGTTTTTTTTCACATCTGTTTGGTCTTTTATGGGTGGAAGAAAATGTTTCTTGTCATGAGTCCAAGGGGAACATTGTGTTTCTGACTGCGATGCCTGTCAGGGAGCGGAGCAGATACAAGACATGTACTGACAAGGCTGGTGGTAACCGCTGCCCTCACCACAAGATTACATCAGCTCTACACACACACACCTCAATGTGATGCTGCTTACAACATAGTGCAGACTCTATAGGCCATACTAATCAAAGCAACACATAATAGTGCATCGTTTGGTTTTTCTTTATGTGACTTTTTTTAAACTGCTAAGAAAAGAATTAAGAACTTAAATAAAGCACAATGTTAATCATGTGCTTAAATGACAGACACTTTGTGGAAAAACCTTGCAAAGACAGTCTCATGTATAAATTCCCTATTAACTTGCCTATTAACAATTGAATTGGACTAAAATATTGGACAAATAATTGATGAACCCATAAATGAATTTATAAATCCTTCCCACCTCTAAAGTAGCAATGTAACAATGCCATTGGAAAATTAGTGCATAATAAGAGTGCCAGTTCTGTGTGCGCAATAGCTGGCAGCAACGTGGGAATGATTTCATGTGTGCGCATGCGTCTGTGTGGTTGCAAGTCTGTGTGTGCGTGTATGTCAGGCAAAGCAGCACTGCACTTATAAGGCCTGGAAAGTGGTTGCTGCTCTCTTAAACAGCAACAGCAGTTTATAGAGTATTTGAAAATTCATTCGATGAAGAGGCAGCAGCCTTTTAGTGCAAAGCACTCTGAAATAAATTAGGCCCTCCCCTCGTGACTCGTGAATACTGTTGTTGCAAAGGCATTTGGCGTTAAAGACCAACTGGATGACGGATGTGAACACTATTGAAAACCATTTTCTTTTTCACCACTTCAGATAACATCTTAACAAAAGATGCAATGCAATGCATACGCTCAAGTAGTGTCATTATGGAAGTCACCAAGCTTGTTTTGAACACTAACAGACTCTTGTAAATAAGCCATGGCTTTTATATTGAAGCTTGGGGAACATTAAAATGACTTTTATAGAATGATCTCAAAGGTGTTAATACATTAATGATCACAAACTCAGAGAAGTACAAAAAGTTAACTCCAGTAGCAAACAGTTTTCTTACCCTTGACACGGTGAGGGGCATGCTGAAGTCCTTGCCACCCTGCAGCCTGAAGCCCCAAGGCGCTGGGCCGGAGAGGGTTATAGAGTATAAGTTCATAGCCTTGAGAAAGAAAAAGGAGGAAACAGTGTGTTAATTAAAAGGAAAAGGTTTCCAAGGCTACATATCCTTTTCTGCTTCATCCATTCGGACTGACTCCTGGTTGTCTACAATTTTACGACACACACACACACACACACACACACACACACACACACACACACACACACACTCTGGAGACTTACCCTAACCCTAACTATCACCAGTGCTCTCCTAACCCTAAACGTACCCAATAACCCAAAAAATCTTCTTTCTCCCAATTGGGAACATAACTTTTGTTCACAGCTGGACAGGCCATACACAATGAACTGATCCTAACTCATTGCCTCCATAAGCAGCCCATGACAGACCACACAAACACACATACACACACACACTGTCTGTCTTTCTCTCTTTTAAAGCATGTCAACTTAATCTAACGTCTTTTTTAAGAATGTTTTAGGAATTAACAAATTACAATGACCCATTAAATGCATCTTTTGGTAGAAATCATCAACTTGACCGTTTTAATTAGGCTGTTTACATAACATACTACATGATAAAATAGCAGAACATCTGCTGGCCTATGACATTACTGCATTATTTCACACACAGAGATTACTCTCCCTTGGGTCATAATCTGAGGTGAGCATTCAAAAAGAGGCTCAATTCAGAATGTAACCAAACGTACTGCCATGCAAATGACAGAAACCATTGCCATCATCAGTCTACTAGACATCGAGTAGTACAACAGTAGCGACATTCAACAGTTATGAGTACAAGTAACCCATTGTAATAATGTCATAATTCCATCATTAACCTATATTATAATGAAGCACCGGCCTACTTCCTCAAAACATACAAACTTGCCTTGATATTTTAGATCACATAATCTGTATAATGAAAACAGTGTCAGAAAAGAAACTCCTCCAGACCATTTTATTGACACAGGATGGCATGGCACAACATAAGCTGGCAATTTTAAGAACTAAAAGCAACTTGAGATGTAGGGCTGTGTCACTTGCCAAGAGAGTTACAGCCGTACCACTGACTTATGTACCTGCACCCCAACTCCAGCTCCAGCTCCTCCTCCTCCTCCTCCCCAACATTACGAGGGGTATCATCAGTCCTCATGACACACAACTAGCTGCCCAAGATGCCACCACAAAAAACTTACCTTGTCCTTAAGGGCCGACTGGTAGCCCAAACCTAGGAGAAAGCTATCGAGTCAGAAAGCTAGGACAAGCAGATTCCCTCTCTGTTGGCAAACCCTAACCCCCCCACCCAGCACTGTCTGTCTGTGACACAGGCAAGCCCTAGCCTCTCCTCACTCCTCAGAGGCTATATAAGGAATGTAAAACTACACCAAACTATTTCAGCCCAACACCCACATGAGTCACGGAGAAAGGAGGGGGGGGGTTGGAGGAGGACGGAGAGAGGTAATGTCAACTACCCCTATATTCTGGCAAAAGCCTGCTATATTAACGTCAGTGGATTTTTTTTAAATAAGTGTACTCGTGAGGTGGTAGAAGGCCCACAAAAGCTTTGGGAACTCTACGTTCCTTCTGGAGGGCATAAAACAAAGTACAACTAAAACCAGCAATTATACTGTGACTTCAAGCTCTTAAAGCAACAGAAGGAGCTCACTTATAGGAGACATGTAAACTATAGTGATAGTAGTGTGGTCATGTAAGGTAATGTAAAAGAAAATGAAAATATGGTTTAAAGTATACAGCCAAGCATCCAAAATGATCTCCATAAAACTTAAAAAATCCTTCATGTAAAATGACATTTGTTTTCATTCGAATTTTCTGTGCGGTGCAAGACTGTCACCAAACTGTCAATACCCTTTTGTCAACATCTCCTAAAATTACATAAACAACTGTCTTAATGATCAAAACTGTGTTTGCTGTCACTTTTCTCCCATAGTCCAGGAGCCAAGAAAAATCAATTATGAGAGTCAGCGTGAGACAATAAATGGAAAGAGCCACAATGGAGCTGCAACAGGTAACCTAATAATGGGGGTTAGATTGCATTGGTGATAAAGGCCCATTGCATATTATTCAGTTATTGTACACGGATTATAACAAGACAGTGGTGCAAACTGGGTGTATATGAGTTAAATAATACCAGCCTCTGTATCACCCTTAAGTCTTTGGTGCTCATTCAAGTGACGTTGTCCCTGTTTATGGTATTGCTATTTATACTCTGCTGTGGTGTCACTGTAATATTTCTATAGGAAATGACTTAGACTTTTAATGTGTGTCATCTCCCATTCTCAAATACATGGAATTACACACTTATTTCTCTTTTGGCTAACAGGCAACGCAATTATGAGCTTATATAGCGGACTTTTAATTGATTCAAGTGTGTCCAAGACAATAATTTGCAAACGGTAATTAAAGGCTGCAGTGTGACCGCCGCGGTGCACACTGAGAAATAAACCTTTGCGTTCAGAATGGCAGAGGAAAGCAAAGCTGAGGCAAGGAAAACTTGACAAAGTCTGGGCAAAAGTTTGCACCGCTACAGACCGAGGCAAGCCAAAAAGCATAAACTGAGCAAAGCGGTGGGGGAAGAAAGTTGGCTCCAAAAAAGAAACAATTTGAACCACACACAAAGGAATGCATTGAGAGGTTGTTTTTTTTTTTTTTTGGTGGGGGATAAATGAATTAGCCTACCTCTTGTCCCTCCGTGTGTTCGTCAGACATCACGAGTCAGTCTACGGGATTATAGAAAGAAGGAAGAAAAAAAAAAGTCAGTCGGTAAGCAAGCAGGCAAGGCAGGCTAACTTTTCAGGACTTCCTTAAAGTGGACGTCAGGAAGCCACCGTGGATCCGCTTGGTGAGCAGCAGGATCATTCCCTCACATTCTTTTTAGTAGGACTCTGCTCAAACGTCAGAAGTCACATGGGCCGCTGCCTGGTTTCTTACTGCGGCTGTAAACCAGGAGTGGCCGCGCTTTACTTCATCTCAGCTGTTACACCCATCTGTCAGGGAGAAAGAGAGAGAGAGAGAGAGAGAGAGAGAGAGAAAAGGTTTGGCTGCACCGAAAGAAACCAACACTTAAGTTAAAAAAAACAACAACAAACAAATCTTGGGATTCTGTCGCCAAAGTTTTATAGTATCATAACAGCAGTTTTATTGCTTTGTTGTTGTTGTTTAAGTGGCCACAGGTGTGTACTGAGGACTTAATTAAAAGAGGAAAGTCAGTGCTATAATAGCTGCAAGATATGTTCACAGTCACACACTTAGAGAAACAAGCTGTTTGTTTGTTTTGTGTTTGTTTGTTTATTTTGGCATTTATTTTTTATTAGTATTCAGTATTAAACACACATTTCTATGAGATGGATTTGAAATACTGTAGGCCATGTGCTTCTGAGTACACACACACACACACACACACACACACACACACACACACACACACAAACACAGACAAGAAAAAAAAAAGAAACAATAAGGGAATTGTCTTTTCTTAACAACTTGACACAATATGAAAATCGAATCAGACCTATGGGGTGTTACCATTTTTCCCAATGGGAAACTGGGGATATGGGGCAGATGGTGGCAAAAGAAATGGTGATTTTTCACTTGCCTACTATAATGATGCTCAGCTCTTATATACTCAAAATATATTACCTTACGCTCTAATGGTATTACACATTTAAAACATATCTTATCGTATTGTGTATCCCTCTCCAAAAGTCTTTGATAACACAGAAGTCCCAGAAAACATGGCAGTGGTTTGGTTTCCACAGTTAAAGAAACAAGCTCTATAGTAGGCCTAAATGTTTGTGTGAGTAAATCTGTTAAAAATACCTTTTATTATGTTGTATTTGATATGATTGTTGATATCTGCATATATTTACTGCTAATCAGTTGTTAATAATTTTCTGTACTATTTCACTGATTCACAGGATCACTGCAAAGAATCAGAAAAAACGACTGTTACCCAAAAGCATCTCTCAACATGACTTCATTATCCACCACTGAACAAATTACATCACTCTAATACCACTGACTACGTAAACACAACCATGCTGTTCATTCATTTATGAAGTTTAAAATAAAGACAAATGAACTATTTCTGTTCACAGTTTTCCTTCTAACTTGTTCTTTCTGGTAATGCAGCCTATGTACTGTATAGACAATTTAGTAGTGGGATGCATTTAGAAGTAATCTACTTTCTATGAGTGTTATGTTTCTGTATATTTTGATTCTTTAGTGCCAAAACTAACAATTATTTTCATTATTGATTGATCTGTAAATTACTTTCTCTATTAATCAACTGATTTTTTGGTCTATACAATTTCAAAAAAGTGGTGAAAAATATTGATCACTGTTTCCCAAAGCCCAAGACGATTTCCTCACATATCTTGTTTTGTCTCGAACGGGAACATATTCAGTTTACTGTCATAGAGGATGAAAGAAACCCGAAAATATTCACATTTGAAAAGCTGCAATCAGGGAATTTGTACTACTTTTCTTTTTTTTTTTTAAAACTCAAAAAAACAATGACAACAAACAATTATAATATTATCAATATGGTCGGTGATTAATTTACTAGTTGACAACGAATAGATTCATTCTTGAAGCTCTACCACTGTGTTACATGTCAGAGAGAATTTTCTTTTTTTTAGTCAGCTACGTTTATCTGAAAGCTACAGTTACTGTGCAATTGAATAATTTGTATACAGGCCACATAATGAGCTTAAAAATATGATGCATTTTTAGCACATAATAAATAGTACAATATAGCTCCTTGTTGACAGCCAAAATGCTGCCTCCCAATTTCAAACATGCATATTTTATGAAGGGTTCACAAGTTGTAACAAATGGTTTTATTATTATTCATTAAATAATGGACGTTTGGTTTTATAGATTAATCACAGGCCATTAATAATAAAGTTGTAAAAAAAATATATATTATTTGGTTATGTGTAGTTTGTCTTTCTCTAAAAGGTGCCATTCTGTATGATTAATTTATACTTTTGATAAAAAGAAATTGCCAATATTAGTCATGTTATTTTGCTTATGTACACATTGGTATGCAAGACTTGTTTGTAAATGAGTAGTTTGCCATTGTGCTATTGCTACTTTTACTTGATGAATGATCTGATTACTACTCCTTTCACCACTATTAAAAGGGAGATCTACGGTAGCCTACATATACCAGTTTACAAATTATGCTCTGGTTTAATTAATAAAAAGACATTTTTAACCATGAGAAACTGGCAAGCAACCAACCCCATCAATATGGGTAAACGAATAGGAGATAGTACAGATATAAATATATACACCTCTCTGTCAGAATAACATGAAAATATATATATTTATTCTACGATATAAGTAATACCAGTTGTATTTAAAACATCACTTTAAGATACTAGGACCTAGTATCTTAAAGTGATGTTTTAAATGCAACTGGTATTACTTATAGCTAGGGTTTTTTTAATCAAATGCTCTGAATGCAGGGTGTAATGGCGCATTAAGGGCAGCAGATGGCGACAGACTACAGCAGATATGAAATGGTACCCTCGGGGTGCTGCCCTGCTCCATCATCACAGGCTGATCAAGTGAACAAATCATGAATCATCACCACTGAGGGCCTGGAGTCGAAGCTCAGACTGTCTACAGCTGGTTTACTTCAGTGAATTGTCCGCCCTGTTTGTCTCCGCTGGTTCACTCTGCACAGCCTGGTGACCTGGGTGAAATATTTCAGCTGTTTTAACGTCGCTGAACCGGTGGCCTAATTTAATATTAGCAGTCTGTGCGGCGTTAGCTACGGGCTCAGTGAAACTTGTAAACACTTTTGTGAAAGATGGCTGACAACGGAGCACACCCGACTGAAGAAGACCCAGCTGCAGCTTTCCTGGCCCAACAGGAGAGTGAGATAGCGGGGATAGAGAACGACGGAGACGGCTTTGGGACTCTGGAGGGAGCGGACGAGCAGCAGCCTGCCGAGCAGCAGCAGACCAACTACGGTAAGTTTGTGACGGAGCTAACCTTAGCCACAGCTAGCAACCCAACAAGCTAACATGACCACCGGCACTTGTAGCTACTTAACAAACACCCTCCATGATAACAATAGTATCACTAATGTTATAGATAACAGGTATAGATAATCAGGCTACTTGAGACCAGCTCTGTCATTTTCAAATAAAACTCATACAGCTAACCGACGGTGGTGCGTTTGTTTGCACACCGACGACCTATGTTAGTAGCTACACTGTAGCAACTCAACAGCTCATCATACTGACTTTTTAACCCTAAAATGTCAGCATGTTAATAACATTGGACGCAGCAAGCAAGTTTTGTAATGGTCGAGTTAACTAGAATCATGTTAGGTGATTGTAATCTTGTGTGAAACCAGTCCTGTAACAGACTGCTGCCCAAACAGGTGCTTCTGCATTTCTACCTGACTGTGACACAGTGAGTAACTCAATGAGCATAATGAGCCAGTTGAGGAGAAAGGGGAACTGTGAACACTCCCTAAATACGTGAATTAATTAAAATTACTGCTTTGTTTTCTTCTAACATTATTAGACGCTTTCGAGGAGGAGCCTGCCACAGTGAACGGGGACATGTTTCAGGTGAGTTTGACAGACAAGCTAATATGATGAGAAATCAACTGAGAAGTCTATCTTACTCTTTTCCTCTGTAATGTGTGTGTGTGTGTGTGTGTGTGTGTGTGTCTTTCTCCAAACACACATGTAAAACTTACAACAAAAAGAAAACTCCAAAAAAGACAACCAAAAACATAAAAAGCTGCATGATACTCCAGTTGATTAAAAGCAACCTCCATTTCTAACACATTGGTGCAGTGATTAACAATCCCATCTTATAAAAATTGTATTGAATTGAAATTCCCTTTTTCCTCTCATTTTATGAATGGATCTTCTTTCCTTTTACCTTTCTCTGAAAATAGTATACTGGAATGCAGTCGATCTCTTTTTTTTGTCTAGTCTTGTAATGTATGTTGTTACATGGGTGTGATTCTTGACAGATTATTGATTGATTAAAATAGCTTGTTTGTAATCGAGTAAATGTTTTACATCCTGAAAGGAGTCCAATGGCCCAACAGACAGCTATGCCGCTATCGCCCAGGTGGACATTCAGAGGCAAGAGCCGGAGAGTTTACGCAAGTGGAGGGAGGAGCAGAAGACACGCCTTGAGGCATTAGGTGAGCAAGGGGGCTGTCCTCAGGGAGTTGGTCACACTGTGTAATGCACACATGTAGATGTTATGAGTCATATTTATGTTGTAGTTTCATTATGTAAGTTTGTGCAACCTCCTGTTAAGATCAGTGATGCAGATTGCATCACGCTTAAAGCTAATAATACATCAGTTATTTTTCCTTTATTTTTATATATATCTTTTGAGGACTCTCTTAATGTTTTGCTCTCTGCCTAATAAGACTCAGCATCCAAGGCAGCAGAGGCAGAGTGGAAAGAGAAAGCCAAAAAGGAGCTGGAGGACTGGCATGTACACCAGAACGAGCAGATGGAGAAGAACAAGGCCAACAACAGGTTAATGTTTGACATGTCCCCTGTTAACTCTCAGAGGAGAAACAGTTGGTTTAACATCGTGATGTGATCACCATACTGAACCGGTTTTACTCAGATTAACAACTCAAGTGTTATAATAGCAGATTACAACCTTCATAACATAACTAAATATAATTCACAATCTTATTGTTATAGTGAATGTCAAGTCCCTTACAGACACTTAATGTCGTCAGTATCAAAACTTTTTCACATTAGATGAACTTGAAAACTGGCCTCACTGCATCAAGGGATCAAATGTTGGAGTGCTTCATATGTAACAGTTGCCTGATATTAATTATATGCTGATCAGATTTTCAGAGTTATTGTTTGTATAACGACAACCTGTCATGTTAGTGAATGCCGACTACATAAACAGGGTTATTTTAGTGTTGTACATTTTGCTTTCAAAAACCTTCCTTTTCTTGACCGAGCTAACCCATTCTTCTCTCACACTTTCCAACAGACTCTGTCCAAGTCTGGCACGGTATAACTCTGCATCTGAGGCTCTAGTTTCTTCCTCTGTGTTTGTGCGAGCACTGAGACAATCCTCTGATGGGATATTAGCATCTAGGAAAAAACAAACAAACAGGAAGCTAGCTAGCTTGAAGGAATGTAAACAGCAGAAAGCAAATGTCACAGTTTTCATCCCCAAGGCAGCTTAGGAGGAAAGCAAACACGCTTGTGTACTACAGTAGTACAGATTGATTACAGTTAGCCTTAATTCATTTTCATTTGTTTCATATCTGTCCCATTAGAGCTGTTTCTCAGTTGCTCGCACACTTCCTTTTTGATGCAGACCCTAACTTTTCTTCTGCCTGTGGTTTGACACTAAGACTGTTCTCCTTTCTCCTTCTTTTCCTGCTTTCTTGGCCTTGCCTGCGCACTAGGATTGCTGACAAGGCTTTCTACAAACAGCCCAACTCTGATGTTATAGGCTTGGTGTAGGTTTAGAACTCTTATGCTTTTTTTAATGTTGTATGCCCTGCCCCTAATTACCATTGGTTGATTTTCACCTGACGCATGCCCCAACACTAAAATTACTGGTCTGTCTTTGAAGGCCTATGTTGGGAATTTTTTTTTGTATTTGATTATCACACATCTACAACAGGCTCATAAGACATGATACATTTTTCAATTTAACAAGGTGTGTGGTAGGAAAATGCATGGTCTTACTGTGTGTCGAATGCACAGGTGCTATTCATGTGAATGAACTTTTTTTGGTTGATTATCATGTTTGGCTCAGACGGATTTGCTGTTGTGGAAACTGTTGTGAAATCTACTATCAGGTCTCACTGACATCTTTCTCTGGTCTCACCCCACCACCACCTGTAGAGCATCAGAGGAGGCGTTCTTGGCAGAAAGTGATGGTGACAGTCCAGGATCAGCATGGGAGAGAGTAGCCCGTCTGTGTGACTTCAATCCGAAAACCAACAAACAGGCAAAGGATGTGTCTCGAATGCGCTCTGTCCTCATCTCTCTCAAACAGACACCTCTAGTCCGCTAGAGGTGGTCATAGGGTGAATTTTTGTTCTAGAAACATTGCCTTTTCGGTTTTAACCTCACGTTTGCATCAGAAGAGTTTGTACGCCCCTTTTCCATAAAATTCCTGGTATGTTTTATAACCTTTGAAAACTTCCCGCCTTTCTTGATGCCTCTTGAAATAATATACTTAACCTCACTCTTGTGAGAAGATGGACAGCTCTATTGTTACAACTTTCTGTAGCCAGTCAGTTTTCCCACTGCTATATTGAGAAAATATTGTTACTGTAAGTTCACCATTTTTCTTCCCCGTTTAAATTATGAATTATTAGGTCAACTTTCTTGCATGCCTCTGCAAAATATTTTGGATGCACAATTTTTAGTTGTTTTATAAATATGCATATTTGGTCAATGTCAGCCACTTGCTTATTGAGCACTATTACAGATTAGATTGTAACCACTTATGCCTCTCAACAATGTAGAACCATATACACAAACACTTTGACGCTTGTTGTATTTATATCCCTTATTACCTATTTAAGATAGCTAACATATTTTTTCTCTTTCAAATACATGAAGCTTGTGGCCTTTATGATCTTGCTCTTACTCCAGATTGAGTATTTAGCCAGATGGATTTCCTTCCCAATTAGGCAAAATTTCAGCAAAAAGTATTCACAACCAAAGAGTTCTGCTATCATCTAAATTTTCCAAATTTGCGTGATTAACGGTTTGTGCGATTTCTCATTTCACTGATTGTGTTAGTACATTTTATGCAGCATTCTTGTGTTACACTGACATGTTATTAGATTTTTTTTAAAACAGCAAAACAAGGTGTCAATTTCCACAATAATGTCTCCACATTGTTTCACGTGTTGCCTATTTGGACATTATGAAAACTGAAAAATAAAAAAAATGAATGTTAAAAAGGGAACTGGAAAATAAAGACAATGGAGTATGATCACTAACATTAGTTTGTCCTTTGAATACTTCTCAGCTTCTGTCGCTAGTCATTTTGTCCACTTGTGTGAGGAGTTAAAATAATGTCTGGCTCCAGTGCTAAATACCACCCTTATATATGATCAGAATCAGATGCACATTACTAAAGGTTGTGCTACTGTGAAATCTGAGGTTACCATCCACAATTTAAAGTATTCAAAAATTAGAAACTCTCATAACATGGGTAATCTAAAAAGCAAGAATAGGTTTATAGGTACAGAGTGAATGCTGCATCTACTTTTTTTTATGAAGGTGTAACTCAGATAAAGGTAAAGTGACTTTTCAAAGTCCCATTCTTGATCCAGCATTTGTAACACTTGTTTGTTATAGGGTGGACACTGAGATTGGGCCTGTGTGACAAATCTGCCTCTAATTTAGACCTACTGACCCAGGTCATTAATATAAAAACTGTTCATATTAACCCAGTGACTTTTCTGAATGTGTCAAAGTTGCACAAGAGGTAGATGTCCTTTCAATACACTTGTAGTATGATGTTTAATCTACAACACAAACAGCACATAGACTTTACAATAAAAGTTTATATCTGAAGACACAGACATGTTATATTGATGATTTCAGTGACAATACATTGGATGCATTGAAAATTAAACCCATTAGAAAGTCATGGAGCAAGAGGTATAAATCAGTCAAACCCAGCTTACATGCTTTACACTTTCTTCTTCTTCCATTGTGTGGGCCTGAAGCTAAATATTTTATCATCAAACAATTCTGTTTCCACACAATAAATAGTGTTATTTTTAACATAGGTATCTGAACAATGTTGGAAATGCATAATACATTATTCAGTTTATTCACTGGATGGAGGATGGCAGAGGTATTGAAGTGGATCCTCACTGCTTGGGTTTCAAAGCTGTGGCGAAGACACCAACGATAATGGCCACCACAGTAAAGCCTTGAGCAAAGATTCGACCCCTCATTGACAGCTGGGACTGTCTGGTTTTTCCTTGATGAAAGGCCCGGAGACCATAAATCAGCGCTCCTGCTGTTCCCAAACAACCTGGAAAACAAACACAACATCTAATGTCGGTGCTTAAAAATGGGAAGATGACAGTATAATATGCTGCAACATTGAAAGGTCTGTTAACCTGAGACAGAAAAAGCCCATGTTAATAACCACAGTGGCTTCCACCTAGTCATGCTGAGGTTTTGAGATGTCCATCACCACCACATTCACACAATACAAAAGGATGGAAATGTAATCTGTAAGCATTTTCCTATCTGCTGTAAGAAGGTGTATTGGTGTGATAGTTTGGGAACGAAGGATTAAGAAAAAAAAAACAGTTTGAAGAGTTTGTGATGGATGTTTTTTGAAAGAGGACGTGACAGAAAAAGTATGGGAGCCAGCCACATCTGTCAGGCTGAAATGAAACGAGTACACGATGTCCACATGTCTCACACAACCTCGTCAAATACAACCCAAAGTTAGAAAATGCATTATTGGTCATTTGAATAACATGACCTTTGAAAAGACATGTTGACAAGGGCACAGTTATTTTCCAGTGCTTTCGAATAAAGGGTCAAACACAAACGAGAACAATGACTGCAAACTACACAATAAGCAAGTCATTCATTAACAACACAGATGTTTTCTAACGTTAATATATTTCTCTGTTAACTAATGTAACTAACAGTTCATTTGGATGTTTAGATGCTATGCAACCATGGTATATTTCAGCACAAACTAATAAGCATGGATGTTAAGAAGTGTTGCTGCTTGTATAACTTCACTGTGTTGTGGCTTGTGTAACTCACCTATCGGGACAAATGGGTTCTCCTTCGTCTTTCTAAGGAATTTCTCTTTCAGGGTCTCATCTCTGAACCTGGGTGAAGGGTTGAATCCCTCGATAATCGGAGGCCGAGAAAAGTCAAAAGGGACAGGTCCTGCCGGCGTTGTTGCGGGTGTTTGCTCTGAGACCGCTGGTTTTGTTGCTGTCGCCGCCATGCTTACCTTGGGACTGCAAAATTTACATGGACCCAGGAAGTACTGGACTATACTTCCGATCCATCATCACACTTCATAATATGAGTAGCTTGTATTTAAAGGGCTGGTGTGTAAACTCTAACTGGTCTGGCAGACACTGAGAATAATATCATAATCAGTGTTCAATCACATGAAAATAAGAATCGTTGTGTTTTCGTTACTTCTGAATAAGCGCTTTATATCTACATACGAAGCGGGTTGAGTTTATTTTCCTAGGATGGTGAGGTCATGACCCGCCCTACTCTGCCTCTGATTAGCTAAACCTGGTGTTCTGACCCTTACGTTAACCAATCGTACTCCTCAAGTCTAAAACTAACCAACCCAGCCAACGAACGCAATGAGTCCTGGCCAATCGGAGGCTGGGTAGGGCGGGTCATGCCTTCGTCATCCTAGGGTAAATAGAACATACAAAACTGTATTCAATAGGTTGCAATCTGCGACTTCACCGCTAGATGTCATTAAACCCTACACACCGGTCCTTCTAGAAATGAAAGCCAGCAGTGTCATTGGCTTTAATATCGACTTATAGCGTCTCTCGCTGCCTATATACGCGTGGTGTAAACAATAAATAAGCTTTTCTCAGGGATTGTAAACATGAAATTAAATATGTTGTTTGCAAAATGTCAGTTCTAATTAAAAGCATGCTGCCCTGCACATTTGCAATGTCTCCACAACAGTGAGACAGCCATTTCCAAAGATTGGAAAGGAAACCGTATGGATGTATGGTATAACAAATCACTATTCATGTATATTAATTGATCTTCTAACTACATTTTGAATATAAGGTAGGCATTTTTTTGTATGCATTTCATGGTTTCAGTATTCACTATTTCTGTTCAACACTTTCACCACTTGTGTCACCAGTAAATCTCAAATATAACATGCTGAGTTGTGTTTGGTGGAAACAGGTGAAGATGACACCCAAAAGGAGCCAACTTTGTGGTAGGTCTTGATGTCTATTGAACACTTAAATGTTCGATCCAAACATGGCATAAAACAGTTTCACAAAAAACAAATACTTTTCAATCTTTTTATTGAATATTAAGGTAAATATTTCACATTAATACAGGCTACATAAAGTAGAGCCACTATACGACATGAAATTTACTCTCATTTTAACCCTTTTTAGTATGTAAACAATTATACATGTATTTACCACTCTAAAAGGTTCTGATTTCTCTTTCTCTTTAGGTAATCATCATCTAGTTCTGGGCCAAGTTTAAATAGCTACTTCATGTTGAGCCCCCTGCAGCCCAAGAACGGTGTATGTGGGTTTAAGTCAAAATCGCTAAACTACGCAGAGAATGGATCCTGTTGAACAGGTGATCGCGCATGTTTGTTTGCATCATCGGGACACTGATAAACAGCTCTCGCCCAATTTCCTCTTTCCTTGTTTGAGATAGGCACATCAAAGAATGGTGTCAACGTCCAATTCTTCAACCCCTGCTCTGCACTCTCAGGTCTCTACTAAAGTTAACATGTTCTTTTTCTTTTTTTTCTTCTTTGTCTTAATTGGTCATATTAGTCAGTTGGTTTTTCATGTTTTGCGCTGTGGGTCATGCTGTGTGCGTTTGATTGCTGTGGACGCCGTCTAGTTGACGTGGTTCAGGTGCACATTGCCCACATGAGGTGCCCAGGTACCAGGCCACACCTAGAGGGAGAGAAAAGTAAGATGTGTTAAAACAAATCAAGTTTAATGTTATTATATATATATATTATACAGTTAAACTCTAAGCATATAATTGGACAATATGGGTTTAAGAAAAGAAGACATTACCTGCTGTTGTGGGTCTGAGTTATCTGCATTGTTTGGGACCACTTTGATAATGGGGCTCCATGCGGGGTCACCTGCGTGCAAACCATTGTACATCGGTCCCCCTGGCCCGTCTGCCATCGGAGGATGCGGGGGCAGCATGGTTCCACCATACATCGACATAGGCATTCCCTGGACAGACAGTGACAGATATATGGTTATAAAGATGAAAGAATAAGAACAATAACCATAATAATAACATGGTTGAATCTTGTACACAGCTATAACTTTGTGTTACCTTTGGGAAGTCCATGTAACTGTTGGGCATATGCTGAGCCTGGTGGTAGTTGTTAGCAGGGTTTGCGATACCGGTGTCGTCCTGCTCCATCGGCTGGTGCTGAGAGAAGGCCGACTGCTCTGCCTGCATCTGAGGATGCATCATGTGACTGCTCATCAGGGGCTGGGACCAACCAGACATGGCCTCTGTACCAAGACACACAAGAGGTTACACAACTTTATCAATGGAAAATGTTTGAGATATGTGGTTGATGCTTAAATCACATTTACATAATGACTGTTCATACCATTTTATCTGTTGTATCAATTTTAACAAACAAAAACCAAATGCCAAAACAAAGTTTGCTC
Organism: Scomber japonicus; assembly: GCF_027409825.1. NCBI lineage: Eukaryota > Metazoa > Chordata > Actinopteri > Scombriformes > Scombridae > Scomber > Scomber japonicus. The sequence goes on from NC_070585.1 coordinate 14,210,469, forward strand.
TCACCCGAAGCACTGCCAACACCAAATGACCAAATGCCTCCCTGTCCAACTGATGCCGTGTAGCTGGTGGTGAGGAGAGGTGGGTTGACTGAACCCGTCTGCCTGATTCTGGCCAGCCGCTCTGTGCCGATGGGTGGGGGAACCTTCCGGTCCTGCTGCGAGGAGCTGCCTGGCTTAGGCGGGGCAGGCGGTGGCACGGCTGAGGTGGAAAGGGTCGAGGATGACACCGTAGAGGGAGGCGGTACAGGAGACTCACCTGGTAGAGAAGATACAGATTAGGAATAGCATATACAAAATGTTCATGAAAAATCTCAGTCTGAAAAGCCGGAAGAAAATAACAAAACTAAAAACCTTTATGGCTCCCACCTGATGTGGATGCACTCCAGGGATGAGGGGAAAAGTGCTGTCTGCTGAATGAGGGCGTGCCAACTCCTGTATGACCGTGCAGATACACTGGACTGCCAGAGATACTGGTGGCATAGCTGGTCAACGCTGTAGGTGGAGACAATAAAAGACAAAGTTCAATACAGAGCACATAAGAAAGCAAACTGCATCTTAAAACTTGACCTTACAAGTAAATTCAAGACCAGTGCTCAGTGTAGAGCACTATAGTTCAGTTTATCTTTTATTATATTACATATCCATTATAATCTGTTGCATATAATCTTTCACACTACCTGCCTTTTTAGAATAGAAATAACTACTGTTAAGGTCAAATCAACAAGATGATTGTGAAAACACTAAGAAGGTTATCAGTCATACCGATGGGGCTGTTGACCATCCTCTGGGAGGCAGAACGGTATCCAGGGGCTTTGGAGCTGTCTGGAGGAGGTGGTTGCATCATATTCTCCATCTGGCCCATGTTCATGTAGGCTGGTGGGGCCGAGTACGACTGCTCTGGAGGCGAGCGAGCAGGCAGATGGCATGCACCCCACACCTGATTGTTTCCCACCTGCAAGGCAAGCACAAGTGATAGCGCCCACATTGTAAGTGATGTGTGTAAACATGCTTGCGTCCCATTGATTTTTCGAGCACACGACTTATGAATAATATCACTGCAGCTCAAACAGCTCAAAATCTAAATGTGATGTCAGGCTCATCTGTATGTAATAGAGGTCAGTTTATCTTACCTGGCTATTATTATCAAAGATGCTGCTGAAATTGAAGAGGCCTGCAGGACCAAAGTTGGGGGGTATCTGAGGTTTGCCTGCATTGGCCACATGCTGCATCTGGGAACCGTTTATCATCCCGAGGTTCGCAGAGACCTGAAGGGAGCCCTGAGACTGGGCTTGAGCTTGGGCCTGTGGAGGCAAACTTGTGGGCTGGGACGTCTGGTTTTGGGTCTGTTTAGGGGGTTCTTGCTGAGCATTGAAGGGCACAAACATAGATTGTTGTTGTTGCGTCTGCTGCTGCTGCTGCTGCTCAGGAAGGGGATAGTAAGGCCCTGGTGGCTGCATACGATGGGAGACTCTGGGCGCAGGGGCAGAGAAGTGGGGTACAGTGTTGTTGGGATGTGCAACATTGTGTGAGAGAACAGGAGGAGGTACTGAGGGAAGGTGAGAGCTGGGCTGCGGGTTGAGGAGGGGTGGCGGAGCCTCTGTGGACGGTACAGAGGAGGGAGGGGGAGGCAACTGCTGCCGAGGCTCTGGTTTGGGAGGTAAAGCCATGGCAGGGGGAGTGAAACCCACAGAGTTGATGCTCTCACTGACAGAAGCAGACTGATTCTCTACAGGTAGAGAGGGCTTGTCTTTTCCAGGAGGGGCAACAGCAGCGGGCTCCGTTTTAGTTGACTGGAGGAGGGGCTGTGAACTGGGTCCGACTGAGTGCTGAAGGGCGTTAGCGGTAGTTGTAGTGGAACTGTGATGTGCAGGAGACCCTGTGCCTCGTACTGCATTACTGCCACTAGTAACTGTGGCAGCAACAGACACAGGCGTGACACCTGCAGGCTTGGGGTCAGGGGCAAAGAGCTGTTTTCTAACAGAGGAGGGAGTCGGGATGCTTGGTTGGGGATTGTATGGGGTGGGGTTAGGGGTATGAGGTGAGGCTGCAGTTGAAGATGTGTTAGGAGCACTGGTGGTGGCGGTGTTGGTGGTCGTGACTGGGGCTCCTGAGCTGGCTGTGTTGCTGTGCTCACTGTGGGTCGAGTTGGATCTGACCTGGCCTGCGGTGCTGTTGGTTCCTCCATTGTGTTTGGGGGAGCTGCTAGCACTGCCGGGACTCACAGGTCGCACAGGGAAGGGTCCCCAGGTGCTGGCGGCGGGAGAGAAGGTGCCACCAAACTGAGCCATGGGTAGACGAGGGTGTCTGATCTGGTGCATGGTCTGAGCAGCCAGTAGAGCCAGCTGGGGGTGGGCGTACGCCAGGGGCAGAGATACCGGGAAAGGCTGTCTGACATTTGATGACAACCCCTTCCCAATCTTTCCCCCAGCCTGAGAGGAGGACGAAGACGAGGATGAGGAGGGCTGGAACGAGACGCCTGTTGAGGTGACCAACGAGCTGAGGGCCTTTGGCCCAGTGGTTGAACCACTGGTAGCCCCTGTGGTACTGGCGAAGGAAGTTGAGGTCGTTTTAGAGCCTGGGGCTCTAATATGATTCCGGGGGATCAGATCCTCAAGCTCTTTGGCTGGGTCTTGGATTAGAGCATTTATCAGCTGGACTGCATACCTTGTAGACTCTGTGCCTCCTCTGCAACAACAAAAGACACTTTATTTAGAAGACTATGAGCTTTTGTTAAAAAGTGCAACAAATCTAAGTCATGACATAATTAATTGATGAAGTTTTAAGACAAACCAAAAGCCCCCCTGCAGAGCTGGATGGTTGAAATTTGAAATTGCTATTCAGTGTTGCTCAATGCAATTTTGTGAACACAGAACACAACCAGTTTGAGTATGGTCCCATTTCTGGTCAGCTTTTGGTAGGTTGCACTGAAGTTAAATTATTTTACTTGATCAAAAGCCAGTTTCTCCAACGGACTTTAAAAGATGCAGTTATTAAATCTTCTGCTGATGTCTTCAAGTTTTAGCTGTTTTATCTGTCCTAGCTCTGATTTCTTGCAATCAGACTTTTTATTGCAGCTCTAGTTTTGTTTGTGCAAACTATGTATAAACAATAGTAAAAATGTGTTTACTATTTAATGCAGGAGACACCTCCATCAAGCTGAGATCAGAGCTGCATATGAAACTTCATTTTTGGAATCCAGCTGGCCTGATCAACATATGAATTAAGTCTCTGCTGTGTGTGTGTAACTGAGTGCATCTCCCCAACCTACCATCCTCCGTTCTGTGTAGGTAAACTTATACCAAAGCTCACAGGCTTAAGAATGTTGATCATTTTATTTTTGCAGCAGAACTGTTTATATTTTCTCCAGCAGTTTTAGTGTATATGGTACTGATATGGTGAAGACTCTAACATCATATTTACTTTCAAGAGTTATCAAACTATAACGAGAAGCAAAATGGATGAAAATTATTATTATTTCCTAAATTCTACTTACATTGAACCAAGTGTCCCCATATTTTAAACCAAGTTGTTGGACTGCTGCATTGTGGGACTGAATGACATTATCCAAGAGGGGCTGACATGTTTTATGAATCTAACCATCTGTTATTCTGCAGCTGCAGTGGTTTTTACAGTCCACCAGGGGGCATCAATTTTACCTTATGGTTATCATCCTCTCCCCATTCTTGTCCTTCTGTTTGTCCACGTCAATATGCGCTCCTGTCACGTCCTGGATGGCTGTAATGTTGCAGCCTCCTCTGCCCATGATCCTAGACACCACGGAGGCTGGCACAGACAGCTTCTTTGATCTTGAAAAGAAGGAGTCAAATGTCATTTTATGTGCCCACAAAGACAAGCTGTGTATGTAAGCCCTGCACATGTTCAGGATGTATACAATAATCCAAAACTGGCTCCATGTAGATATTTTAAAATAATTAAATGAACCACTGACCTTCTGACAACCTCCTTCCAACCTTCTTCTCTTTTCTGGCCTCTCTTGGGGCTTGTGAGGCTGAGCTTACTGTTGGGTGAGGTGATGGGAAGAGCCATGGTCTTGAATGGAGAGGGCAGGGAGTTGGAGGTCGAGTCGCTCATGTCCGGAGCTCTGTGACAAAACAGGTAAAGCTCATGTTCAATATGGATCACAATAATGAAGATTAAATCTGGTATGTCATGTTGGTTGAGACCTGGAATACATTTCAAAATAAGCTAGAAGTAAACGTGAAAACAGGTCTGCAATTTAAGAACATTTATTCCCAATAGTTCACACATTAAAAGCTAGATTTGATTTACCTAGTGCACACACACACACACACACACACACTTTCACATGATTTAAATGCTCTGCTCCATGAGAAACTCACTTTTGCGTTGGTTTTGAGATGGAGACTGTGACTTTGTTATCCACTTTGCCTTCTGTCAGAGGCTGAGGACAGTGTCTTTTCTCTGGGCCGGGCAGAAGGGCCTGGGCTGCTCCTGAAGAGGGGGCTGAGGAAGAGGAGGAGGAGGAAGAGGAGGAGGAGGAGGAGGCGGATGAGGTGAGGTCAGGGAGGTAGTTGAGCTCCTGACTCTTGCCCCCGCTGCTGCTGCTCTCACTGGCACAGTCGGTGCTATCCAAGGGGTCAGAATCGCTGTTGCCACCAGTCACTCCCCCGCCACCACCCCGTGGCTCTCCATGGATCTTGTTCTTGTCAGCCTTGTGCTGTGCTAGTGCAACCTAAGAAAAAGGATGGACAGACAGATGTAAAAATAATCAGCTTTCTTTCATAGATAAAAAGGTACTTCTAGTCTGGATATGAAATCAGATTGTGAACCAGCAAAGACAAACACAATTGCCCTCAAAATAATTAGTGCTCACCTGCGGATCCTGTAATATGATGGGTTCGTTAGGCGAGGAGTCCTTGGTCTTGTTCTTTTTGTTCTTGCGATTGGTGCTTGGGGTAGTGGCCACACTTGCTCGCTTCTTACCAAAAGCTGTAGTGAAGGTGGTGGAAGTGGCAGATATACCAATGGTGGTGGTGGTAGTCGCACTGGGAGGCTCAATAGGTACCTCTGATTCTGAGGGGAAATAATGAAGTTACATTGAGACAGGAACAATTACCAACCACTTGATTCCAGTACAATATCATTTTAAGTCTTCAAAAGCTGTTTAAAAGTCTCCAAACTTAGAGCAAAAGTCATAAAAAGTTACCATCAGCCGAATCTTCCTTCTGCTCCTGCATGTCAGAGAACTCCTCCTTAGTTTTCTGTCCTTCCTCTTCCTCCTGCTTCCTCTTCTGCTCCTCCTTCTTCTTCTTGCGTTTCTCCTTGCGCTTCTCACGTTTGGCAGCCAGGGCCTGCTTCTTGCTCTCCTCTCGAGACTGTGAACATTAAAAAGGGCTGTGTAAATAGCATGTTCGTCAAGTCAATTGAGGATGCTTTGACTTATCAAAGCACAGCCATATTTTCCAACATTACCTTCTCTAGGTCGAGCTCTTTTAGGAGAATGCTAGCGTTCTTGTTGGCCTCAGCTGCCTGCTGGTCTTTGGCTTTGACAATGGTCTCCATGCACTGGTGGCACTTCTTCAACAGCTCCTGCAATAACAGAGGACAAACAGCTGGAGTTACAGCTCTGCAAACATTGTGATCGTCTGTCAATTCCAATAAATGTTGTAGTCTTATGACAGAGAGGGAAATCAATAACTACCTTGTCAGCAATGGTGGCAATATATCTCATGCACTCAATGTCTGATGGGAATTGGTTGACCTCCTTCACAAGGTACTGCACCACTTTTACATGACCCTAAAATATTAGGTTAAATGGTTAGTGACAAGAGGTTTGTTAAAATGTGGCCCAACACATTAAAAATCAGGATTACTCTGCACACCTTGCGAAAAGCAGCCATGAGCGGGGTGATCTTGCGGTTATCGGCTGCATCCACATCAGCACTGGCATGAACCAAGAGCTGGACCACGTCAAAATGACCGCCGTTTGCTGCCAGCCAGAGAGGTGTGTTCCCTTTCTTGTTACGTACATCGATATGAGCACCCCTGCAAAAACGGGAAGTAGTACTCATGTTAAGGGGCTTTACAGCTCATTGGATTGGGAAACAGGATGAATACTTTGTCGTTTCTGCTGTTGCATGAATTGTTGAACTGTTGCCAGAGGATCATCCCATAAGAAAACAAAACAGAGACAGAACAGAGCGCTTACCTATTGATAAGCAGCTCACAGAACTTGTAGTGGCCCTTGTCGGCAGCAATTGTGAGGGCAGTGTCTCGGGATGAGGGAACAGGGGGAGCGTTGACATCAGCGCCTTTATCTAGCAGCACTCGGCCCACCTCTGCATAACCTCCTGATGCCGCCTCCATCAGAGGAGTAAGACCAGTCTGCATGAAGTGAGGAATCAGTTATTAATATAGCCAGCACAGTGTCAAAAATAAAAGGGCAGTGTATTGTTTGCATTTATTGAGTAGAAGACATGTCTAACAGTCAAACAATGGGCCATCCCAGTTAGAATAATGGGCGCAGCCTATATAGGCCTGAAAGAGTTTAAATTAATATCAAGTCTGATAAGTAAATTCTGCGTGCTTTGGTGAATGTGATCAAGACACCTCACCTTAGCACGGTGCTCTACGTTGGCCTTGCGATCTAGCAGCAGGCTGACGACCTCCGCTCTTCCCTGGAAGCAGGCTAGGGTCAGAGCTGTGTTTCTGTTGGTCTCAATCTGGGCATTGATGTCCGAGCCCATATCTAGCAACAGCTTCACTGCAGGTACGTGACCATTCATAGCTGCCAGCATCAGAGGAGATATTCCCAGCTTACTGCCAGTCCTGAGGAGAAAGTGAAAAAATATGTATATTAGCAAGAGACCAAAAACTCAATGAAACATTCAACTGTTTAATTAATTTATTTTTATTTTATAAGTTTGCATATTAATGCTCATTAAGAGGCACAACATTGAATAAATATGTTGAGAGATTCTAGCATTTTAATCAAGTCAGGCTGCATATTTAAGCCTTTCTAAGGATTTTATGTGTGCTAAAAGAGCAACATGATCATGACAATCAATTATTTTACTTAACTAGTGCAGTGCCTGTGCAAAATCTTTTTTTGTGTGTGCAGACATCCCAACCTACAAGAAGTAATTTCAGGGAGGTCCGTGCTGATGGGGGGGTGTGATTGCTCTAATAAGTAGCAACACAGAGCTACGTGCTGCATTGATAGACACACACACACACACACACACACACACACACACACACTCTCTCTACAGCGCACACACACACACACTCACACACTCTCTACAGCGCACACTTGCTTGCTCGATCCAGATTCTGAGAGATTGTATCTCATTTGCAGGCGTCAAGGAGCTGCTATCAATATGCGGGAGACTCCCGGAACTTCCCGGGAGAGTTGGGATGCCTGCGTATGTTTTTACTACCAAGTAGCCTCGGACATTCGGGGTTTTTTCAGTTTCATCCATTTTTTTGAGGGTCTGAAGTGTGTTTCCCATGTTAGCTGCCAAACCTCCACTGCATTATACCCTTTCTAACTCTGGTCCTGCGCTGCGCTCAGTGTGCTGTGTGAGAGGGGGAGTGGCCAGCAGCTAGAGCGGCAACAGCAAGTGTGTGCTTCTTTTACCGATATATTTATCTATATATTTTACATTTCTTATCCAAACAACGTCAAACTTGGCACTGCACTTACTCGTGCCCGTAGCAAGACACCTGTCATGTTTGAAATAAATTGGATGAACGGTTCGAGAGATATGCGAATAACAGACAGACAGACATTCCTGTCATTTATAGATAGATGACATTATCAGTGGCATTTGTCTTGGTTGCAGCACAACATGCATTTTCCCTTTTTCCAAAGTAACATTGATCAACTTTAAAAGAACTGACAAACTCATTTGCTTTTACGAACATAAAGTTTTGTCACATTCAACCTCTGAAGAATGATTTCCTCCTTATATTAAACCTGCCATGTGTAACCATGTTCCACTCATACCAACAGGCCAAAGTGAATATTGAGGTCCTTGTCTCTCACCTGGAGTTGATCTCAGCTCCAGCATTGAGGAGTATCTTAATGATGTTGACGTAACCCCCAGAGGCAGCAAGGCTAAGAGGTGTGTAGTCTGAAACATTGCGGTGTTCCTTATTGGCTCCCCGTAGCAGCAGCAACTCGACCACCTGAATAACATAGTTGATATTTATGCAGCTGAATATAGTTGAAGTCATGAGAATGCTCCAAAGAAGTGTCAATATAGTGAATAATTTCAATCATCATGAATGGCTATACCTCCTGACGCCCCCCAGAGCAGGCCAAGGAGAGGGGTGTGTCTTTGGTTCTCTCTGATTGAGCCTCAATGTCACCCCCTTTGTCCAGGAGCACTTCCACCACTCCAACGTGGCCAGCAGTGGCAGCCAAGATCAAAGGTGTAAAACCTGTGACAACAGAGGGAATATGAAGGCTTGTTGAGTACAGAAACATGAGACACCTATTTTTGATCAAAATCATTAAAGCAGAGCTTTCTATTGTCAGTTATACTGTTGAGTCCCTTTCATGTGCCCATTTCATTATAATTCTTCATCATTACATACCTTTTTTGTCCCGGTGCTCAATGTTGGCTCCTCGTGCGATGAGAACAGACACCAGCTCCTCGTGTCCTCCTGCACATGCCAGTGTCAGCGCCGTGTCATGGTTACTCTCCGTCTGTGGAGAAATCAAAGTTTCTCAGCAGGGTTCAGCACTGTGTGCATACATGCACTGACAACTTTAAGATCACTGTCGACTGGAAAAGTGGCAAAAATGTCAAAGTGTCTTACATGTGCATCTATGTCAACAGAGGGATAGAGGGGTAGGACAGAGGGTGGTGAGGCGATGTTTGCAGGCGTCTGTGTGGGCGGCTGGGACAGGGGTGTGGGTGAGGTTGTAGTGTTCAGCATGGGCACGCGGCTGCTGACAGCTGAAATGGCAAAAAAAAAAAAAAGTTTTACAAACATATAGGTCAGGGATTTCACATTCCGTAAGACAACAAATAAAGTCAATTTCAATTCATCTGCAAAACATTTTGCACTTGCCTGCCATGATGTCATCCAGCGTGTCTGTGAGCGTCTGTGCAGGTGTGGCTACCATGAGCCCATCGGGGGCCTGCTGAGGTATCATTCCTGGGCCTAACCCAGCCAACTGTTGACCTTGGCCCTGCTGCTGTTGGCCCAGCATCTGCTGCCCTACCAATACCCTCTGCAGCTCTGGGCTGGTACTTCCCGGGTAGTCTGCAGGGTTGTAGTCTGGCAGGGGTTGGATAGGAACGAAGGCCTGAAGAGGTGGAGGGGGAGGTTGGGGCTGGGCCTGCGGTGAAGGTGGCAGAGGAGGCTGCTGTGGCGGCTGTGGCCCATCCCTGTAGAGAATTGTGCCCACCTGAGGAAGCTTGGTGTAATCGTCCTCTTCGCCATCCGCCTCATCCTCTGAACCCTCCTCATCATCTTCATCATCCTCCTCCTGAAACAACAGGACACACCTTAAGCATCTGGAGGCAACGAACACTGTGTTCAAGGAGTCAAACATTTATTTTTAAAATGACAAAATTAAATTGTAGATGGTGTCACCTCTTCCCCATCCTCTCCTGGCTGATCATCCTGATCCCCATCTCTGTTGGCCTCTTCATCTGTGTCGGAGCTGGTGTGTACTTGGGCACCTGGTGTGGTGGGAAGGGACCCAGGAGCAGACGTCGTACATCCAGGCCCTGGGCCCGGACCCTGGCTCTGTCCGGCCTCCTGCTCCTCCTTTAAGCCCTTCGCCTCCATGTACTCTTTGGTGAACTGTTGCTGTGTTTTCAGCTGCAGCTGGCGCTCCACCTTCTGCAACTCCTTTAAAATTTTCTTCTTCTTCTGCACCTAAGTGGACAACAGCCACATCCTTGTTTGACCAGACTTAACTTCTGATACCATGCTATACATGTAAAGCACCATTTAAGTGTGAATTTGCTTTAAAAAGGTGACATCCATTTCACTTAACATACTAAAGAGAAGAATGAGATTGGCTTTTAACTAGATGATGGTTACCTGCTCCTCTCTGCTCTTCTTCAGCTCCTCAATCTTGTCTTTGGTGAGCGGCTCCCCCTGAATTAGCTCTAGCGACTGAAGTTGGGCTTTTTCAATAGCACTGATCCTCTGGCCCAGCTCGTTCAGCTTTCCCTCTGTCTCCTCCACAATGCACTCTAGAGGCTGGCACAGGTGGAAGGGCGGCAGAGGCTCTGTTTCAGGCCCCCGGACAACTGAGCTGGGGACGCTGGGCTGAAGGGCTGCCTGTCTCTGTTTGGACGCGCCTGAATTTGAATATGAGACAGTGTGAGGATTAGGGTGGATAAACAATAAAATGCCATTAAACAGAGGAGACAATTAGCTCAATCAAGTCTGTAGCTCACCCACTTTATGGGTTTACTGAAAAAGTGACAGGAATTGTAGCACTGATTACCTTTGCTGGAGACAGGTGGGGGTGTGGCGATGTTTGATGGGGCTCGGTCAGGCTCCTGAGGGGGCACCACCATGGCGAGAGCTTGGAATGGGACACGAGGAACCTGTAACAGAAGGGGGCGTGTTAGTTTAAATCACCAAAAACAACTTCCGAATGCAGATTCTAAATGCAGGCTTTATTGCTGGTCAATTTACCTGAGAGGCATCTTGCGAGGGGGGAGTGAGCTGGGAGAGATCAGGGGCTGGGACAGACAGGATGTTGTTGGGGTAGTCCAACAGGTAGGACACCACATTCGTGTGGCCACCTTTAGCAGCTTCTATCAACATGGTCGAACCATCCTACGAAAGGGAAGACGTACATGGTGTCAATAATGTGTTATCAGACACAAAAGAGAGATCATAAATATGCTCACTTGTCTTAAGTCTGTGTATTACTTTGAGTCTGTGTGTGGGATCCGCCCCATGTGCCAGCAGCAACTCCACCACAGCCAGATGTCCTCCAGCACAGGCCAGAGACACCACTGTGTGATCATTATTGGCTGTAGCCCTGTTCACATTAGCACCTGGACATGAGATGAAGAAGAGGAAGAAGAAAAAACATCAACTCATTGTGTATGAGGAACAGGAGTCTAATTACTCCATTTACAAACTAAAAGTCCTGAGGTCTCTCACTCAAATTAATTAGGCATAACTCATAAATGTAGTTTCTCCAACACTAATTGCAAATATTAATTCAGCAGAATGAGTACAACAATGAACATCTGAACTGCTCTAAGTAATGACAATTAATTCATGACATCTAAAACAACAGAAACAAACTGTACTCCATAAAATCCTGTTCCCCTTTTTTCTCTAGTATTTTCACACTGATTTGCATATGACTGTAAATGATGAAGCCTCTTCTATGCAATAAAACCAAATTTATAAATAACAACCTACTATGTTGTCAATGTTGTGTCTGATTTGGCTGAGCTGATTCAAATAATTATATTCCATACAATATCTACCAACTATATTAATAATGTAGTCAAACTTGACCAATGAAACAAAAAACAGTAACTAAGGGAAACTTAAAATTGAAGTACAGATAACTGAAAACTTGGAGGGTGCAAAAAAGGAATCTGATTAAGCAGATCCTGTGTAAAAATAATCTTTTTTTTATCAGTCTATGCATCAGATTTGACTGGGTACCAGGACTTACATATTATAGTTTTACAGAAACAGAGTCCCAAATAAGTGAAAGGATCCTGCATATTTAAATTCACTGCAGTGAAATCAGAAATCAGCTTCTAATGATCACTTGTAAAGCATGTAGTAACAATCTACATCTGAAGAAAGATATTCCAGTAGTATTTTAGTGTTTCAAATGTCCTTAAAAGTACATTTAAACTGGTTTATCTGATCATCTGGTACATAACATACCTTTGCTGATAAGGAACTGCACTGTACAGAGATGTCCCGCCCTTGCTGCCTTCATTAAGGGCGTCCGCCCCCCTTCAGACTCATGTTCCTGGAGAGCAAAGATGAGCAAACGCGTTAATTAAAGCTGAGCTCAGCCCAGAAGTTATGAGCTATACAAGTCCAAATAATCTAACGCCTAAGAAAAACTGCTGCTGTAATATTACAGGAAAACTTTCCTCATACAATAGCTTGTTTCCAGTTCAATCGATTTAACGTTTGCATAGAAAAGACTTTACTGCTGTTATCTAGACATTAAACAAACAATTGTAGGAGACAAACAGGATTTAAGTGAAAAGCATACCAAGTTGGCTCCAGCCTGCAGCAGCACATCCGCCACATCAGTGTGGCCATTCTCACATGCGTACGTCAATGCTGTATCCCCCGTCGCCGTGGTGGCATGAACATTTGCACCTGAATGACAAAATCATGAAATTAGGATTGTAATCACAATAGAATTTAATTTTTTAAATTCAACTAGGCCTACTCTTCATGTCTCTGTTCTTCTAGATCTCCAGGTCATTGCCTTGCTTCTTCCAGCTCACCTGCAGCCAGAAGGTATTTGACCAACTCCAGATGGCCTTCCTGTGCAGCCTCCATGAGAGGAGTGGAGCAGCCTAACTCGATGTCAGCCCCTGCCTTGATGAGGAAGTCAGCCACTTCCAAGAAGCCTCCACAGCATGCTAGAGTCAAAGCTGTTTCCTGGGTCTCCTCTGTCTGGGCGTTGATGTTAGCACCTGGACAGCAGAACAAAAGCACAAATTCTTACACTTTGCACTTCCCTTGTCCTGTATACTACGCAGCTGCATGACACAAATGTAATATCAGTATTCTGTGTCTTTGAAGGGTTAACAATAGACTAGGATCAATATGATTTGACAGATTTGCATTTCTTGGACATCTTATTTCATCTGAAATGCAGAATAATACAAAGAGACGACTTCTTATTCCAAAGAAATCCAAATATGTGTACGCTGTTTGCTGGAATGGCATTTCACTTTATGCTTCCATTTCCCAGATCTAGGACCAAAGATTGTTTACCTTGAGCCAGCAGCAGTGCTACCATCTCCTCATGGCCTTCTCTAGCTGCCTCCATCAGGGGGGTGTAGCCCTCATCATTAACCTGGACACAAACAGAAGCATCGGCAGATAAGAAAACATAGAGGCGAGTATGACTCACTGTGGTGTAGAGCTCTACTTGTCTTTTGTGTCTGTGTATTCTCACAGAAACTACTAAAACCTAAAGCTGATTTGGTCTGGCATTTTATGTCCACTACCTCACTGCTACGTGACTATATTCTGTTTTCTTCACTAATCTTTGTCCTGTTTTCTCTATTTTGATGGGGTTTTTTAATCAGCTGTCTAGTTGGTTACATAAATGCCATTTAAATGTCAATAACAAATTAAATTCCCATCACTTGTTCTAACACAGTTCCTGTTTCTAAAATATTTTAACCTCAAAACCCCAAATGACTGGACAGTCTGTCAAAGAGACAGAAACACAAAAATATATCACTATAGTGTGTATGAAACAGCAGGTATTCATAAGTATCTTCTCTGGTATTTTATGGTCTTTCCTAGACTTGTGTTGGTGTTGAAGTGTCTCTGTCTCTTTACACACCTCCTCCAGGTTTGCTCCCCTCTCTATGAGCAAGGCTGCCAACTCCACATGTCCTCCACAGGCTGCGAGGGTGAGGGGCGACTCAAAGGAATCAGCTGGCATGTTGACCTGTGCACCGCTGTCCAACAGCAGCCGCGCCACCTCCACATGGCCGTCCTGGGACAGCGAGACACACAAAGAATGTAGAGATAAGCACCTGAATAAATATACGGGATCATTTTTGCTAGAAGTCTATTTCGGATGCATCTTTACACACACAATGTTTGGATTCGAAATATTTCCTTGCTGCTCAGCTACATTCACAGAAGCATCATCACTAATAAGATCGTTTTTCAGTCAGTTAACACAAGGAGTTTGCTTACACTCCTATTGGAATACCTTTATTACTGGGTTTATTATCCAACTGTGACACAAAGAAAGTCTCATATCACCTAAAAATATGACAAGTTAGTGGTGACAAATTTTTACGTCACGTTGGCGCACCAGAAGAGGATCAAATTTAAAGTAAAACTTAAATTAAGAAGCCATCTGAAATGACCCTGAGAAGAAAGCATCATGGTAATGATTTGGGTCAGATGCTCACCATGCAAGCCTCCATCAGTGCAGTGTGCATCTCATCTGTCTTGTGTTCCTGGTCTGCTCCAGCCTCCAATAGAAAACGCACCATATCCAAGTGACCTGCAGTGGAAAAGAAATCCATGTTAACACAAAAATAATGCATTAGAGCATGTTAATAATATAACACCTAAATATCATAATAAAGGCAGCAGACTATATCAAAGTTCTGACCTTTGTAGCACGCAAGTGTTAGAGCACTCTCTTTGAACTCATTGGAGTGTGTATTGATGCCGGCGCCATACTCCAAGAGTACTCTGGCCACCTCCACGTGGCCAGCACTCGCTGCCTCCATGAGAGGTGTGTGTCCGTTCTCGTTGTGGTCCTCAATGTTAGCACCCTCTTTAAGCAGCACCTTCACCACATCCACAAAGCCACCGGCACATGCGTACGTCAAAGCTGTGTTACCTGGAAGGACAAAAAAAAAAGAACAGATTCTAACTTGCAGAACAGGGACAGAACATTAAATATTCATAATTATAGACAAATTAAGTGAGTGGGGTTTAACCTGTGGAGGACTGTGCGTTAACGTCTGCTCCGTGGACCAGAAGCAGTTTGACAATGTCCACATAACCTCCACTGGCAGCAGCCATGAGTGGCGTTATGTCCCCCTTTATGCCCCGGTCCTCTACATTGGCATGCATGGCCAACAAAACCTGGATGAAGGATGAAATATACATTTTAAAAAACATGTAGAGGGAAGCTCAGTATTAATACAGTATCAATTAGTTAATACCATGATTTATTTTTTATTTAGAGGAGTATATGCTATTAATTCATAATATTAACTATGCCAAATCACACACCCCTTGCTTTCACATACCTGTGCAAGTTCATAGTAGCCAGCCGAGCAGGCGAGGCACAGCAGGCTCTCCCCTTCTTCTGTGTGTTCGTTGACACTCCGTCCCTCATCCAGCAATTTGCGCACAGCGTTGACATCTCCATCCGAGCACGCCTCTGCTAAACTACGGCTGAAAATAACCAGACTGCTACAATTACTGCCACTGTGACAGGTGAACACACATACGCCTCACAATTACGCAACCACCTCCCATACACGCACACATGCAGACATACTGTATGCCACTCAGACTTGAGACAAATGAGAATGATGATATATGAACTTATGAATAATTTTCATCCTCTATGATACAAGATAAACTGACATATGCCACTGTCAGTGCGGGCGAGATACATACTTGTCGGCTTGGCCGGCGTTGAGTGTGTTTTCAGCTCTCATACGAGTCAGGGCTGCTGCTGCCTCGTCCAAGGCACAACTCACAGATGACGTCAGTCGCCGTAGCACCTCGGGGTCTGCAAAAGCTTTACCATCGGCAGTGGACAGTTTACCGATGCCTGCCGAACACCAAAAAGGCAGAGGTGCATAGGGCAAGGCAAACCACATGGGAGCACAACCACACCAGACCAGATGAAGAAGCAAGTCCAGTCCAGCCAATCCAATCCAGGGTTAGTAGCAGCATACACAAAGAGGAAAAGAAGGAAGAAAAAACAAAATCACACACAGACACAGAAAACACACACAAGCATTTGTTAATATGGCTTGATATATTTTCCACTACTTTCAATACACCATCTCTGATTCTATTTTTGGCACTGACTGGGTAAAATGGTACAAGCTACAAAAACAAAATCCACTGGGCAAGTGAGGGTGTGTCCAGGTCCAAACTGAACTCTGACCATGTCAAAAATATAGTAAGTATAAGTATAGTACAATATAGTGAGGAAGGTGATGTTAGTTCTATGGACTTGTAGCAAGTATTTAAGTTCAGGCTGTTAATGGTAGAAGAGAGAAAAAAGTCTTGTCCTGAGTGAATTATAGATGGGTGAGAGGCAGTGAATATGAGAGAAACAGAAACTGGAGATAGTGGTCAACATGAGGGGAAAAAAGGCATAGCTGAGAGGAAAACAAGGTGCAATATGAGAGAAAAAATGTGTTTATGTGTGTGTGCGTGTGTGTGTTCGTCATGAAGGAGGAGAAAAAGCCAATGAGGGGAACGAGAGGGAAGAGCAAGCATGAAGAAAAGAAAAACAACTTTTGCTAATGACCTACATTCTTCTTTCAGAAGACCTAACAAGAACAATTTCCCAACTGGCAAAAATCATTCAAATATTTGTCTACCTGTGTGGGGTACAGCGCATGTAAAACTAAAGCAAGAAAAGCCAAGAGGGAAGAGAAAAAAAAAAAACTGTTGGCTTTGAAGTGTTCGGCCTCATCTTCAACCCATCCATTAGCCAGGCAGAAGTGGGCTCCAGTCCTTGTGGTCCCTCCTGTGTTTTTACCACTGGGCCTGTGACTCGAGCTAAACTTAGTACAGCTCACAGACAAGGACTTCGCAATGGTACCACGGGCAGAGGAAACAAGAGGTCGGGGAAGTTGAATATTAATGATTTACTGTACTGTGTATCATTATCTCAGAGAATGCAAGGAGTTCACTGACCCAGTACATAGACTGAACATACGTAAATACTACAGACGAAAACAAAGAAACTGAGTGTGACCTTCTTTTTTTTCTAACCTTTTTTAAGAAGCTTTATTTGTAAACTTCTATAAACAATACGGTTTCACTCTTCACACAAAAACAACCGGCCGCCTGATTAGGTTTCTCAAATAAACCTACGCACACCTAATCTTTTCACCATGAGAAAAATGGACATTGAGTTAAATGAAGTCAAGACTGTGACTTGAGGCAGATTTTTTTGTTGTGTTTTAACTGGAAGTAGCTACTGTCCAACCACTGAGCCGTCTACACCCACTGTACCAATAACACAGTATGTGGTCTGAGTAAACATTTTTGTCCAAGTTGCAAATTAACATTTTTTAGCCAACTTTTGTTTAAGAAAAGGCCAAATAGCAAGAAAGTCGACATTGCACCTCACTGAATTTCACTGCTCTCATAGTAGCTATTTGTAAATCTATAAACTTGCTGTCTGACTTGGAAAATGTCTTAGATCTTAGCTGAGCTCTTTAAAATGGCCACACAGGGGGTCCTAAGGTCCTTGGTGAGGCCTGCACTGGTCTACAGTATGATCTACAGACGGGCGACACATTAAAAGGAAAAATTTGAATAAATAAGTGGGGAAACATAACAAATGCAGATATTTACACTACACTTTCCTCCAATCTGATCGGCTATATCGGATCGGCCGATATTTTGCATTTTATCCTATTTGTGAGATCGGCTGTAATGTCTTAATTCGCCGATCCGATCAATGTCGGATTGAAACTTTTTGCAGATGGCTTGTGTTTTATGTCTCATTTACTTCGAAGAAGTTCCACACCACCGACATGTTTGTTTGAATCCGACAGCTAGTTTTGAGCCCTGTCACAATGTGATGGACAATAAAGTTTTTTGAATCTTGAATCATTAGCTGTCGGATTCAAACAAACATGTCAGTGGTGTGGGATTTCTTCAGAGTAAATGAGACGGATAAAACACAAGCTATTTACAATCTGTGCAACACTAAAGTATCTCGTGGGGCAGCATCTGCAAAATGTTTCAACACCACAAATTTAAATCAGGCACCTGGATAAGGAACACAAGGAAGAGCATGCCAACTTTAAGAAATGGAGCGTGGACAAAAAACAAACACCGAAGAGGATGCTAAAGCAAACGACTTCAGACAGTACCTGTCCGTATAGCCGTGACAGTGAGAAGGCAAGGGGTGGCACAAGGAAACTCATGGAGTTCAATCCTGATCATGTAAAGCCTAATTTACACACAGATGTGCTGCATGGTACAATTAAAGCTGCCCTCCAGTATTTTTTGGCATTTTTAAACTATTTCATATTTATGAGCCATTTCCTGACAACGCAAGTTTTTGCTAAAACAGAACAATGATGTCTGACTATAACAGAAAGATGCAGTGATTCGTCATCCTCATAAAATCTTTTTGTTTTCATTGATACTGTATCAAGTGCCTGTGTTTCAAACTAAACACTTGCTGCAGATGTGCTGAAGGAATAGATTAATGCTTGAAATATAAATTATGTATTTCAATTAAACACTCTAAAACCAAAATCGGCATAGAAAATAATGTGGTTAAAGCACAAAAGTTGGTAAATCAGTCTGCACTGATCTTTAAATGAAAGTGAGTGATTCTCTGTCACTGCAGCATCGTGCAGGTGTTACCTGTTTGCCTTTGTTGAATTGCCTGATGACACCAGACTGTTACAGTGTAACCACACACACACACACACAAATCAGACTGGTCGGTTATTCTGTGGATATTTGGCTTTTGTTATGAAGGAGACGTCGGGTTGGCGGCACTCATCAGCTTTTTTACCAACTTTCGCTTTAGTAAAAGTGGCACCACTTCTTTTTATCCTCCACACGTGATGCAAACACTGTTGTGCAACATTATTTACTATTACCATTTACAAGGTGAGATACATTATAACTATTGCAGACATTGCATCGGTATAACTCCTTTACCATATCAATCTCTATATTTTTTATTTCTATTGTTATTATAATAATTAACTGATGAAAATAAAACTACTGTATCTGTCTTTGGGTGCAGGTTTGTGGTGATGAGTGGTCATGTTGTGACTCTCTGAACCATCCAGACACGTTTTCTGTTAGTTTAGATGTCGTTATCTCGTTTAACTGTCACTGGCACAACTCAGAGCTACGAGAACAGTGATGTGATTGGCTGAAAGAGAGTATTTAATAATCACCACACCCACTGACCTATAGTCACCGTCACTCAGCCCTCTTGCATATTGCGCTGCTGCACATACATGAACCTAAAGAGCAGTTGTGTATGGCGACGTCCATGTGGTCTGTGCACTTAACGCCAAGTTCATATAAATGAATGACAAGTGAAGCCGTCTGCTGGCGTCGACTGCAACTGCCAATCAGCTCGTAGTGAAGTCAGCTGGTCAAAATTTCTTCTATGCAACCAAAAAAGCCTGACAAGCCATTAGAACGCAAGTGCAGAGGGTCGTTGGTATGGAAATTACACAACATCTTAGTTGTGTAACGTATAGTTGCATTGGTGTAAACGGGCAGGTTTTGCACACGGGCATCTTGCAAGTAGTTGCAAGTTTCAACTCGTGTGGCAGTAAATCTTTGGTGTGAACTGGGCTTTAACCCTACCATGCTGCACCTGGCATTTATTATTCAGATTTTAACTGAGCCACAGTCATCAAAATAAGCTGAGTGAGGTAAGAAAGACCGATCACCGAGTTATTTGCTTCACCTCAAAATTGGTTTGAGCTACAGTGTGAGTTTGGTCTCATTGAGTTTGCTGCTTTAAACTAATGTTATTCTCTGAGTGACGACTTCATCAAAACCTGCTTACAATCGCTGCCTTTTTGGAAGATTAATTGGAGGATAACTGTAGCGTGTGTGCGCTGCAAACTGTCAGGGTGGTGCCCTCGCAGTCAAGTTCCACCTTTTTCTTTCTGTCAACATCACGTTAATAACTAACATTTAGAAAATCTTTTTTTCATCCACATCCACATTGCAATACATGTAAGAAACAATCCCCCCACCACTCCTTATAAGTCAACAGGTTAGGCTATAATATCACTACCATTACGACACATCAACATTGCGCTAGAGCGGATAACGTCAGACTATTCATCACACCCCCATTCTCTGTTTGAGTAAAAGCAACAAACATTATTGCATGTCTAAATGGTACGACCTTTCCCCTTGATTTCAACAAACACTTTTGATCAGCACAGTTTCTCCCGAAAAAACATAAAAGGCTCACTAAACCGATGGCTAATACATTTTGTAGACTCATTTCTTCCACTCTAAGCTTTCTGATTTCCTTCTTTAATGTTTCTTGTTATCGAGAGTATTTATGGCAGTGAAAAATGACATGCTCCACTGATTCTTCTATTTGACAGCGCTTAACATATTGTCATGTGTGTTCCATCACACTACTAACCTACTGAATCCTTGATTGGCTAACGGCATATGCTAATATTCTCCGATGCGTGAAAAAGGAGTGCCACAGTACGAGCCCCCCCCGGCTAGCCCTGGCTCTATGTGTGGATCCAACCAGAGCACCAAGCCCCTGTTTGTTATTCAGGTTAAAGTGGGAAGAAGCCGCAGGTCTGTCGGGCAGCTAAGTGAAGTGGAGCCTGCAGAGGAGGTGCCAGGACTGTCAGGATGAAACTGTCCGCGAAGGAGGCACAGCCAGGCAGCAGAGGAGAAGGCAACAAATTCGGCAGAATGTTCAGGCCGCTGCCGATATTTCACTTTAAAGCCTTTATCGGCCGATACCACTGACGTGCCAATATCATCATGCATCCCTAGTTGTTGGTTAAGGTGGATAAAACACATGGCAGAATAATAATGAACAGATTGTATAAATATCACTAAATATTGTGTGAGGGCAGTAATGTAAAATACAAAAGAAAAGAAGCTGTGAAAATACATAATTGTTCATCAAGGGTGGAGATAATCATTCATTAATCGTAATCGAGGGTGAAAGTTAAATTAATCGTGATTTTGATTTTTGCCATAATCGCCCAGCCCTAGTCAAAATATGATGTAACGCTGATATACTGCTTCTATGTTTTGCACACCTTACTGCCGTTTCCACCCCTAACCCATTTGACATTTTTCTCCTCACATTACAAGACAGTACAGAGAAGAGAAATATTAGCCCAAGGTCAACCAAGTGTGTTTAGGAGTAACAGTAGCTTTCATTAATAATCCACATATGCCGACTTGTCTTGTATGCTGTACGTAGATTGTTTATATTTAACTCTGTTTGGCATTAATTTGTCTTTTTACAACGCAAGAGGCTTGATCTTTCACACAGTAAACTCCCAAACCCAACACAAGGCAGGTTTCCATTATGTCACCCATTTCAAAGAATTACAGATGTCACCACCAAGGCTTTTAACCTGATCACACTTGTATTTATATGTTATCTACATACAGTACAGCTGCACATTACAAGTCAAGCCAATTCAGGTGTCTTGTACTATCCCTAAAATAAACTTACTTAACTAAATGTGGCATAGATCACAACGTGTAATGATCTGTTGCACAATCGTGTAATATATCCATCAAGAGTTGAGTGTCAGTAAACATTTGTAGCAAAAGGTTTGGGTAGCTTCTCTTTATTACCCACATGAACAAAAAGCTTAATTTGATCGACTGTAAGCAGCAAGATAATGTCACACAGAGCATTAGCTGCAGCATGGCTGGAGCGAATCACAGCCAGGTAGCCTATGCTCGCCATCTGGAGCCAACCAGAGCACCGACCCCCAGTTTGTATTTCAGGTTAAAGTGGGATCTGTCGGGCAGCTGAATGAACTGGAGCTCCCAGAGGAAGCACCAGGACCATCAGGGTGAAACAGTCCTAAGAGGGAAGCGTCAGCCAGGCCACAAATCGGCCTGTCATATCGGCAGAAATGTTCATTTCGGCTGATGCGATATTTCATTTTAAAGCCTTTAACAGCTGATACTGATGACATGCCGATATTATCGTGCATCTCTAATTATTTGGTTGCAAATCCGACACAGTCAATGACTGTCTGAAGTCTCGAACCAGGAGATATCGCAAGACATTTGGCATCTTCCCGGGTGGTCTCGACAGATCTAGTATTTGCTTATTTTGTTCATGCTGGGAATGACGAGAGGCTGTCCAAATCTTCTGACCACAACACTGACAATGACTCCTCTCTCTGCTGATATTATATAAAACTCTTCACAATCCAGTGTAAGAAAAAATTACAACAAATTACATTATTAGTATTATCATTATTATTGTTATTGCTGTAACCGACCTGAAGCAGACAGATAATGCAAGTTGCCACTTGTTCTTTTCTGACTAGTCAGGGAGAAAGGGGGAATACGATGAGATTAGCCATTAGCCATTCAACACGGGCTCTCTGCATGCTGCGGAGGCTCAAGCGCGTTGCAGAGTTAATCTGCCTGGTAATGTTCATAAGCCCAAACGAGGCCAGGACACCCAGCCCTAATGGATTAATCTACACAGTCCTTCTTACACCTAGATTACAAGTTCTAATCAAACTAATTTACCCAAATCACTTTCAAACTATGTGATGATAGGACACCTGCAGAAGCAGCACCTCCTCTTTATTGCTGTTTCAGCCCCAGGCTTCATACAAGCTTTGGTTTGGATTGGAAATGGGATAAGCAGAACTGACACAGGAAGATTTAGCATAAATTAAAACTGGTTAGAGCAAAGTAGGTGTGGCCAACAGAGTACTGGTCAACTAAAAATGAACATGAACCAAGTCTTGTAAAGCTGAATTAAATTCAGACAAAGCCGCCATACCTGCAGCTTCCAGTAGAGCTTCAAGTCGCGCCTGTGTCTCTGGATCAACAGTCCTCAAATCTACTCCATCTGTGGCGCTGGACAAAAGCAACTCTGATGCTGTCTTCATGATGGGGTTATCCAGGTCCTCCTGGTCCAAAATGAATGACTCCACCTGAGAGAGACAGAGCAAGAGTGTAAAAGAAGAATTGTTAGCTTCCTTTACAGAGGAGGAGACAAGAGCCTGGACAAGTACATTCATAACAGAATAAAATAACTATGTGGAAACATTTGTATAATGGTGCTTAGAACGTCACATATTATTTAAATAATTCTGCATAAAAGTGCTCCCTGTATACAGAGTAATATAAATATTACACACAAATACACTAGCTATAAAAAGACCAGGCATGCTGCCCTTGTTTATTTACTGTCCAACAGAGGAAGGGAAAAAAAGGAGCACAGGGATAAGCGAGTCACAGCATAGGAAGTGCTACGGCCGGGAATTACAACCCTTACACACATGGAGAGATTCAGCTGAGAGTCAGCTGCCCGAGTACAGCACCACAGTCTCATACCTGAGCTTTGGCCCTGTTGGCTATCATGTATTACAGTCTTTCAGACATTTTTATCTTAAAACCCCTCAAGTGGGTCAAGATAACATTAATTTTACTAAACAAACAATGTTTTATTTACTGGTAGTATAATATTTTTCTTATGTCAAATTAATATTTTGTTCCATATAAATAGGATTAGACTTACTCAAAATTTACATTTTTTGGTTATTTATTTGTTCATAATCAAAAATACTGTACAGTATTAGTCTTTACTGTACTGTACTAAAGTACTAAAACTGACAAACTGTAATGTGTCCACTATTTAAACAATATAAACATTACAACAGAAAACTTATACATTTAGCCCATTATTTTCAGAGTCAGCATAGCTTTAATTCCTGTTAAATTGTTCTAATGTCGCTAGTTTGTATTTGGATCACAGCATGTAGCTTTATTATCATCATGAGTAGCTGTGGAAATGGTTCATGGCATATTTTGGTTCACAGGTGAAATACACCTCAAAACCTCATCTAAATATATGTGCCAGATAAAAAAACAAAACTGTAACAACATGAAGAAAAAAAATAGACTGTAACAAGAGGCCAAATTAAAACTAGTGATTAGAGCTTGTTGTTTTAAAAACACTTCTCAAAGTCCTCTCCTCAGATTAAACTTTTCCACAGATAATATTTTGATTTTCATCTACAGGGGTACAGTGTCAGCAAGAAAAAAACACCTAAATTACACCAATGACTGAATTTACACCATTCCATGCACGTAACTTTAATAAATTGTGGGGGAAAATGTATTTTTTTTAAAGTCAATCATTTATCCTTAAGTATACATTAGCTATAGTGTGCAGGACAAATATGACATAAATTACAACTAATTTAGGCAAACATCCTACCCAGAAGGTGAGATTTTACAAAAAATTTAAATAAATTACGGTCATTCTCCAGTTTCCACAACAACTTCTGTTAAAAAAAGGACATAGTAAAGATCTCGCTATATAAATCCATAGGCTGCAGCAGGCTTTTAGGGCCTGGCCCTGAGAGCAAATGTTGGGAGAGAGTCAGCATTCAGCAATGTGGAGGAATTCAGCTATACGATAGGAACACAAGAGCACAACAACCCATGGGGGATGTAGCTCTACAAAGGCTTTTATAATCAACAATGGACATCAGTCTTCACTATTAATGAACTACAGTTCCCAGAGTGTTGGTATCCAGAGAGCTGGAAAGGCCTAGAATGGCATCTGCTTAATCCTGGGGCTCAGATTTTAGCTACTGCCCAGAGCAGCAAGTTCTCCGCTGGAGTAAAGCACCACAACAAACGCTCCCTTTCAAGCTTATATAGTAGGCTGGGTAAGTGAAGAAACATGACACACAGGCCATACATTTGCAATTTGATTCAATTAAACTGCCCGAGATGGGGCTGTCAAACTTGATATTTTCTTCTTCTGCAACTTAACAGCTGATGCTCAGATGGAAATGATAAGCTATATTGGCACTGGTATCAGCTGACATCTTTACTCGTCTGACTGTCATGGCAGTGGTTCGTTTCAGACAGGTTTTCCCTCAGGGTCAGATATTAGTTAGATACAATAGAGACGGCTCAACAGGTACTGTGAAAAGGGCAACAGTGACGATTCCCTCCACACCCTAAACTCCTTGATGACAGCGAATGCAACATTACTTTTTAGATGACAATTGTTATTAAGTTACCATGAAAATGTTATTAAACTGAGACCTTTGATAGATTTGTGCAAATCAAATATTTACCAAATAGCAGTCTGACAACTCCCATTCTTGTGTCCGCCACGGTCATATGATATAGTCAACTCAATTACATGACAATAGTATGGCTGAGATGTCTTAATGTCTTTAAACTACCAGCTCACATTAGACGAGGCGTGCGGTTTGGTTATGACATGGCATTTGGTGAGTCTGACGGGTAAGCTTTTAATAATTTTGACTAAATCCCCCAAGATGTGATTTTGTCACATTGCCATCTACCGAGGCATTTTTGGGTACATCTCATTCGTGCTGTGGACACAAGTATTTTGGATAATCAATGCATCCCGTCGTAGCTGACCTGAAACATGTCGACAGTATGTTTAGCTGAGATGCCATCACACCTGTCCACCGTGTGTAGCTGCCAGCACATGGAAAGTTGGGACACCTCTCAACATGAACTCTCAATTGTGACAACGCTAATCAAGTTGACACGGTGGTAGTCTAGGCTATCTGACCAACAGAGGCTAAAGATAGGGGAAAACATACTGACTTATTTGTCAACACCAGCTGTCGAAAACTGGGATAATTCCGCAAGGAAAAGCATAATCTAAACGTATCTAAAAGTTAGCCGATCAGAGTTAATTTACATGATTTGGAAAAGTGACGTAATTGCACCACAACTACGAAATGGCAGATAGTTAGCTGGCCGGTGTATGTCCGTGGGTTTTTTTACACGGACATCTTCCATTTGCTGTGGCTGGAAAGCTGTTGGAAGAGCTGCAAACTTGTGATGGGTGTTGCGAGACGACAGCACCGAGCGAGGCCGTCGTCGCTTCCACCCTGAACTAGGCCGTGCTTACAGCCTGCGCGGCATAAATAAAACATATTAGCCGGCTAGCAGTGAACAACTGCTTGTGTCTCAACCAAAACATTATCGACATCAAAACTCCTCATAAGCACCTGGAAGTGAAAAGGAGGTGTTATTCGAGTAGAGTGCTGGTTTATTTTACGTAATTTCAGCGGCCTGGGAGGGGGGTGGTTGCCAACTGCGAGCTAATTCGCTAGCAACCAGCTCGCGCAAGAAGAGGAATGTTGCCTAGCTCTGTGCTAGGCTTAGCTAACTAGCTTAGCTCAGGTTAGCGTAGCTACCTCTGAAACCTCGTCTTCGTCGCTGCCGGATCCTGGACCCGAGGAGAGGACGGCCGCGGCCGCTAGTTTGAAATCCAGTCTTTCTGCAGCAGGCCCGCCAGGCTCGCCGTACAAACGTACTTTCTTCCCACCTACACCAATCCCAATGCCCCCTAGTCCGACTCCTCCTGGCGTCGCTCCTACCCCCATCCCTGCCGCTGGGGAGCGAGGAGTCACCGAGTCAATCTCGTCCTCGAAGCCGTCCGTCAGCATTGCCGTCCCGGCTACTGCATCCTGCATACTTAGGTTCACGATTACGTGTGTTAACGAGTTACTTGTTGACTTAAACGTCCGTCCGGGATCTTTCTTTCAGGATATTTGCGTTATTTTACTTCAGGGAATCCAGAAACTCTCCCGAAGCGAGGGTTGAGGAGGATCTCTTTCCCCCAGCCATTAACTTTCTAGCAACCTAACCCGATACGCACTGTTTCTCAGAAAGACCGCCTCTATGGGGGAATCCTGAAGATCCCATTGGTTTAGCAGAAAAAATATCGGTTTTCAATTGGTTAAAATTAATGCTTGTCAAACAAGAGACCGCAACGTCATGTTAGGTTTACCAATATCACGAGGCTGTAGAACGAACGTCAAGACATGACATGGTAGGCCAACTTCACTGGAGCTGTAGCTGTGATAGTTCATGTGAACTCTTAGTGGGAAATCACATAAATACAGTGACTACAGCGAGAGAGAGAGAGCACCGGAACTGCTGGAAATTTTCATTACTCATTTAATGTGATTTTAAATGGCATAATCAACCTCAATATAAAATAGGACCTCACAAATATGCTGCAACTTTAATGTTTATGTGAACATAATAACTGGGATCAGAAATAGAAGAAATATGCAAAGCAAAACAGAGAAAGAGAAAACAGCAACAAATAAACAATTATAATCATACTTGGCATTTGACAAAGAATTATTTCATGTGAATAGTCAAATCAAGTCAATGTTATTTTTACAGCCTAATATCACAAATCACACATTTGCCTAAGGGGGTTCATATTCTGCACAGCAATACAACATAAAAAATACAACTGTCCTGAGATCCTCGATTCAAAAAGGGAAGAAAAAAAACAACCTTTAACGGGACAAAAATGGAAGAAACATCAGGAGTGCAACAGAGGAGGTTTCCCTCACCCAAGACAGACAGACACACAATTGATGTTCAATGTACAGAATAGAACAGCATGGACAAACAGGGTGACATGAAGAATGTAATCATACAGCTAGATGCTTTTCTGCAAAATAAAACAACCCCACTGACATACTGATTTAAATGATAGGATACAATAGAAGCAAAGTCACACATCAACCACAAAAACCAACAAGTTAATATTCAAAACACAGAGCTTTATACACTTTGCAGTACCCTATGGAATGAACTTGGCAGAATTGCCAGTGACTGAGGAACTACCCACAAACCCAGAAATCTAAGGAGTCCTTAGTGAAACCTGCATCACTCAACAAAGTTTGGGGGATGCCTTTATTTTTTACGTACTACTATTTATTTTACTTATGTATTAAGGAAGAATGGCAAACGAGGTATATGTGGAACCCCTTTTGGTTGCGATTGTATGTGCAAAAACATTAGATCAGATTAGATCTGATTGTAGAAATTTTGGTGTGTAGTTTGCTTTAAGGAAATAGGCAAGGCATTTTAATTAATTGGCAATCCAATTCTGTGAGCCCTTACACACAAAAAAGGGAAGACAGTAATTACAGTATGGTGTAGCAACTAGCTGATGCTAAGAAGGAACATGAATGTTACACATTACCATTTATATTACATGTACCAGGACTGGAAGATGTACTCATCCTTTACTAAAGCTTATGTGGTGTGCCCATACTGCATATAAAATATACCATTAGAAGTAAAATTGCTTCATTAAAAAGTTTAACAAATTATGTAAAGGTAAACCTACTTAGGATGACTTTATAATATGAAATTGTTAATTTATTTTAAAAGATTAAGCAGTACTGTGATGTTTTAAATGTCCTGGGCAGTGCTATCTTAAACTATATATTCTCTGGTAATTCAATATAGGGGAATGTATCATATATTATGAGTTTAGGTGATTTATCAAGCAATCAGATACATGGACTGAGTGAACTTTGCCACTAAACAGCTGAAGAAAGGATAAATACAGTTAGGCCTATCCTGTATCAATAGCTTGGATTGTTGATCGGATTGGTTAAGCCTACTGTTAGACCACCTGAGAGTGGTTCGAAGGGAACAAGATCTCTGGGTGATTTCCCAGTCACAGTTATCCTGTCTATCAACACCAATAGCAAAGGCTTGCAGTCTAGTCTGGTTTCAACAGTATACCCAAATTAACCTCTGTTGCAGGTTACACATCATTATTATGAACCCTGTAACTGAGTTGTTTTCATAAATGGGCTAGCGTCACTATGTTTTGAGATGTTTTTGAGTTGGGTTTGATAAGCATGATGTCCGTTTGGAGGTGTGTGAAGTACAGTATACCTTAAAGAACTGAAATGACCACTGTAAACAGGTTTAGTTGGATTTGTTGGCCAGGAGATGCCTCCCGGCATCGGCCAGCCAGGGCCTGGGGCGACAACGTCATCGTTTTTGGGCGTGGACGCAGACCGTACCGTGGGCGCTTGCTTATTCAGACAATAGTTGCCAGGTGTGTATAAAAACCCACTTTTTCCCTATCAATTTTAAGATACTACAGCAGATTTAGAAACAAATAACACTCTTGGGTCTTGCTACAATTCAAAACAAATCGATATACGGATGTTGGTTACAAATGTACTTCAAATGTTTAGTCGTGTTGAAAAACGCGAGTGTGAAGCAGCGTCCCACAGAGGCAACACTTGAGTGCGTCGCTTTGTAGCCGTTGAAAAGGGGGATGGGCTTAGCAGCTCTGGCAACCCAGTGCGAGGTTTCAGCTGCATCACGCAGGTCTAGTCATACATACTCCGGCGTGTTGTATCCACGATTGAATCCACGATTGAATCAGGTAAATTGATAAATGCTGCTAACCTTTAACTTTGCTTACCAAAACACAGCGGTTAACATGTTAATTTAACAGCACAATACCAGCTACCAGCAGGTAAATGTAATTATTTCAAACCACCGTTTGTTAGCTGGTGCTAGCCTGGAAGCTAACGGTTAGCGCTAATAACATGGCGCAGGCTGAGAGGGCCGCTTTTGTTCTTGTGTCTGGGTGCGGTAGTGAATGTGCTGAAGGCCGTGCTCGCTGTGTAAATTAAACAGTGGCTTCAATTAATGATTTATTGTGTAACTTAAGCGAACGCCAGTATGTTTTCATACACGAAATACCGTCGAAGGATAGTAGGCGGACATTGTGTCGCTAACGTTAGCTAGCGTTAGGTAACAGTGGACGACTCTCGGTTGGCGCTTTTTGTGAAGAGGGTCCCCCTGTCTGTAAAGTTAGGACGGACTGGAAACCTGATGATCACGATAATTTCTTTGTAACTTATATAAGTACATAACGATATTCCGAGTAGTGGAGTAAAGTTATACAATTTGAAATCTGTGATTTGGTATCGACTAGCTGGCTGTTACAAATGGCCTCAAGATGGCACTGCCAACTAGCTCATTCACATTAATTAACACTACGTTCATGCGGCAGCCTGAGCCCAAATAAGAGTGTGACCCCTGGTAGAAATTTCATATTCTTGATCTGATCTGTAGAAAGAAACCAGGTGGTGTAGCACATTGATTGTGTGTTTGAATGTATTGATAGAGGGAGAAAAAAAAGAAAGTGGTGTTTTAGACCAAGCGAATAAAGGTGCTTGCGCTTAGTGTTAGTTAGGATGCACTCTTTCTTTTGGGTTCATACTTTCTTATCCTTTTAAAATCCCTGATTAACATTGCCTTTTGGCATTAATTGATTGAATGAACTATTAACATTAATATGATGAACTCTTTTGTCAGATGCAGATTGAGTTTGATAACCATAAGCACACATTCTCATGTGGTCCTTTAGTAAATCATTGTGATAATAACTGCGCACCCAGCATGATCTACTGTAACCATATTGTACACCTCTACTGCTGTTTTGAGTTAGATGTATTATCTGTTTATTAGCATATGTAAGAACTGAATAATACAGTGACTTTTTATTCACAGAATTGTGACCAGTCATGGCTGATGAGGGATATGTTGTACGAATCAGGGGTCTCCCGTGGTCCTGCTCTGTGGATGAAGTACAGAGGTTTTTCTCAGGTAGATATTTTTTTATTATTGCAAAACTACTGATGAAATTCAGGCATAATTTAAAATGATATTTTTCAAATGCAGATTGCATTTAAAATGATATTTTTCAAATGCAGATTGCAAAATTGTGACCAATGGAGGCGGCATCCACTTCACCTACACAAGAGAGGGGCGTCCCAGTGGAGAGGCATTCGTCGAGATGGAGACGGAGGACGATCTTAAGATTGCAGTGAAGAAGGACAGAGAAACTATGGGTCACAGATATGTAGAGGGTGTGTATAACTATTGACAGATTAGATAATCAGATCCTAACTCCGTTTTGTAATTAGCCCTGAAATTTTGTCTGTTTAAGGCTGTCATAACTAATGTTCTGTGTGCTGTGACACAGTGTTCAAATCCAACAACGTCGAGATGGACTGGGTCATGAAGCACACTGGTCCAAACTGTCCAGAGACAGCAGGAGATGGGCTCGTCCGGCTCCGAGGTCTTCCCTTTGGCTGCAGCAAGGAGGAGATTGTACAGTTTTTCTCAGGTAAGAAGTTGTCTTCCTCAATGGTAAACTAGCTGTAATTGTGACTTAAAAAAATTTGAATCTTCCTTTTCTTGTTTCCTTTCTCTTACGGACACTGACCAATTACTACATCTGCTTTACAGAGACATCCTGACATTGGAAAATAATTATAATTTATTATATGTGACATTTGAATTGTAAAATGCATTTGTTTTTTGTATCAGTGACGGTAAGGAAATGACTCTGGAAATGGAAGCCAGTTAAAAGTTCAATGAAGAAATGATTTGAAGTCTTTTGTTTTGTTCAAGGGCAGGAATCTGTTATTCGAACACCCTTTCCCATCTTTGCCCATCATATCCATCTTTAGCCCATATTCATCACTCTTTTTCTTTAATTGGGTCCAATGTTGTGAAACCGCTTGGTTACATTTTTTTTAAGTTGTCATGCCTAATGGTAATGTACTAATGGTGGAATGGATCTCACTCATCACTGATTGGACAGTCTCTTGCCCTAGTCCCATTGTTTCTTTTTCCCCTGTTTCCTGACACCCTTGTCTTTATAAACATTTTCTTCAGTGTATATGCCAAATGTTAGATTAGTACCTAATGGGCAAACAGTAATTTTAACTCATGTCACCCACCAGGATCTTGTTCTCTCTTCATCAACACACCAATACTAGCCTGATGTCCCACACAGTGCCCTTCTTCATATTCTTCCTCTATCCTCTCATTTCTATTTTATCCCCAAAACACAGTAATGAAAGTCGTTTAAATTGCCAGTCACTGGTTAAAAACTGAACTGGTATGTGTGATGATGTATAGAGTTTTCCATAAGTTTTCTATCTCTCTTTAGAGAAAGTTCTCTCTCTGTGATTGGGCATGTGATTTAATATGTCCCCTGCTGGGGTTATCTGTCCTTGGGTTGAAGGGTTGGAAATCGTGCCAAATGGGATAACATTGCCGGTGGACATCCAGGGGAGGAGTACGGGGGAGGCCTTCGTGCAGTTTGCTTCACAGGATATAGCTGAAAAGGCTCTAAAGAAACACAAGGAAAGAATAGGGCACAGGTGGGGATGGTTGGTTGGTTGGCTGGATAAGTTGCTTTTCTTATGGTGTGCACCCTCAACATGTGAACCAAATACAAAACTGACACTGCAATGATCTTGGCTAATTTTACGCATATTTGTAATATTTACCAC
Organism: Scomber japonicus; assembly: GCF_027409825.1. NCBI lineage: Eukaryota > Metazoa > Chordata > Actinopteri > Scombriformes > Scombridae > Scomber > Scomber japonicus. Next base: position 14,242,289 of record NC_070585.1, read on the forward strand.
AAACATACACTAACTGCCATATTAGATCCAAGTATGCCACACATTCACAATGTTCAGTGGGAAGATTAGTGCTTGGGCACCATTCAAAATACTAGACATCCTGAATTAGATCACATGCATTAATTTTGACAACCAATGGTGTCTCAGCACTAAACATCAGTCCAGGTTGATAAATGGTAAGGAGTATCCCTGGTGGTAAAATCAGAGGGCCACTGTACACAAGGATCTGGAGCCCACTGTCACAGGTAATGCTTAAAGTGGGAAGGGCTGGAGCCCTCTCTGTCCCTCTAAAACCAGGACAATGGCTGTCATGGCAAGGACACAGGACGCTCTATCACAATATATTGAATCAGATCTGTAAATCACTCCAGGTAACCATAAGAAAAGTGTAAAGATAATTAAGGCCCTTATAAATTTGGACAACTTCCTTTTTGCAACTCAGTTAATAAGTTCTTTAAATCTATTAATAACTAGCATAACGTTTTCAAAGATATTGCTACGTATGGACTACACCATGACAGCATCTGCATAGCCCAGTTTCATCAGTATTGAGCAAATGCAGCCTTGCCTGATACATTCCCCATGCCCTCACTGTGGTATCTCTATGCTCTTAGGTACATTGAGATCTTCAAGAGTAGCCGTGCTGAGGTGCGGACCCACTACGAGCCCCAGCGGAAGCCTATGGGCATGCAGAGACCTGGCCCCTATGACCGGCCGTCTGGTGGTCGCGGCTACAACATGATGGGGCGAGGGGGATCCTATGACAGAATGCGTCGCGGAGGCTATGGAGGAGGTGGGTGTCAAGTGGACTGAAGAAGTGAAATCAGATTTGGGGATATTAACGGGTGCTGTTTAGAATAATCACTCATCCTTGTCCCTTCATTGCTAACACTGCACAAAAACATTAATAAGATTACAATGTTCATTCCCCCGTAAGACCTCAAGCTAATCTTGATAATGTATATTCAGGTGTATCGGATGGACGGTATGGCGACGGTGGGTCTTCCTTCCAGAGCACAACAGGCCACTGTGTCCACATGAGGGGGCTGCCATACAGAGCCACAGAGACAGACATCTACAATGTAAGACAGAGATGCAGCTTTGACTGTCTTCATTAGCTGAATATGCGTAAAAGTGATTTGCTTCATTAGTCCTTTTGTATTTTGTAGTTCTTCTCGCCGTTGAATCCCGTGCGGGTCCATATCGAGATTGGCCCGGACGGCAGGGTGACCGGGGAGGCAGATGTAGAGTTTGCAACACATGAGGATGCTGTGGCAGCCATGTCCAAAGACAAAGCCAACATGCGTGAGTTTGACTTGAGTTTGACTTTACAGCTCCCACCCTCTTGCAGCTGCATATATAGGTGCTCATGGTCTCTCTCTCTCTCTCTGCCCCTCAGAGCACCGCTATGTGGAGCTGTTCTTAAACTCAACAGCAGGTGGCAGTAATGGCGCCTACAGCAGCCATGTGATGGGTGGCATGGGTGAGTATCTGTACTAGAGTTTGTGAGTTTGGATGAAAAACATAATATGCTTCTGTTGTTGATGCTTGGACACTTGCTTAAGCAGGTAGTAATTTCACAATAATGGGCATCAGATAATCAAATAACATTTTTTGTAAGTCTGTTGCTTTCATGATCTCTTAAACCTGATGTGATCTGTCCTCTTTACAGGGAACCAGTCGTCCTACAGCGGCGGCCAGCTGAGCTCAGGGTATTCTGGTGGATACAGCAGCCAAGGAAATATGGGAGGCTACAGTGACTATAGTGAGTGTCAGCTCTGTTGTATTTGTGTTCTTCTGCATCCACCCTTAACTACAACCTTTCCTACTCTTAAAGCACTTGATTAATTCATTTAAGCAGTGGTAGGCAAATAGAGACCCAAGAGCCAAATGTGACCCTCAAACCAAAGCTTTTCATGAATTTAATCAAATCTTTTACATGATTCTTCATGAATCTACAGTATAATGTAAGTCCCACTTTTAGTGAGTGGGCACAGGCAGGTTTTTAGTTTGAAGAACAGATGCAGTGTTTTTCTGTGTCTGACTTCTTGATGAACTCCTCGGTCCTATAGTGTGTATTTTCTCTCTCTTGTTAGGTAACCAGGGCGGAATGGGAAGCAGTTACTACGGCAGCGGTGGAGGAGGCGGCAGCAGAGGCTCTATGAATGGACTGAGCGGGGGATGGGGAATGTAGATTAATTTTTTTTGTGTTCCCTTATGTGTTTTTTTAACTCAGCATTTTGCTGGAAGGACTGGAAATGTAAGTCTCACCTAGTAAAACATAGGGTAGGGTCAGGTGAGGTTGTTTTGAAAATACCGAGGGGTAGGGTTTGTAATTTTTTTTTAAAGTGGATGATCTTCAGAGAGAAGTGAGATCATCTGGTATCACAAGTGTGTCAAAGAGAAGCGCTGTTTGTCTTCCCCGTTCCACAGATTTGACACGTCACACAAACTGTGCTTTAAATTTACCGGAAAGTGTGCCGTTTTGTGTTCTTCTCCCAAACACCTGGCTGTTCCTTAAGGTTAATTCATCCCGTGCTGGTGGCTTTTACATTGGTTCTAATGTCTGAGTGCATGAACAAAGAAAATCCTCAAATGTCTGGTATCCTCTGTTTTGACCATGTTTCACTTTTTTTTTTCTTTTTTTTATATGTAGTGTTCAGCCTTTACTTTCCAGTTCAAATGTTAATCTGAATTTGAGACTTCACATATTCAGAGCATGTTTTGTTAAGGTATGACTGTTGATGAGGCAGTTTTTCTTGATGAGGGCTATGTCAAGGGCAACTGAATTTCAAAACTGCTGACATGAAGGTTTCTACTGCTTCAAGTGCTATTTGTATTTCCTGTGCACAAAGTGAATAAACTAGTCTGGAATATCTAATTGAAACAAGCTTTGCAAAACAGGTTTTATTAATTTATCAAATGTCTAGATAGAAAACTTTGTCACCATGCCCAAATTATTTAAGAAAACAGCTTCGTAGCAGTTAACGCAATTCACAAAATCTCATTGTTATAGTACATTCTAAAATAGTTTGATTTGTTAACATTCTTTTATACAATTTGCATGAATCCAGCAGGGCCCAGTAGTCTGTTACAGAGCAGGTACATGACAAGTTGAACAATATCAAAATGAAGTACATGTTCTCCCTAAACACAAATGATCCTCAACAAAAGCTGTTAAACCAACTGACCTACATCCAACATTTTAATTAGAAAAACAACACTTAAATAGTCAGTGTATGTGAGTACCAAACTGATGTTTTTTCCAGCCCTGCTCCACATATTCACAATAAAATATTGATCACAAACAGTTCAAATCATTTCAAAGTCAAGTCTCTACAACATAAATTCAGCATTATAACTGTAGTATCTCATCCCATCAAGCTCCTTGTTTAATGCATATTAGCTAATGTTCCTGAATTTCAGGTAACTGGAAATGCAACACCAAATCACATTTCCCTAAGATTTGATGATATATTTAAAGTTAAAATCATATGGGATGAGCGTGTGCAGTGTTAGAAAGCTTTAGTAGAAACGTTGTAGAAGTGTCAGGAAACGGTGGACGAGCTTCTCTGCAGCAGGAGGGAGTGGCACATGTCACAAACCCGCACTGGTCGAGGATAGGAGGGTAAGGCCAGCTCGTTACCGGAGCAATTGTTGCAGTAAATGTCTCCGCAGTTTCTACAATGGTGCTGAAAACACAAACATACACCTATTATTAAATGACTGTGATGATGCAGATGGTACTAAACGCAATTAAAACAGGGTGCCTACCTTTCTGCGTGCGATGGAGAACTCCTTCTGGCACTGCTTGCATTGTGTTGCCTCGTCATCTTTCAACCAGGCGTGGCCCTGATGGAAGAGACGGACATACAACATAAAACCTACTCACGATTCTCAATTACATAATTACACCACCCTGAATTTTTAGATTTTTTTACCTTTAGGGCTTTATTGACCTCCTTGAAGTCCTCCATCTTGAGTTTAGACCTTTGACAAAAATAAAAAATTAACAGTGAAATCTCTATGAAATGGTAGTGACTAGTGCCTAGCAACAAAAATAAGATGACACCCCATGATTTAAAGTACTGACTGGCTGAGATGTAGTCCCATCTCTTGTAATGCCTGTTCCTGCTGCTCACACTTCTGCTGCAGCTGCTTCTTTTCCTGCTTCAGATCCTCCAGCTCCTGCACCACCATTGCACAGAAATAAACCCATCATTCAAAGTCAAAATCAAAAGGATGGAGTTGGCTTGTTTTTTGGTCAATGGGACTGTTGTAATCACATCATAAACTGTGTGTTATTTCTACAACATTCCAACAAGAACCATTACAGCTATGTATGCTAACTGCTGCAAATAATGAAACTGATTTTAAAACAATTGTGAGACCCCAGAATTAGAGTACCCAAACCACTATAAGAACTCTTAACAACTCTTTCATGAAAGTTATTTGGTGACTGTGTCTGCTAGTTATTGATATATTCTTTATTTCCACAAATCAAATCAAATGCAACACATAAACGTTGCTGCAGTTAATCCTCATTTTGAACGACGACTCCACTTCCTAACTGTTGTGTGAGTGTGACACTGACCGTGTGCAGGCCCTGCAGTTGTTGCAGCTGTGTGCGGAGTTCAATACTGTTGTCCTGCTCCCTCTGCAGAGCTTTCTGCAGTCCTTGTCTCTGCTCCCTCTCAGTACGCAGATCGTTCTCCAAACCCAGTCTGAGCACAGAGAAGAGGACTTACTGACTGCATGTTTTAAAATAAATCTAAATAAGAATTCTTACTAACAATCAGACATAGTTGCTGTATCCAAAATCACATGAGGCACTACATACTCAATGTGTACAATCATACTTTTGTAGTAATAAACAGAAGTATGTATTTTTTCAGATGCAGTCAGACTTGGGACAACAGGATCCAATACTTAGTGACAGCAAAAATGTCATTACTACTATTTAGTTATCAGTTTGTTTATTTGTAGGTTTTTTTTTTTTAATCTAAAATGAAACCTTTATCCCATTTAGTTGACTACCACAAATGACGCGTACTTCAGCAGACTGACTGAGGGCCTCTGCTGGTTTTAGCTATAGATTATATAGTGAATGTTTAAATAACATTAGAAAATTAACAAATAGGCAAAACAGAACATTTCATACAATTTAAGGTTCTTAACCACAGTGATTTATTAAGTAATTTGGGTTCATTATGGTCAATTTAAAATTTGACTAATCTTTAGTGAACCCAATTAGACTGGCTTGTCTCTGAATGGCTCCTTTAATTTTGCCTCTTTGACCATGAACCTTTGTATTGTTATATTATAATTCTGAGGATTTCTGTTACTTTTTAATATACCCATTATCTACTATTCCCAACTATGTATGTCTTCACCTTAGTGTGTCCAGGTCAGTCAATTGTTTTTGCAAACCATCCACTTTTCCCTCCAGCTCCACCCTCATGTCTTTGTCTGACTCATCACTCTTTTTGCGCTCCTGCTCCGAGTTCTGTAGTCTGTAACACACAAAATAAGACCAAAAACATATAGAATAATTAGTTTATCATTAAACATCATTTTAGAAATGCACATAACTTAACAGAAACACATACCTCTGTTCTAGTTCGTTCATGATCTTCTCCATTTCATCCATCTTCTGCTCAAGCTGCACAGCCTCTGCCACCTTCTTCTCTGCTTCTCGTTCAGAGTCCTAAAGAGTCACACAGATTGTTTAACTGCGTGTTCTGCCTCAGTGAGCAAGAAAGAGAACTGGAGAGTGTTTTTGTGCCTGTCTACCTGTGCTTTGTGGAACATCTGAAGGTTAAGTGTCTTGACTTGGTCTAGCTGGAGTCGCAGGGCTGCCAGTGTGTCTTGTTTCTCGTGTGAGTCCTTCTCCAGCAGCTTCATGGCAACCTCCATCTCCTGCTTCAGCCCCACCTGCAGCTCCAACTCACGCTCCAGTTCCTAACATCATGCATTGCACATATACAAAAGGCATGAGTCAGAGGCAGTGCTGTAGTCTGATAGCTGATCTCAATATGGACTGTCCTTGTCATAGAGAGACCCTCACATGGGCCCATGTTACTATGTACAAAACAACTATTGCTCAAATGACTGATCAGCACATACTTCTCCCACTATTGGCCTCTGTTTGTATTATTTATTAATAATGGAGTACATAGACGTAACTTCCTGACAGTTCAATATTTATTTAAACTAAAGAAAGTAAAGTGTCTCTACTGTCTTTACTACCATCAACTCATTTTTGTTGTTATAATACATTCTGACACTTTCTTTTCAGATCAACGTTATAATGTGCAGGCCCACAGATGTGAATTCATACATTTTCACAAAGGTTTCCTACGAATGCTGTAAATTCATTTCTTGTTATATTATTCTTGTGGTATTTACTTCTATTTAGACCTGCCTTTAAATACTGGTATTGTATGATAGATGTCATTTGGTGTTTCTCACTTTGAGTAATTTATTACTAGTAAATACCTTCAGTTGACTCATAATTAAATATCACACATTATCAAAGTCAAACTGAAAAACACATACTTTCCGTGTAACATTTTAGGTCTCGAGCTGAAGCTGAGATACCCCTGATGACATCATGAGGGTCATGGTTTCAAACTTTGTAGCGCTACCTTTAAAAGCCACAGAACACACTATACAGATGTTTTCACAAGCTGAGTAGTTGGACCTGAGCTTCATGTGTAATATCTGTAGAGTGCCCCTTTAATCAAGTATATGATCATATTCTAGTGCTGTAGCCTGTCGATACCTGACCTGGCGAATGCGCTTTTCCTCTTTGTACTGTGTCCACACCACATTGTACATCTCATCCAGGCCCTGTCGAGTTTGTTTGTACGTCTCCAGCTCCACCTGGCTGTCTTGAAGTGCTGCCTGGAAATGCAAACACACCATATATGATCTGTATATTTTTTTCAGATTTGGGAGGAGTTAAGCTGAATTTGGTTTCAGATGCATTTTGACCTCTTCCTTTTTCTGGCTGGACTGCAAGATTGTCTCATTCTCCTTTCTCAGCTGTTCCTGTTCTTCTCGCAAAGAGTTGATTCTGTCAGTTGCTGCCGTCAGCTGTAAAAAAAAAAAAAGCTATTCGTCAGTCACGTGAAATACACCCATTGCGCACAGATGCTATGTTGACATTAGAGAGGAATGCCTTTTTTTTAGTTTGATTGGTGCAATCCAAACACACACACACACACACACACACACACACACACACCACACAGACTCCATCTGACCTCCTCTACAAGTTTGCTGTTTGTCTTCTCTATAGAGTCCATCTTAGCCTGAAGGTCAGTGACGGTGCCACTAAGGTGACGATTTAACTCTTCAATGTAATGCTTCTGGTCTAAGATGGCTGTCAACTTGTTATCACTGAAAAAAAACAAAAGAGTGTGAGGGGATGAAAACAGTCTGCAATGTGAGTGTGTATTTAATTACAGTCATGCCATTGAAACCACAAGAAGGACAGAATAAAAGAAAAGGTAGTTTAAAGCAGGCACTCACTCCTTTGCAGCCTCACTGTTAGCAGGGTCTTTCAGGTAAAGGGAGAAGTCGATGACCCCCACCTAATTGGAAAGAAAAACTGATGACTGTATATCCTGAGCAACTTTATTCTTCAAAAAGAAGCGGAGATGTGACGGCTAAGATTCAGAGCCTCATCAGCACTCACCTGAGAATCAAGATCCTCCCCTTTAATACAGAGGTTAGCGTCAATTACGTTGAGACCCACAAGCAGTCCCCCAATCACTGCCCCCTCTTCCTCCATCATCAAAGCTCCAGAGTCATAAAACTCACTAGGATGAGATAGACACAGGGGTCATTGGAAGTAGCGTGTGGAGTGGACAAAAGATGAGAACATGCCAGATGTTAAGATCACCGTAACCAACCTCAGGAGATCTTTTCGGTCCAGCAGGGCTTTCATGTAGTCGGCAACTTTCTTTTGCATGAGTGCTAAATGTAGCCAAGCCCGTCCTCTCCCCACACCGGTCCTGAGAGGAAATAGAACTAAATTAAGCCACCAATATGTTTCAAATGCACCTTAAATTGCAAGTTTACAGTAAAATGGTTGGCAATAGCATACTTAATGCCGGGCAGGTCTCTAGCACTTGTGGCAATATTAACAGACTCCGGACACAACTTTTCAACCAGCTCCAAAGGTCCCCAAATGGACTTGTTCTGACCGATGAAGGTCTTCTTGGCTGAAAAGACATGAATGTTAAACTACAGGCCATTTGATATAAGTAAATGGAAAGAGGTCAGCTTCATGAACCGTCTCACCTTTCAATCCATGTTTGAGGCAATGTTCCAAAACAACAAAGAACTGCTGCAGGGGAGGGTACTCCGAGTCCAGCGTCCTGCCCAGACTCAGTGAGGACTGGATTAATACCTTGATGCTCAGCTTCATCATGCTGAGGAGGTTGGATCTTTCTATTGCCATTGGGTCTTTAGGGGGCAGCACTGTACAGGATGCGATGCAGGGAAGAAAACATTGGCATGAGATCAGTATGGCAGTGCAAGCTCAATGAAGAAAACACAGCACACATAACAGCGTTTGCACAGTCATTAACCTGTGAAATCCCAATTTTGCTCATGGAGTCATGTGTGCTGACAGCTGAAGCCCATGAGGAAGTAGTGACAGGGACTCTTGGTGCAGTGTGATGACTTGAATTGAGGGAGTTAGTTTGAGTGTCAAATGTCTTGTAATAGTCACAGCCTACCTGGAAGCTTTTTAGAAGTGTTATTGAGCTCATTCCCAGGATCCCCCTCTGTCGGGCAACTCGCAGCGGGTGTCGGTGCGGGGTTTCTCGGGGCAGCAGCGTAGCTCACCCCGCTGCTAATCGTCTCCGTGGCCTTCCGAGCCAGGGACAGGATGGGAGCCGACCAGCTGTTCTCTACCGCCGTCTCCGGAGCCGGCTTCTCGGTCCGACCCTGTCCGTCGCTGTCGCCAGCCTCTCCGTGTGTTTCGGCTCCAGATACTTCGGGCTCATCTTGCTGTTGCTTTTCTTCGCCATCCTCAACAGCTGTGTTTACTTCTACTTCCCCTGACTCGTCTGCCATGTTTGTCCCCCCTCCCTTTTCCTCTGACTATTCACGTGACCAGCAATGCAATTTGGCCAAAAAGGATGGCGAAGTCACGGCCCGCCCTACTGTGCTTCTAATAATCATTGGGTTGGTTAGGATCAGGGATGAGGAATGGGATTGGTTAGGATTAGGGTGAGAACATCACGGTAAACCAATCAGAATCAGAGTAGGGCGGGTCATGACTTCGCCATCCTAGGAAAATAAATAACACCAACCGGTAAATAGCCTAATAGATAGGATGGGCTGGGGGGGGGACGAACTCTTGAAGTGCGCTTTGGTTAGGCTTAAGGTTAGGTGTAGGGTTAATGTTAATGGTAGAAGTAGGTAGGTTAAGATAAGATAAAATAAAATTAGCATGGAAATCTCGCGAGAGCTTCGCACCTTGCAAACCACGCGCCTTCCTCTTCTTCTGATCTGTGGTCAGTTTAAATGTGCCATTAGCACCATCTACTGGACTGGAGTGTGGACTAGTAGATCAGCACCACTGTAAGGGATAGCAACAACTCTTTCTATGATGAAGAAAGTGCACTTTACTTGCACTTTTTGTACACCGAGTATTTTATTATTTATTACATATATAAATATTCGTTTTATTAGTTCAACTTTTGGGATGCTTTTATTTTAGCTTTTTTAGTTTTTTCCATTGGATAGTCAGAGATGTGTTTCTATGTGATGTTAGGTGTGGTTATCTTAAGTGTGGATACTTCCACACCAAGGAATTGCCTGTGAAGGATCTATAAAGTATCTATCTATCTATCTATCTATCTATCTATCTATCTATCTATCTATTTAATACACACTTGAGATGTTTTTAATGTAATACTATGTTTTGGGTCCTTTTCTGATGATACTTTCTGCTCCTCATCATATCCTCATCTGACTCTCATCACTGAAGTGAATGTTCCAGTCAGGTGTTCATGAGGTGTTTGACTGTATGTTCTAACACTAGACAGGTATCTTACTGATGGTCTCCTTTTTTAATTTCTGACACTATTTCTTCAAGTGACAACATTACTTTTTGTTGTTTTTTGTATCTGTCTGACAGATCCCTGTGGCAGAGGCAATAGAAAGAAAACATGGGGAGAGTTAGGACTTTGACATACGTCAAAAGTCCACAGCTGGAATTCAACTGATCAATGCAATTACAGTACTAGTCAAAAGTCTATTCCAGTCTAATCCTGTTCCAGCTACCAGTATACCTGCCTGCCATATCAGGCTGGTCCTCATCAGCTGTTCTGCTGTTTGCCAGTTTGGATCGTGTATCTGTTTGCTCTGCCTTGCCTTAAGCCCCTTGCTCTGCGCTGTTGCCTGCTCCACTTCACCTCTCTCAGCCCCCTTTGCCATATCCAAATCTGAGAACTTTTTTCTTTGCAGAGGTAATTAGATGACCACATTACTGTGCATGAAGTCTATTTTATTTCACATTTTTCAAATCAGTTTTACTTACTATAACACAATACATCATGGTTTTAGTTTGATTAAATTTTCAGCTTCATGACGATTAGTTTGCTGAACAATTGTGTATTTCATGTCATTTTACAAGAGTTGTTTAAATCAATCTCTTGTTAAAGACCTATTATTCAGTTTAGATTTAGCTTAAGATCATTTTTTGAAGTAAATTAGGTAGTGGAGAGAAAACACACAGCAGCTTTCAGGAGAGATATATTCTGCCCATTCATAATCTCTTTTTTGTACTCTGGTGTGTGTGAAGAGTGATCAGAGAGTGTCTCCTATGTTAGCACTGACATGAAAAAGAAGTTGTAGCTACTGCCCACTAGAGGGAAGTAAGCATACACCAGTCCTGATATACAGTACAGTACCATACCCATTTATTGTACTGCTGTCACATAAAGCAACGTGTCCAACAGAAATAAACCAACATGGACCATTATTCATTCATGTTTGATCAGCAGTTTGTCCTGCTTGCTCCTGAGAAACAAACATCTGGCTCTTTTTGGAGTTCAGTAAGGTCCTTGGTCCTTTTCATTAGCCATTTCCTTACACAAAAATTGTAATTAAACTATTAAAGTGCCTTTCATATCAGACAAAGCTCACTGTCAATGTTTTGAAAGTCAGCTGTTTATCATCTTGCTGGTGGGGTTTGTCATATATCTAGATTCACAGAGACGAACAAGTAATTAATATTCTCTGTCATACTGATGCTCAAGCTCAACTTACAATAGTAGTATTATTAAACACCAACAAAGTGTTTGCTTGGCTTGAAGCTACAGAGGCTCTTGGTCTAATATCACAGACTGTAAGATACAGTGTTGTAATTTCATAAATTATTTGTAGCAAAAAAACATGCAAATAATGTTTTTGTGCGTCCTTGATGGCTGATAGGGTTTTTATTACATGGTCAATAAACAACATTGTGTTTAAAGTTTACTTTTGCGTGGTGCAGTGACGTGTGTGTTTTCACCTCTAGACTTGCAATACTTCGCAAGACAAGTCTTTGTAGATTCTTGTAGTTTTTGTGTCGATTATGCTGGATTTATTACTTTTCTTTGGCTGTCTGCTTTGCTGTTATCTTGGATGGTAAAAGGGCAAATTATAATTCAATACAATGATTTATTTGATATTCAGTGTAGTGTATTACAATTTTCTTGTACAAATCAATTATTTCAAAATATTTTTAAAAATAAAAGGGGAAAAATAAAGTAATGCTATGTTATGTTTAACATGATGGCTTTGTCTGGTGTCAGACACACACTTTATTGCACAGAACATCAACTTGATTAGTTGTGACTATGTACATTTTCCATATTTTGATATACTGTATAACACCTGAGGGGGAATTCCTATTGATATTGTGAGTTTAATTTTAACCATTTAGCCCAGTTTTATTTGGTAGTTAAGGGTTTTACAAATTCTGCCCATATATAACTAATCCTTCTTTCTCAAGCCTGTAACACGTTATCTTACTTAATTTCTTAACAAATATCAAAATGAAACAGTCATAATTACCAATATGGTCCTTATCAATAAATAGAAAAAAGTATAAATACAATTGAAAACTGGTTTATATGACAAAAAGGTTAGCATGTGAAGGAAATGGAAATATTAGCATGTGATAGAAATATTAGCATGCCCTGCCCTCTACTGGTTCAACATGTGAAGAGCAGTGTAAAAGACATAAACAGACCTGCCCTTATGCTTCAACAGTTAACTGCATTAAGGATCCACATAAAACATATAAAATGTGATTTATCTCAAGATATTCACTGAAAATACAGAGCCCTCCAATGTCATGTGGCAGAGAATAAATGTTTATGTGGAAACATCATTGTTGACATAATATTGATTGAATCAAGTGGCTGAATGACCTTCATAGTGCACACTACAGATTTTTAGCTCCATTGCTTGTAACACTAAAAATAGCAAAATAATGTTATTTGTTCCATCCAACAGTGAACTTTAATTTTTACCCTCAGGGACCACTAGCTGGACATTAGTATTAAGTTGTAACCGTGTCCCAGTTCCAGCTTATTCACTGACTAGTATACAAGTGATGATATAGTATTTATATGATATAGTGAATGATACAAGACCTGTATCTAACCACTGTGTCTTTGATATATGCAAATATTGTCTGAAACATTAAAGATGAAATATAGGAAGCCTCTCTCTGACTGAATTGCTATTTATAACCAATTCTCTTGCAGGACTAAAGAAAAAGTTTTGAGGTAATATTTTTTTTAAAAAACAACAAAAAAAAAACAAACAAAGCAAAACACAGTCTACAACAGGGAGTGCTGTGAGTGCAGCTGTCTTTTGTCGGGATCATTATGCAGGCAGCTTCTTTTCCAGCTAAGACAAAGGACATTGTTCTGGCACCGTTTTGCCTTTGGCTTCATTGTCTGAGCTTCATCTCTTTTCATGTCACCAGGGATTGTTTGTCTCTGGGTCAGTCAAGGTTAAAAAATGTGTTGTTGTACTGTATGGAAAAAAGGCAGACTACTGCTGTCATGTGTGTCTGGTGTTGGAGAGGAAGGTCATTCATTCATGACAACATGAGTATTAAAATGTGCTCAAATAAGTTGCTTGCTTAGATTTAACCTAACAATTCAAATTAAGTTGAGAAAGCTGATTTTACAACTATGGTCACTGCTAACTTTAACTTTATTCAGGTTTACATGTCAGCTATAACAAATTTGACAAAATGTTTGTGGAGTGCCTATTAAAGTTTTTCAAGCAATCTAAACACAAATTCATATCAAACTTGTATTTGACTGAAAATCCTTCTAATTGTTACTAAAATGATTGATTACCAAGTGGTGTTGGGTGCCTGGCTGACAATGTCTAACTTGTGCCTTTTCTTTTTCTTTTCTTACCACAGCAGTCCAGAGAATGGGGCCCACACTGCACCACAAAAGCAGGCCTTCATCATCCATTACCACCTCAAGTTCACAAAGAAACTGATAAAAGGAGACATTTCACCACCCCATCTGGTTTGTGTAACTGAGCCCCATGTGGGTCCCCTTTCTTTTCTTCATGCAGAAGTTTTCTACAACACTTTGCTTTAAAGAACTTAACATGGCAAACTTGTGTGCTACAGTACATTTTGTTTTGGTGTAACACATTGTCTCACACTGGTGTTGATATAGCAATTGTTTCCCAGGTGTGGTCTATTTTCATATTTCCTCATACTTTGAAGTTATGAATCAAGATGTGACTCATAAAGATTTATTACACATTAGGTAATAACACTTTGTGCGACTACAGATTGTTTGTGTTACTATTCATTTTAAAAAAAGTCAAATGGGTGCAAAGGAATAAGAGCTAATACATGACATTTAACTACAGATATAAAAAAGTTATTATAAATATACTTCATACATACAGACAACAGTGATACACTGTACAAGACATCTAGAGCTGACAGTACTAATTCATTTATAGACTTTAAGTTGTGTTTTATATTAACATGACACACTATGACACTATTATTTCTTCTAATGTTTATATAGTCCATTTATCTGCTTCTTTTCTGTGTCACTCTCACCAGTCATGAGCAAACTTTATTGATTTCTGTTTCTTCCCTGTGTGAGGCTGGAACAGTTTACTAATGGTGTTATTGAATCCTTTCAGCTGCTCTCTATATTCCTCATATTCAGTCTTCTTCCTGTACTTGTTGTGCTTCGGTCGTCCCAGCAGTGCCCTGACCTCATCCGACACCCCTTTGCCAAGGTAGTGGTAAGCCTTCTTGCCATCGTTGTCTCTTTCATTTACGCTGGCTCCGTATCCTTGCACAAGCAGAAGCATCACCTCAGTGTGGCCGTGTATGGCTGCAATGTGCAAAGGTGTGTATCCTCCATGTGCTTTACTGTTGATGTTGATGTAAGTGCCTCTTTTCCTGGAGATGTCCATCAGCTTATGGATCATCTCACTGTTGCCGTCCTTGGCAGCCCAGTGGAGAGCTGTGAAACCTGACATGAAGTCTTTCTTCTGTGCTAAACGAGTGTCCTGCAGCAGCAAAACATAGATTTGCCCCCACAGTCCAGCAGCACACTTTACCAGCCATTCATGAGCTAATGGCTCCAAAGGCACCGACTCAGAGTATTTGGCATCATCCCCTTGTTTTGTGGTCTTGTTTTGGGGCCTCCCCTGGGAAAAGCTAGAGGGCTGCATGTCATCTGTCTGTCTATTTTTCCAACATTTGGAGTCACTTAATGCATCTTTCATGCAAGCTGGAAAGTAAGAATTCAGATTTGGCACTGATGGTGTGATTGGTTTCTCTGAAGTTTCATGCAGAGGCTTTTGCCATCCATCCTGTATCACTGGTGGTGCAGACACTCTTTGGGGGGATTTGACTGCTATAACAGCGAACACTGGTCCAGATTTCCCCGCTCTGCTGGCTTGATCCCCGGAGATATTCAGGATTTTGACAGTGGTTGTGTCCGGACTACTTGTTGATATAGGCCTCTCTTTCTGCATGCTTCCCCCGGACATGCGTTTGGCATCACTGCAATAACTACCATTTGTGAGTGAGGGGCAGCACACATTATTGTTCTCCATGTCTGCCTGGAGCATCTTTGACTCGGGTCTATTAGGAGATGTGTACGAAAAGCTCGTATTTTGACTTGAGAAACTGTCATCCATCTGTATTTTCTGGGAGGCATCGTGCGCATCCACCTCTTTAACAAAGTCCTGGTACCTCTTTTTCACCACTACAAACTTTACCTCGTCGATCTGTCTGACCACAGCGACGCTATTCACCAGCCTCTTGAAAAGCTCCCTATTGTGCTGCTTTTCCGCGGGATCGCTGCAGTTGATCTGACTCCTGAAGTTGTTGACCAGCTCCGAGTTTTTGACTTTGCCTCCATGCTCCAGTAAAAAAGACAGGAGAGATTCTTGGGTTAAAGCCATCCTGCTCTGCTCAGACAAAAAAATGTGAAGCGATGTATCTCATAAAGCCTGAAGGGGCGGGTGAACTCCTCTCTGTGCTCAACCCCCTCCGTTGTCCTCCACCAACCTGCTGCTTCCGGCCCCTCTCCACATTAACTCACCGTCAGAGGCTCTGTGCTGCTCACACATGTGCCCACATTATATTTAGAGATCATAAATAAAATATCGATAGCTATAAATATAATCATCACGTGTAGTAACATCACACTGTTTTTAATCTTATACTCAGTTTAAATACCATAGCAACTTCATTTTCTTTCTATTCATTTTTAAAAAATCAATTAGCTATAGGCCTATACAGACACACTATTTTTAAGTTATGATTTTATAATTATGTTCTACACATACATAAGGTAGATAATCAGCCACTTCATTAGGAACACTTGTGTAATCTAATGCAATCATTCTACTTTTATGAAAATCATACATTTTCAGTTTTTGTTGACACTGTAATAAAGTTGATGGTGGTGTACCAGAGTGCATTATGGTGTTTATTTTAGTTATATTAACAATTAAAACAATAAAATAGGCTAAATGAAAACAGCAATTGTGCAACTCAAAAGTAACACATTTAAAAAACTGCTATGAAGATTCAACAGATGCAACAAAGCACATGATATATTCAAGCATATTTACAAAGTAGTGCTTCGGGATTAATAAAGTAGCCTATCTATCTATCTATCTATCTATCTATCTATCTATCTATCTATCTATCTATCTATCTATATGTGCAAAGGGAGCAGCATATTAATATAAAGTAGAATTATCACCTTTCTGACAATGTTAACAAAAACTTAAAAGCATAAACTGTGGTGAATTGCATCAGATTGCAAAGGTGTTCCTAATTAAGAGGGCAGTGAGTGTATAACTGCTTATTAAGTGTGCCCTACCTTGTTAATATTGTGTCACTTTATGATAACCACACATCTTTAGTAAATATTAAATTGTTTCTTACTTTCTTATTACATCAAATTAGGCCATCAAACTAAATGATCAAGCCTTTCTATGACTTAGAAAAAACCTCTGAATAAATCAGAGGATTCACATTATTAAAACATAACCAAAAACATGAACAATATATATTAACAATATGGTGAAAATATATAATAACATATAATTCAGTGTATTTATAGTACATAGTTCACTTGCTTTTGTAGTCCATCCATATTGCAGTGGTGAAATAAATAAATAAAGGTATCTTCCTGCAGCACTGCTTTCAGTCTTATGTTAACTTAACCTGATTAGAAGTAGCCTAAGTACACTTTAGCAGCAAAATGTGCTTAAAGTATCGAAATAAAACCTAATACCCAGACAGCAGAATGGCCTCTGTCAGGATTATACTATATATTTAAATAAAGTCTAAATGTTACAGCTGGTAGAGTGAAGCTATTTAAGAAAAAAATAATACAATAATAAGCATCATATTTTATATTAATGGTGCACTTTGTGTGTAAAATCTTGATCTTCAAAGTAACTATTCTATCAAATAAATGTAGTGGAGGGAAAAAAGTACTGTCTGAGTAGAAGGCGGCTATACTTAATGAAATAGCCTACCGCAAAATTGTGGTGATACTTTTTATTTTACATATCACTGCCAAACTGAGCAGTGGAGGTTCATTGTCATCTGAAGAAAAAGCTGCTATTGTAAAACACTGAAACAAACATTCAAAGAACATTTAACTTTAACAAGATCAACTCTAAAAGTCCAGATTTCAAATAATGTTTCTGAGGCCTGCCTGGAAACAGTTAACATCATGGTGGGATTATTGCCCGGGTTAAATCAATTAATTCTGACTCAAAAGTGGAATAAAGGCTGAAGTATTGGGAGCTGTGTTGCCTGCTGTAATGTGGCCCTACACCACCACAGCAGAGGGGGTGTTGCCTCCAAGTGGCCACATTGGAAGCAGCGTGAGTCTGTCCCTGTGTAATGTAGAGAGCAGGTCTGGCTGAAGACATCATTCCCACGATGGCGGCCAATGACATAGATGTTTTCGCAGTAAGTATGATGAGCTACAGTCTGCGGACCTGCACTGACTAATGATTTGTTGTGTGTACACTAGATGTGGGAGCTAAACTGGCTTAGCTGTGGCACTCAGGTGTGTAGATGAGGATGATGAGATGCGTGTGCGTGTATGTGTGTGTCGATAATGCAGCAACATCGCTGCGGTGTTGAGAAAGCGTGATATGTTTAATGTATTTGGATAAAGGCGGATTTTTCAGCTACTCGTCTTCAGTAGAAAACGATGCGTATTTGAGAGCAATCTGTGGAGACGTGCACGAAAAAAAAGCGCGTCAGAGCACGCTGTCCGGCATGAAAACACTTTGCTGTTGACTGTCATAACACTGGTGACAGGTGTGTGCACGGCTGCTGAAATGAACTGGACCGAGCATTTGAATGAAACACAAGACAGCAGGCAATGACAGGCTAAGAGGATAAACATAAGTAGCAGCCACTTGAAGAGGCAGCTACCAGCTCCTCATGATTCTGCATCGCATTGCTCAGCGAAAAATGAAAAATACTGTATAGTGTCAGCTAAATTGTGTAATTTGTGGCAACGAATAGTGTCTTCGTAGCTTACGTGCATGTGTGGGAGATTTCGTTAAGGTTGTGTTTGTGTTTCACCAACTGTGAAGGGAGGTTATGGGTTACCAGGGCAGCAGCTTGGATATCCTCCCACCCTGTGAAATAACATCTAGATAAAGAGCTCTTTGTGTGTGTGTGTGTGTGTGTGTGTGTGTGTGTGTGTGTGTGTGTGTGTGTGTGTGTGTGTGTGTGTGTTTGTGTTTGTGAAAGAGAGAGAGAGAGGGAGACAGAAACGGATGATTGTTGTATTGATCACATCCTGGTCCTCATGTGGAGCCTTTTGCAAGATGCCAGTGTCCCAGCAGGGTGAATCTGGTATAGAGGAGGGAGGAACAGCCTCTGAGCATGCCAGCACCAACAGCCAGAGCCAAATTACATCTCATATAGTCAGCAATATGTAGACAAATTCTACAGGCGTTATGTATAATCTGCAGAATATTGATGAGCGTGCAATGTAAAGATATGACATGAAACCAAACATGATGGTTGGAAAATCTGTACATTGAGTTAAATGATTATTTTTTATTTCTTTTGAGCTTGAAAAAAGTGTCTGTCTGCAAACATGAATGACAGTGATTCTGGTAAAAGCTTCGTCAATGAATCAGTCATTTAACATAAAATGAATGACTGATTAAAAGAGTCATTGGTCAGACAAGAAGGCCAAATATTTGTTTTCTTCCCTCCCCTCCCCTCCTCTCGTCTCCCCCCCGGTCTCTGAGCTGCTGGTCGAGCACAACAATTAAACTGAGGATGTAATTTCAAGCTTTGTGAATTTATGATATACTTTTTTTATACTGTTTTCTGACATTCAATAAACTAAATGATTAATTGACTGACTAATTGATGATGAAAATAATAATCAGTAGCAGCCTTGAGTTAAAGAATTATCATCACAAAACATTATTTTCTCTTGTCTTTTTTTTTTTTTTTTTACTTGTCAGATTAACGTGTCTTTCCTGGAGGTATTTGGTGTGTGATTTTTTCAGACAGAACCTTTTTATAGGTCTGACTATTCTGTGTGTTAAGTAGAAGAGAAAGATGACCTCATTTGCAATGAATGAGCTTTTAAGCCTGAAAGCACAATGTGGGGATGGGAACTGGCACAAGGACTTTTGTAACCTTTTTATGTTTGTTGTTATTTTGACCAATATGATGAAATATTATTGTAATGCAAGTCATTTATAGCATTATACTTTTTATCCTGCTTGTTTCTAAACACTGCAGAATGAAGAAAAGCGAAACCTGGAGCTCGGGGGCCATGTGGGATTTGACAGTCTTCCAGATCAGCTGGTCAGCAAATCAGTTGCGCAGGGATTCAGCTTCAACATCCTCTGTGTAGGTATGTCTGAAACCAGGAGTAGTTCATAACCCCCAAGCTTGAGTTAATATTAATGTATCATGCAGCAGTTTTAAATTAGAAATATTAATGCACCACTTCTTCTTCTTCTTCTCTCTGCCTCACCACGTGTCATTCATTTGTTTTTTTTCTCAGGTGAGACAGGGATAGGCAAATCAACATTAATGAACACGCTCTTCAACACGACATTTGAAAATGAAGAAGGCAGCCACTATGAGAATGAAGTACATCTACGCCCCCAAACGTATGATCTGCAGGAGAGCAATGTCAAACTGAAGCTGACCATCGTGCAAACTGTAGGGTTTGGAGACCAGATCAACAAAGAGGAAAGGTACCAATTTTTGTAGTTTGTCTGAAATCATGCAGATTGACGACTGCTGCACCTGACTAAATCTTTGTAAGATGCTGGAAGATGTATGCACACTTAAATACTGCATAAATGTAAGTGTGCAAAGGACAAAAAGTATAATAAACTGTAAAATGTTGTAGAAAATATGTTTAAGAAATGTGCATTGCTGTTTTTACACCAGTCTCTAGAAATATACAGAGCTTTGCAAGAAATTTGATAAGCACTAGGCTATTAAACATTTTCCCTCTTGTTCTGGTACTTCAGCCAACACACTCACAAAGTATAGAATAGAGAAAGAGATCTGCCCTGTGTCTGGCATGTGAATTGGATGTGAAAAAGGACAACAATGGACAGACTGGTAGAACGAATGCAATCTCAACAGACATTTGAGCACTCCAACAGTAGGGAGTATAAATTGTGAGCATTCTTGGCTGCACAGACTGCACAGTTGCAGAGTTTGTAACCAGGATACAAATACTCAAACAAGGGAGGCAATGTGATTTCTTCTTTTTATACATATGAGGATATAATCCTGATTATGTTTTATGTCTGTTTTCACTATTTTCTGTGCAGCTATAAACCCATTCTTGAGTACATTGATGCTCAGTTTGAAAGGTACCTCGAGGAGGAGCTAAAAATAAAACGTTCCCTGTTGAACTGCCATGACACAAGAATCCACATCTGCCTGTATTTCATCGCTCCCACTGGACATTCACTGAAGTCCCTGGATCTCGTCACAATGAAGAAACTAGACAGCAAGGTGACGACAGAATATAGCGCTGTATTTTTGTTCATGAGTTAACACTGTTTGTTCTTCAATCTGTCATTCAGATGTTTTTTTTCCCTTTGCAGGTGAACATTATCCCTGTCATCGCAAAGGCAGACACAGTATCCAAGAGTGAACTAGACAAATTAAAGATCAAGATTATGAGTGAGCTGGTCAGTAATGGGGTGCAGATATATCAGTTTCCTACAGAGGATGAAGCTGTTGCAGAGATCAACTCCTCCATGAATGTGAGTCTAACATCTGTGTTATGTTTTAATAACTCAAATTTACACTACACTAACCCATTGCTCCCAACCCAGATAACCATTGTAATTCATTGTAATTGAACGTCCACCCATATTTAGTTTTTACAGTGTGGCTCAATTTGGAGCATTGGACCATTTTATTAGCCTGGTCCCCAGACCTCTGATTTGCTGCCCACATCTCAGACTGTTTTAATGATTGTAATGATAGAACAGTAGAGGTTAAAATAGTAATACAGTAGTAGCACAGTAATAGTTATAGTAATTATAGAATAACAAAGCGAAACTAAATGATACATGATGTGATACTTAAAACAGATAGTTATTAGCATGAAGTAAAGACAATAGCAGAATGTGGCCCTGAATATGACTGCAGTGTTATCAGTTTTAACCATGTTTTAACAATATCTGTACTGTATCTTTACAGACTCATCTTCCTTTTGCTGTGGTTGGAAGTGTAGAAGACGTTAAAGTCGGCAATAAAATGGTGAAAGCGAGACTGTACCCCTGGGGATCAGTACAGGGTGAGTCCAGCTGACAATTACAAGCATCGTTAATGTCCCTCACACAGTAGTAGTGTTAAGTCAGATGCATGCTGGCTAGCTGTTATTAGTTTTCAGTTGAGATATAGACAACATTTCATGATTTTATGTTTTTATGAGCCTTCTAAGCACAGCATTGTCTTTAAAGATTTTCAGTAAATGCATCACGTCAACCCTTTTTTGTTTCCAGTGGAGAATGAAAACCATTGTGATTTTGTGAAGCTGAGGGAGATGCTGCTGCGTGTGAACATGGAGGATCTGCGAGAGCAAACACACGCCCAACACTATGAACTTTACCGTCGCTGCAAGCTGGAAGAGATGGGCTTCAAGGACACAGACCCAGACAGCCAGTCGTTCAGGTGAAATTAGCAATAGCAGAGATGTGATGCGCTCGGGCAATTTACTTCAGTGGAACTGCCAGAAAAACAACTGCTCTGTTATAATGTTAGGTCTATTATGATAAATAACTTTATTGATAAACAGCACATTCAAATTGGTGGTTATATGATTTGTTGGCATGTAAATGAATTCCTCCAAGGTAGATTATGGAATTTTTTTTGTATCACAGAGATATACAGTGATGTAAACTTCTTCCAGATCGACCATGACTGTGTTCTGGTTGTCCACACTTTAAATAACTCAGAAAATGTACTTGTTATTTGTGTCAAACTGAAAATGGGACTGATGTGCTTCATCAGATATTTGCATAGTTTAATCTTTTTGCATACATATTTTAATGAGCTTGTTGTGATGCAGCAGTTAAGCTTGGTTGTACTTACAGTATTTTAGTAAGTACTAATGTCTATCAAAGAACTACTTTATGACAGTTTAATCCCCACCTAGTAAAGACTTGTGTTGCAACTAGGCTAAATTTGGATCTATAAGCAGTTGGCTCCTTATCTTGTCCAAATATAGCTTTACAAGGGGTTTCACATCGATTTCACCTTTGTCTTCAGCCTTCAAGAGACATATGAAGCCAAGAGGAAGGAGTTCCTTGTGGAGCTGCAACGCAAAGAGGAAGAAATGAGACAGATGTTTGTCAACAAAGTGAAGGAGACGGAAGCAGAGCTGAAAGAGAAGGAAAAGGAGGTAAGGGTTGATATTGTCATAAAAACACCTTTCATTCAAAATATACCATTTGGTATGTCTGACTATGAGACCTGTCCCTTCATCAACATCTCTAGCTTCATGACAGGTTTGAGCAGCTCAAACGGATGCACCAGGACGAAAAGAAGAACCTGGAGGAGAAAAGACGAGAACTGGAGGAGGAGATGAACGCCTTCAATAGGAGGAAGGTTGCAGCTGAGACGCTGATGGGCCAGGCACTCCAAGGCTGCTCACAGCCCTTCAAGAAGGACAAGGACAAGAAGAAGTAAGCTGCTTTTCTTTATGTATTCAGTTTGTATTGCTGCTCAAGTGGTTTCTTCTTATGTAATGGGTTTGGTTAAAATAGGTGCCAATTCCACTAAATGGTTATTAAGCGAAGATCTCAAAGCTATTCAAGGATTATTAATTAAATATCATACATACATTATATTCACAAGCCAAGGACTACTCTCAAAGCCAGTCTACTTAATGTGAAGTTGATTGGACAGGGAGGGAGGCGTAGAATGTGATTAATGAGATAGTGTTATCTTCCCAGAAGCCATGTTGGTTCAGAACTGATACAGGGACAGATTCACACTGACACTGTGTGCCCAGACACAGTAGGACAGGTCACAGCTTGCATGACACAGCCTGATGCTTATGTCTCTGCAGGCTGACCTGCCAAACTGTAACTCAGGCAGGGGCACGTCTGTTTACGTACCACCGGTCTCACCGATGCTCACGCCATGTGCAACACAGATGATACTGAAACATCACACATAGAACCTATCATTTCTGCAGGTGGAAACAATATATGTCAGGATGAATTATGTACAATTAAAACTTAGCTACACCGTTAGATGAGGCTTGAAAATATACAAACACTAAGTTATCTCAATGATAATGTATTATAATGAAAGCCTGGTTCCTACATTTGCATCGTCATACATTAATTTGACTATTAATAGCAGTCTATGCTGGCTGTAATGACCTGTTTTGTGTTTGTGAAACTGTTAAGTACCAAAGGCATTAAGCCAGTGTAATGGTACATTGGGCACAAGATATGATGTCAGCTCAGGGTCTAGGCTTTGTAGTCCATGAACCTTTTGGCTCTTTAACAATGTTTTAAACCAAGCAGTAAATACATTATTACAGAGGTATTTGAAAATGCCCTCTATACTGGATAGTAGCCAGCATTAGCATAGTAGAGTAGTTTTGTAGCTAAATAGCTATTAAATATCTACTTTTAAAACCAATGTTGCCTTATTTTAAGAGTCTATATCAATTTAGATATCTTTTTAAAGATTGAAGGAATAGTGTGACATTTTGTAAGGTACACAGTGTTAATCAGTGAGCTTTAAAGGGCTTGGTAGGAGGATTTTGAATAAATATTTTTTTACCCTTTACCAGAACTATGCCATGCTAAGCTAATTGCCCGCTAGCAGTAACATGGTGATGATCTTCTCATCTAACTCCAAAACAAAACAACTATTAAGTGTATTTGCCACAATGTTAACTTTTCTTTTCATCAATGTCAAATTGTTTAGAGGGGAATAAAATAACAACCACAAATTACTGGTTTATACATTTGGTAAAGTTGCAAGTGTTGTATGCTACATTTTTGGGTGACACAGCCATTGCTGGTTTGCTATGCTGACATGGTGTTAGTGTTCATGTGTGTTGTTGGATGTGACCTGAAAGACAGTTTAAATTTTGATTTTAGTGATCAGGTAGAGAAACATCTCTGGTTTTATCAATGTGGTTTAAATCTGATGTGTAGCAACAGGGTTTTAAATGAATCTGATTTGGGGTTTCAGGTGGTCAGTCTAAACTAGATAGAAACCATCTATGCATTCCCATTTCATTCATTTCATTCTTTTTGATTTGTACCATAACTCAAATCCTGCATGTATTCTTTTTCTTTTTGCCATATTTTGTTTTTGTTTGTTTTCTTTCCCCCTTTCAGTTGATTTATGGAACAAACATCCAGGGAAACCAGGAATGTGTATACCATCAGCATGGGAAAAAGAGCCATATCTGGCATTACTTACTGACACTGTATGTATGGACTCAGTGACACAGTGACAATGCACGTATGTGAGCCAGAATAACGTGCCACTGTGTACTTTGCTCAGTGTATTTAATTTGTCTCTAATGCTGACTCTGCTAGACACAAAATAACAAATCCGTGGACTGTTTTCATAACACACCGCTTATGTTATTTTATGTTCTTGCCATGAATGTGTGTTCATCTCCTGTTGTAAATGTAAGTGTCTGTTTCTCAGTCAGACACTGGCAGGACTTAATAGCAACAGGAGAATGCTGGTTACTGACTGAACTGAACTGATGTTTGTGAGTTATTTTTTATACATTAATATAAAGTAAGAATATCTATGTATTAATTATTCACAAGTTGAATAGTTGCCAATAATGTTAAGAATGAATAGTATAATAAAGAATATCTGATAATGTAAAAAATATATATTGTTGGGTTTTTTTTGCTGGTAGTTTGAGGTAAAATATTTGTCTAACAACTATTCTATACAACATTTTAAACACATTCATTTACTATGAGTCTGAACATGCAAATATTTTGCTCTCATTTACATTGAAATAAAGAAAACTTGAAAGAGCATCAGTTCAACTGTTGGTTAACTGGACCCCTTTCCATTATTATTCTCAGTGTGCTGGGAATTTCCATCACTTCAGCCGATTTTATGATTTAAAGCATTTCATATTGCAGCTGTTGTCATCATGACATATCAAAAGATGGTTCTCTCTAAATTAATCATTCATTTAACTCAGGTTTCAGTTTTGTTTTTGGCTTCAGTCCGTAACAGCAAACAGGACAAATAACAGTGACATTGACTGCACTAAACTTTAAAAGACATATACATAACTTGTTGAGGTTTTAACGCTCTTGCTAACTTGCCTGTTCAAATAAATAACATGTTTTTTCTTTCCCTTTCATAGCTTCTTTAGTCTTCCATCTGCGTGCTCCTTAACCTCAGGAAGGCATTTGAATTAGAAGACTTTCTACTACATCAAAAGATCACAGACTAACAATCAAACAAGTGTATTATTTTTACAATTTGAAATAACTATTTTATAGAAATGCACTTACATCCCTGGAAGTGTTGCCTAAAGTCTTCCATGTCTGTTTTTTCTTTCCTTGAAGCTTTTCAGCAGTCCTCTGTAGCATGGTCTCTGCATGGCTTTTAACCATCATTCTTACAAGTAACATCCTTATAGCCAAAGTTTCAGTTTTTCTATTAAAAATGTTTCCCTCTTTCAGCTCCTACGTTATGCTTGTAGTTTTTGACTTTGACAATTTACACTGTGAAATATATATCATCAAGTGACATATTGATAAGTGATGATATTGCTGTTAAAGTACGTTATATTATGGTTTAAAAGCACTTTAAATAAATCATAGTACTATATTTAATAAATATAAAAGGTGCCCTACCATACTAACCTGTCAGTCCTCATGTTGTGTCATAAATATTCAGTTAGAGGTATTTAAATTTTAAACTGCAAAAACTATATATATAGGATACTGTTGTTACTTAAATGAAAAAACGTGGATATGTATAAAGTCTGGATTAATACTTTTAATGTCAGTAGATCTGTATGGTGAGTGGGTCATCTTGAAGATCTGCATCCTGATGTAATAAAAATTTACTTTATTGAAAATGTGTCTTGTTCTCTCCATAATTTCACATTATGACAGAAAAGAAATGTCCAAAAAAAGTCAGCAGGCTGCAGTAAGCGATGGTCTCAGCAGGTTCAGGCTCCTTCTAGACTATTCCAGAAACCTGCCAGTAGGTGTCCATTGTAAAAGAGGAATGACAGCATAATATAATAATGCCTGGTCTATTAAAAATGTTGCTACATTAATTTTTAAAGTTAGATAGTTGTACCTTTTTTTTCTTAAAGAAACTCTTCAGATTCCCAGAGAATTTACAAATGATGGCGTTTTCTTTGATTGTATTAGTGTTGTACATATATTGTTGGACAATGATCCATTAAATGCCTAAATAATTAGAAAACCTGGCCGTATTATTTGATTACGTGTATTGTCCCACTTTATGGTTGATTAAAAAATAATTAAACATAAAGGCTAAGTGTAACATGATTTTATGACCTAAATAAGAAAAGGAGACGCAGTAGGTTGCGTTATAAGTCATGTCCCACCCCCTAATTTACAATTGGCTCTCCTACTCATGAAAGGCGGGATTTAATTGTGAATGACTGAATATCCATCCAATTGAAATACAGAACAAAGAATACCGTCCGCCGGTGACCAATGAGCGTTCAGCATGTTGGGGCATGGGCTTGGTTTTATGTCAGCATTAATACCTAAACTGCCCTTTTCCCCATCGCCTTACGCCAAGGGTAGGGGGTGTGCATAGGCAGAAATTAACCTGTGCTTAAAACTTTCTTTAGTGAAAGTTCATACTTACACTTTTTTGTGTTTTAAACCTCTTTTCACTCGCTTGTTCAAAGCGTGTGGGGTCTTTTTTTCCCATAATATTACAGTCAGCGTAACTTGATCTAAGGTAAGTAAACCGATCTTTCTATATCATGTTAAGTAACCATGTGTGATATATGTGGATTTTAAAGCCTTAAAGTTATTGTATTGGCTATCAGTAAATAAACACAAACTAAACTAACCCTGTTACAATTGACGTTAGCATAGCAGTTGTAGCTAACTTTGACTGGTTATGTTAATGTGAAATTAGTTCGTCATTTCCCCATTTACCTCCAAAAAACCTATCATTATAATGATATAAAGTCCACAGTGATGTGTATTATATTCCTAACTCTAGTTTCGTTCAGTTTAAACAGTGTTATTTCACTTTGGTTTGTTGTTACCCGGCTCAGTGTTAGCTCTCCGTAGGTTTGTATGGCAGGGACATGTCTGGGCATGACGCAGGACCTGCCCGCCGTCATAGGCCCTGCTGCAACCATACGAGCCTTAGCTGCTCAGACAGATACAATGTTAACAAAACGGAGGAAGCTTGCATTTTATGAAACGCTTATGGACTTTTATGTGATATAATATTGTTATACTACACATTCGTGAGAAACTTTTGGCACATATTTGACACCTATCCTTGTTACGTATCCATGCACCACCCTTTTCTAGTCCAGTTGAGTCCAGTTCAATGACAGCTGTTTGTTACTGGATATACTCTTGGAAACACTCCCATGTCTCCACTAACTCTGAGACCAACACACACCCTGAATCCAAATGTTCTCCTATCATTAAACCATATTGACAATCAATACTATTAGTTATGAAATCTGTCCAGTATTTGTTTTAAGGTTATTTTCCTCACCTAGCTATTGTATATACATTATATTGGAGTGTTTGACATTTTTATGTAGAATGAAGATAATTATTGATTTATCATAAAAATGCTAGATAGCCTCTGGGATTTTTGGTTATTACTCACCTGACTCATCTGAGTTCTCTCTGTTTTTGCATGGGGTTTTTTTATAGTCATGCCCACCCTATTGTTGCATTATTAGTGTACAGGCAATGGCTCAGAAATCTTTGTTTAAATAGTCAATCTTTTTTAACTGTCTTTCTTTCACATTTCCACAGATGATTGACACAGTGACAGCCCCTGGAGCACTGCCTTTTGCAGTTCAGCTGAAGGCCCTAACAGATGTGGAGGGCCGATACCAGCCAAAGCTGAGCGGCTTGAGGCTCATTGAGTGTTCCCAGGACAATGGCCTAAGAATGACCGTCAGACTCCGGGAGCTGGAGGTGAAGGACCTGCTCTCTCTGACCAGGTTCTTTGGTTTCAGCTCTGAGACTTTCTCGCTGGCCACCAGCTTGCTGGATCGATTCCTCTCTGTAATGAAGGTTTGTAAATACACTGAAGTCCACAATTCAGATCTCGTTAACTGTCTGTCATCTAAATTGGATTTATAATCTAATTTCCTTTTTCGGTCCTCTACAGATTCAACCAAAGCACCTGTCCTGTGTTGGCCTGTGCTGCTTCTACATTGCCGTGAAGTCATCAGAAGAGGAGAAGAACGTGCCTCTGGCCAACGACCTGATCCGGATCAGTCAGAATCGCTTCACAGTGTCTGACATGATGAGGATGGAGAAGATCATCATGGAGAAGCTCTACTGGAAGGTGAAGGCGCCCACAGCCCTTCGCTTTCTCCGCCTCTTTCACAGCCACATCCAGGAGCAGCTCGACGCTGAGAGGTAAGGACAGACGGTCACATCAACCTGCAGGGCTGAATCATGACTCAACAAGATTATATTTACTCTACTAAAATGTGTCTTCTCATATTTGTCTTTAAAGAGAACAGTAGCCAAAAATATATTAGGGCCAACAGGCACAGTCCCATTTGAAATTGTGTAATGTTCAGACATTATGTGACAACTTGTTAGGAAATAAATGAGTTGCTTGAGTGTTATGGTGCACTTAACTTAAAATGTATAAAATCAGTTTAGTTGTAATTTTTCTGTCAGTAAATTGACTGAAGGGCAATCTAGCTATCTATCTAACACTTTGTTTCATATTCATTGTATATAAAAAGTTATCTTCTCTTTTAACAGCAAGACGATTCTGAGCCTTGAGAGACTGGAGGCTCAGCTGAAAGCCTGTCACTGTTCATTTACCTTCTCTAAAATAAAGGTTAGTGTTGGCCAAAATAACTGGTCTCCCAACATTATAAACAATTACTTACTTTTGCTTTGATAAGTTTCTGCAAATCTACATGTATTGCATCTGTGTAAATTACATAATTTCTTCTTGGAGGTGGCATCCAACTATTTAATTTGTTTTGTACTATTTGAATAGAAACTAGCTTTCATGTTGCTTGGTAATATGTTTGTGTTAGCTCAGGCATGAGCTACATCATATGTGGTGAGCAAATTCACTTAAGTGTTATTTATCTGTATGTCATACTTAATGGACATACATGAAATTATGTCTAATGTATTTGCAGTTTCAACTCATTTAGGAGCTATTGATAACTATTCCTCTCTTTCTCTGCAGCCATCTCTGCTGGCCATGGCTCTCATGTCTTTGGAGGCCCTCGATCAACATGACCCTGAACACAGTGACAACATATCAGAGGCCTTGAAAGGTCTGCAGCAGCAGCTGAATGTAAGTATCTACTATCTCTGCAGTCTTGTGCAGTGCACAGAACAGAATTAATGACGACATGATTATGTTTGGATCTGTGTTGCCATCATCCAATTTACAACAGATTTTTTCATTTTTGCCATGTTATTTCTTCTTTGCAGATCAGAGATGGAGACCTGGTTTGTGTGCGGGAGTTGGTTGGCAAATGTCTGACTGAATATGCTGCCACCAGATGCTCCAAGCCGAACCGCCAGAGACTTCGTTGGGTTATTTCGGGAAGAACTGCACGTCAGCTGAAGCACAGCTACTACAAGATCACTCATCTTCCCACCATACCTGAGTCAGCTTGTTAAACTTGGGGGTACGAGCGGGTGACCGAACATGCAATGAAAAATATCTACATCAGTCCCCAAATGAATCTGTGGTTGTTCTCTGATTGGATGTAACTTTGAGATCAACTATTGGGTGACTTGCAGTAAGGTCACCCACGTACAGCTCCACTTATTTTCCTTAAAGATCTTCATCAAAGATGATGGAGTTCTCTAAGGAAAAGTAAAAAATGTTGTTTTCCTTGAGTTTTTGTCATACATTGATCAAGTACACGGTTTTATCTTACCCAATGACATGGAGTATTGCTTTGTCAGAAAGGTTTATCTATTACCATCCTGCTAAGTTTTACTTTCCTGAGTTGCTTACACAAGTGTACAGTATGTTCTTGTCAAAAATCCGTACCAAGGTGTTTGGTATTTCCTTGAACGGGTTGCTGGTTTTAAGCGAATAAGTATAGAACCACCTAGGTCCTCAGTCCACCATGTGGAAGAGGAGGGAGAAGGATTTTGTGAAATACAAAAATGGAACCAAGATATCGGGCCCAAAATCCTTAACTCCCACCCTAGGTTGCTAAACTGTCCTGAATGCACACTCCTACCCAAGGTGATGATTTTGTTTTTTTATTTTAATATGACGAAGGAGCTCTAGTTTTCTACTGTGGAGTGGAGCTAGTGACGATCCCGTCATGTATGGCTAACATGCCCTTTGAGCTGATACCTTATGAGAGGTTACAGATGAGTAGTTTTCACTGATTAAAATGTTAAATTGTGGACACAGAGTGAAGCACTACATGTATTGATTGTCAGTTATGCAAAGAACACAAAAAAATGGTTGTTGCAGTAGAAATGTGGTTTGGAATTTGTATTGCATTTTCTTTGCCGGCTTCCCTGTCTAGTATAAGGAGTTTCTCTTAGTAACAAAAGTGTTCAAGTTTAAAATGGCTAATTGAATACACCATCTAGTTAACCTATTTACTGGTACCTTTCAATAAAACTTTATTGAAAAGCTATTGATGTGTTCATGCTTCTCATTATTAAAGGATCAGTGTGTATGCTTTAGCGGCTTCTGGTGATGGGGCTGCAACCAGCTGAATACTCTGCCACCTCCTCTTACAAACATTGTAAGAGAACCTATGGTGGCCACGAGACCCAGTGTGTTTGTCCATTCTGGGCTACTGTAAAAACATGGCCAGCTTCATGGAAGAGGGTCTGCTCCCTATGACAATATGAAGGACTCATTCTAAGTTAACAAAAATACAAAGATTCTTTACAGGTGATTATTTACTTATTAAAACATAATTTTGCCAAGGCTGCTCCACTAGATGCCACTTACTCCAACACACTCTCCTTTATAAAAACACAACACATCTCAAAGGCATCTTACATCCAGACTGAACATTTCCTGTCATCTGTTACTGGGCTTTGAACCTGCCAAACCAGGGTTAACAAAATCAGTCTTCCACAGCCAAGAAAAGACGTTTAACAGCTGCTGTGAAAAATGTCACTTAGTCGTACAATAAAGTCTTGTAGGCCTCCCAATATAAAAATTCTTGTGAAGGCAAATGTTGTTGGCTTGCTCATCTGTATTCCATGCATGTCCTCAGTAGTGTTCATTGGGCACATATTAGGCTTTTAGCCTCAGTCACTTCTGTAAACTGGAAAAGTCCGGACCACCACCAGCAAAGTTCCCCGAGATCTCTGCACCACTGAAGTCAAATCCAGGATTCTACAAGAGAGCAGGTCAATTAATTCATGGATGCGGGAACAATGGTGCCACACAAAACCTTTTTCCTTCACATAAAATACAAATTCACACTTTGAAAAGGTATTGATCTGTTACCTCTCTAGTTCTTTGAGCTGACCAGAAAAACAAGCGTAAATAACTCAGATACATTCTGGC
Organism: Scomber japonicus; assembly: GCF_027409825.1. NCBI lineage: Eukaryota > Metazoa > Chordata > Actinopteri > Scombriformes > Scombridae > Scomber > Scomber japonicus. The sequence continues at coordinate 14,274,105 of NC_070585.1, forward strand.
TGATGTAATATATGCTTTCTCAAACCACCTTGAGAAGTGGTTTTAGAAGTATTGTCAAAAAGCACATCTGTAATGCTAGGAAAAGTAATATTTGCAGGAAATTATTTAAATTTCCACCTGTTTAAAGTTTGAACTGTTATTTGTAAAGGGGATGTGTGAAAACTGCAATCACAGATGTTGACAGGTATTTAATAATGTATTATTCTGTCCTCATACCATACACCATGCTCATCAAACAGTCCTTGGTGAAACTAACCTCTCGCTGGAACCTCTCAAGTGTGAGCTTCCTCTGCATCTGGTCCTGGACCCAGGCACTGGCACAGTACTCCCCCTCCAACAAAGAAGACCAGCAGTTCCCCGCTTCTCTGTTTGTCTTCATCAGGACAATCTGGATGAGACTCTTGTCCTCTAAGGAGAGAAACATGTCAGGAGTGAGATATGGGTAGCTTTGGTAATATCATACTGTTGCAGATGCAGATGCAACCTACCCAGTGTCCACGTAGCCTCGTCAGACACGGTTGTTTCAAAGAGCTTTCCCTGACAGAATTTAAAAAGAGATGATGAAACTGAAAGTTCGTTCACACAAACAGTCAAAACCATGAATAGTTTTACAAAGCTTACATGGGACTCTTGCAAGATGTTCAGGAATCAATATCACCTTTAAACACCAGTACTTTTTGTCTTTCAACCAAAGGTCAAGGAAAATAAAATTAAGTGAAAAAGAAATAGCCTTTACAAATTCAACTGCTGAATCTGAGAATATATGTTAAGTGGGCACAGATTATTGGATGATGGGCACTGATTTTACAACCTGCCCTCTGTGTCATAGTGTATCAAGTTAACAGTGTAATTGTTAGTGTGATAGAGAGTATGTAATGGTATTGTATGTAAATGAATGTTTTTAGTGTCTAGAGATTGTTATGCGTGTATCTGCCCAGAGACTGCAGTTGAAATTAGATGAAAATTAACTAATAACTAAATCTAGCATAATCATCTCTTCTCATTTTGAGATTAATGTCTTTTGTCCAAGGTATTTCTTCAAAGAAGACTATAAAAGCACACATTATATTCAACTCCCTACTCAGAGCAAATAGATCAAGAAAATGTAAGAAGAAAAAAATCCACCTAAGTTGATCTCACACCTTCTTTATTTGCACGTTTCCTACGAGTAATAATGAGCTTTGTTGAGAGAAGGGAAAGGTCCACAGGATCATCTCAGCAGCCTACCTTGATTATTTCTTTGCCTTTGACGAGCAGTTCTATGTCTCTAGACCCCAAATGACACTTGACCTCTTTAGCAGATGTTCCATGAGGCACGTTGACTTCGATGAAGACCTCCTCCATGGTTTGGTACCAGGACCCCCACGGTGTTTGACTAGGTACAACACCGCTCCTCTCGTCAAAGTGCACCGACATGCTGCGGCTTCACACCGGCTGACAGGTCGGCTAACTACAGCTAACTAACTTCACCTCTGCGTACAGAGAGGCTGTACTAATAGTTTAACACGCAGTTAATATTCACCACTGTTAATTTGTCTACTGTTTTATTACACTATTATTAAGAATGTCACAATTTGAGTTTGTTAAGTACTTATTGGTTATGATTTCTCTCACCGTGCTGTTGATGCCTTTCGAAACTTCTTCTTCTCTTCATTCGTTCATTTCCGGTAATATGCAACATTTTTCTTCCTGCGCCATCTGGTGTCTCATTAAACGAACTACAATAAGAAAAACTCAATTGCCATGAGACACATAACAGACTTTTCTCACTGACTTTGTATCATTACTGTAATTTGTTGTGTTACTTTGATTTCAGTTTTAGTTGTGTTGTGTTGTGTTTTAATTAGATACCTTTGACTGAAATAGAAACCTACATAATACACCGTTTGTCTAAAAATGGAGTGGATTTGCTAATCTGTTAATTAGATTACTGCTCCTGCCTTGGTGCTCTTGTGTCTTCATGCATACCTACCATTCACTTTAACGACAGCAAGAAGACCTTTGCACCATTTGTTTTTACCTCCTCTCACATGCTGTTTTATGAAGTGTGAGCTGATCAGAGAGTTGACTTGAAATTTGGTGATAGTTGCTGCCAAAGATGGGCATCCTGCCGCTGTGTCCATTATTTACATTTATCTGTTGGATAAGGTAAGTCTTCTCTTCTGCTCAAACACAGGTCATAGGACAATTAGCTGAAGAGTTAAACATGTTTCTCTCTTGCAGTTTAGGCAATGTGTATGGAAATGAGAAGGTTTTCTCAGACAATATCACTCGCATTTTGGACCGGCTTTTGGATGGTTATGACAACAGACTGCGACCTGGGTTTGGAGGTATTTCAGCCTAAAGGCTTGCTCCCAAAGCCTTATATATTAAAATAAATGAAGGGCTTTGTGCTAGACTATTTCTGTGCAACTTGTCTTATTGTGTACATTCTTAATTACTGTTGCAGGTGGTGTTACAGAGGTGAAAACAGACATCTTTGTCACAAGCTTTGGACCTGTTTCAGATGTTGAAATGGTAAGATACTACTTCCCCTATTAGATGTATATGTGCTGACTGTGGAAGATAACAGCGCTTCAGTGACCACTGAATGCCTGCCTTATGGGCAATCTGCCATGAGACCATCTAATGAGCTTTAATCTGTTTGACCAGCTCTATAACTCCATTATTGATGGCCTCTAAATCAATATGACAACATGTCAGACAGAGCAAATGGCTGAATGGATTGATTAATGATTATCTGGGATGAGTGGCATCCATCATTGGCTCGTCATCTCTCCTCACCTTTCGCTGCAGTGGACTGGCAGCTGAAAGTTGAAATGGCTTTTCAGCATTATGCATGCTGGTGAAATAAAGTGACTGCACGACATTCAAATATCTACACTAAAAGTGAGAATTTTGCATTGTAGGTTTGTAGAACCTAAGGTCTATAAATGTCTACTAACATGTTCGGTTCATACGTCAGGAGTACACCATGGACATGTTCTTCCGTCAGATGTGGGTTGATGAGCGGCTGAAATTTGAAGGCCCTACTGAAATCCTGCGGCTGAATAACCGCATGGTAGACAAGATCTGGACACCAGATACTTTCTTTCGAAACTCCAGGAAGTCCATTTCCCATAACATGACCACACCCAACAAACTTTTCCGCATCATGCAGAATGGGACTGTCCTCTACACCATGAAGTAATTTTACATACTATACTTATTATTGTTACTTTTGTTGTATGCAGCTTTCTTTTTAGATGTGGACTGATTTCTGTTTGGCCTCTCACTGTTAGATTGACTATTAGCGCAGAGTGTCCGATGAGGCTAATGGACTTTCCCATGGACGGTCACGCCTGTCCTCTAAGGTTTGGAAGCTGTGAGTACATCAGATTTGTATCACAAACAGAGGGAAGGGAGGAATGTCCAGATTCATAAATATGAATTAATGTTTTTTTTCAGATGCATACACTAGCAGTGAAATTATGTTCACCTGGAGGAAGGGTCTAAAAGCATCCGTCGACTGTCCCAAGGAGTCCATGAGCCTTCTGCAGTATGATCTAGTGGGACAAACTTTGTCTAGTGAGATTTTCAAATCAAACACAGGTAACACCATGCATTCAGTCCCCCGCCCCCAAACCCCTCCTCTGAAAATGACACTGTTACAGTCATAGATGCACTTAAAAATGTTATTGCAAAATGTTGTTGTGAGCTAATGAATCTGAGTGTAGATTTAGAAATTAGCGCCTTTAAACTCCGCACTAGTGTCCATTGCTCCCCCACAGTAGAGCCAGCATAAAAGCAAAGACTTCCTTGAGCAGCCATCTAAAATGCTTAAGTGGTCAGGCCCTAATGCATACGGTGTGCCTTAAAAAAGAACTATAGGGTTTAAAGCCCATGAATGCACCGACAGGGAGGAAGGATGGAGTGGAGTAGTGTGTGTGTGTGTGTGTGTGTGTGTGTGTGTGTGTGTGTGTGTGTGTGTGTGTGTGCATTTTCTCTTTTCCCCAGAAGAAGGAGAAGTGCTCTCCTGCTGTGAACCTAGCTGATTCCTGGAATAGAGAGGAAAAGGATGAGGCATGCTCTGAAACGTAGTGATGATACCCATTTAGCAAACAGAAAAAGAGGGAAAGAGAACCTCTATGATGCAGCATGTTTTTTGGTCTGTGAATGTCTACATGCATGTGTTTAGACAGAGCAGGGCAGTGTTACGCATAGTGACACTGCATGCTCTCCTCCTGCCCCCTCCTCACTCGCTCCTTCCTCCTCCTCTTGACTTTATTCCATTTCCAAATGTCTGCTGTGCCCTCCTCCTTCCCTCTTCTCCAGTTCTCTTCCTCCTTTCCTCTTTCCCTCTTGTCTCTTCAGTGCTATCTTACAGTTTGTGGGCTATTCCAGTCCTAACAGCAGCAATACATCTACAGTATGTGTTTCTCAGCAGCTCCTCTGTTTCAAGGGCAGGCAAGGGCATCCGCTCTGTGTTACCCTGCTCTGTCCCTTGGGGTTGCTCTCTTCACACGTGCTGTTTATCTTGCAGGTCACTACTCTGTGCAGGTGGTCCATTTCCTCCTCCAGAGGAAGCTGGGATACTACCTTATACAGACGTATATCCCCCTTATCATGGTTGTTGTTCTGTCACAAGTCTCTTTCTGGATCAACAAGGAGTCTGTCCCTGCTCGCACAGTTGCTGGTATATGCCCTATCCCCACCAAATAATGTATACTAATAATGCTTGATATAATACATCTGTGGCATGTGTGTTTTAAAAGTAGCCTAATGTCTTCCTCCAGGCATCACCACTGTGCTGACCATGACCACTTTGAGCATCAGTGCCCGTCAGTCACTTCCTAAAGTGGCTTATGCGACAGCCATGGATTGGTTCATTGCTGTGTGTTTTGCCTTTGTTTCGTCGGCTCTCGTGGAGTTTGCAGCGGTGAACTATTTTGCCACACTGCAGGCCAACCGTCTGAAGAAACTCAAATCCAGACAAGACAAACTTGAGGTTTTGGCTGCCGGAAGCGACGATGAAGACACAGTTTCGGTGAGCAACTGACTTTATGTGGATAATGTAAGATACATTCACAATTTCATATAAATTCTTCTAGAATCTGAATCACACACACATATACATATATACAGTATATATATATATATATTTATATATATATATATATATATATATATATATATATATATATATATATATATATATATATATATATATATATATATACATATATATGAACTATATGCACTGATAGGAAGTACCAGTGCAAATCTAAAATAAAATAAAAACACAGTTTCACTTGTTTCTGGGATATGTACTGGGATAAATATACATATTTACAGCACGATATAATGCTAAAATGGACAAACTATACAATAGTTGCAATAGGTGCAATTTGTTAACTTCCAGGTTAATTTATTGAGAGTATATATGAAAGCAACCTGTTCAGCAACGTCAGCTTTCGCTATCACTTGAAGGAGGGGTTTGATTTATATCGTATGACATCACAGTTACAATTACAGAGCTGATGTTGATGGAGAATGGAGATTCAAAGTCTCCTCAGTGTTGCAGAGTTTGATGCAGCGATGATGATGAACAAAGAGCCAACAGCTTCACACTCACATTTAGAGAGAGAAATCCTGTCTCAAATCGGAGGTCTTTTTCTATGCATTTCCAAGTAGTCACTCTGCCTCTTCCATTCTTCCCATTCAGGGCACACTACACATTAAATAGTAATATGTGCCGTTGTAGTGCTCTCATCTCTGGCTATATGCTTTATGCTAATACAGTAAGCCACCACAGCGTCCTCCTGGGATCTGTCTCACGTGTAGGGCTCATGGTTAGATGCTTTAAAAATAGCCTCAGTGTGAGAACAGAGAACAACTCCAGCACTATTCCCTGCATAATGTCCTCACCATCCTATGGGCATCCAGCAAACTACCTGCTGCTTTCTATAGGGATGTTGGCATGTCATTGAGAGAAAGCTCTCATGGGAAAAACATTACTTGCAACCTTGTATACATGACTCTCGCATGTTAAAATCACCATACATTTACTCGCTGGCTCATTAGTCCCCTAGTTTTTACTTTTTACTCCTGACACTCTGATAACCTCAAACTAACCAGATCTCACCTTTGTCTGCTCTTTATCCAAATCATACTAGATGGACAGCAGCCCTCATGAAGGCCCGAAGAGGAGAAACCACTCAGTGTGTCGTAGTGTGCCAGGGGACACTCCGCCTGTGCCAATTTTCCTCCAGCAGGGCTCAGCTTTTCCACAGATCCCACAGCTGGCTGGTACCAGCCCCATTGACACGTACTCCCGCATCCTCTTCCCCCTGGCCTTCGCCCTCTTCAACCTCGTCTACTGGTTCAACTACCTTAGCAAAGACACCATGGAGAAGGCCAGGTACACTTGCCACATTCAATTATCATTGTGCATCACCATCTATCTTGTTGGTACATCTAAAAGTAAAGGCACAACAGAGTCCAGAAATTTAAAAAATATAGAATATCCTCATTCATTAATTGTTCCTCCATTGTAGATTTTGGAGATTACAAAACAAATTGCTCCACACCTTTTTGGCGAGTGATGGATAATATTTAGAGGTTTGAAGTGGAAAACTGTTCAGTACTTAACAATAATTTGCAACATTTGAGAAAGGTCATAGAAAAATATACATTTGGAGATGCTGACATAAACATATAACATACTAGTGTTTTTATCTATGTTTACATCTTACTAGTAAGTGTCTCTTTTGGAGTTTAACCTTTCACCTTTTCAATCAAATGTGTCAAAGCAGCAGATCCAAAAAGCCATTCATGCAAAAAAGTTTTTTAAAAAAAAGAAGAAGAAGAAAGATGCGGAAATACATTTGAAGAGTTTCCAACATTCTTGTACAAATTAGGTAAAAAGGAGAGAAAAAATCTGACAATGGCCAAAGATGTTTATGCATATTTGTATCTAAAATAGCCACAAACCTGTCTCGCTCTGTTCTAATTACGATAGCTTCAGTGGAACAATAACTACCCACAGTTTTTGTCAAAGACTTTTATCTAAGCAGTAAAGACATCAATAATTTCTAATGCTGAAACAGCCCCAGGAGTTGTAGGCGAAAAAAAAAAAAAGGAGGCGAATGATGTTAGGTGGCGTTGTTGCTGCATTGACGCCAGCACTGTGGCTTTTATCATCCTCATCATCATAGATTTACAATAGAAAAAGGGCCAGGCGCTCAGTTAATTTGAAGAGAAAAAAATATACATCAAGCTTTCTGCTTTTATATAAGGCTTACCTGAGGGCTGGCAAAACCCCAGCCACTTTAATGCCAACACTGTTTCTCCATGGGGAGCAGGACTCACAGGCGAAATAAACCAGCACTTACTTTGTACATTAACCACATGAAAAAGTGACTATTCACTTTCCCGCTTATAAGTGAGCCACTTATAGAACACAAAGCTCCATGTCCAAGAAAGAAAGAGAGATACAGTGCAAAAGACAGAGAAAAGAGAGAGAGATGGGGGTGAGGGAGAGAGAGAGAGAGATGTGTTATGTAACACTGGGGAGTGCAAATCTGCTCATCATGCTACTCATGTTCCTGTCAGAGAATTTTTATGGTTGTTTTGTTTATAACCTTCTGCACAATAACGAGGGAGACAAGATGGAGAGCATGAGAACAGCTGCATCACATCTATTCCCTTTACATATTTTCACCACGTTCCTCGCTTGGTACTTTTGAAGAAGGCACTGAGAGGACAGGGAGCACAGTAACAGTTTCGGCTGTGCGGTGCACTGCAGATAGAGCGTCTAAGGCTGTGGAAAGAGACAGGTTTCTGTATACTCCTCTCACATTTTGTTGTGTTCTGGTCTTGCAGGGACGTAGATATAGGCTCTTAAAAACCAAGAGGACCTGGAAAAGGGCACGTGCAGCTGGCGAGACCTTCAGCATCCATCCAGCCTCACCTCGCTGCCCCCCTCCACCCATCTCTCTCTCTTTCTCTCTCTCTGTGAACAAGCTCTCAGCATTTGCTCTGCTCTCATCTGACAGAGGAAATGAATCAGAAACTCATTTATTCTCCTGCTGCACATCTATTCATTTCACAGGCTGTGACCACTGCCCACTTGTGTTCTGATCAGTAGCTGAAGAGCTGCCCTTCACGGGCCTCAATCACTTTAAACCCTGCACGTACACAACAACTTCTCTTGCCCCGGACGGAGACAGACGCCACACACATACAGTACACAATGACACTCAGGCACACACTTAGACACACACAAACCAAGAAACACATCAAAAAGAAGTGGATGATATAATCTATGATGGCTGTAACTGGTGGTGATGCAACAGTGAACCAATGCTTTCAGAAGCCTGCCCTCTACAGAAGCACAGCTCCCACTACAACAAGATCAAAGGCAATTTAGAGGAGGTTCGCATCCCTCCTTACGGCTTCAAAAATGTACTCAAACCTGAGAAAATGAATTGTGGGATTGTGTTTTCCATCCCACCTTGCTGCTTTGGCACTCCAGTGCTCCCTTTGCATTTTCAGATCTACTGCAGGTCCTCTGAAAAGAGTGGGATAATACCCATGGGTGTTCCTGACATTAATTTTCTATTTTTGTATGGTTGGTTCATGGTTGTTTGGCACAGATGTTTGTATATCATGCACATACCTGTGATTAATTATTCTCTTTTTAGCCTTGTACCATGTCCAGTAGTTAATATGACAACTAAAGGAATAAACTTGCTGTTAACTTGACAGTCTGACCATTTTATTTCTAGAGTGCATTTTGTTGTTTGACCTTGTAAGAATATTGACAAACTTATCTGCCATGTGATGAACATGAGGAATAAAACGAGCCTACAATTAACAGTGTTGTTGTTCATTTCAATCCTGGCACAAACGCTTGTTTCTTCATTACGCACATCCACTTGTCCCTTTAATATTTTTCTCTGCAATGGAAACTGCTCATCCACCATCATCAGTCTCCACTCTTTGATCTTGGGCAGGCTGCACGCATGCGCCCCTCATTGGCTCCTCTGCACTGTCTGGAGTAAGTTGGATGTGCGATCTCCTCACTCGCATCCCGAAACCGCCTCAAACACTGTTGCGATGGGGAGGATCAGGAAAAATCACTTTGGGATTTTGACTTTTTCCTTACTCGTGACTTTTGTCTGGGCTCAAAGGTAACCGTTTTGCATGTCTGTGTCCCTTGCCTTGCATGCCATGTAGCCGTGTTGAAGCGCGCCTGCCGTGTGATATTAATAAGCTTATTTCTGCATTACACCACCTTTTTTCTCCCCAGCGTCAAGGATATGAAAGATCCAAGCAATATGCCTCTGGTAAAAGAGACAGTGGACAGACTGATGAAAGGATACGACATTCGGTTGAGGCCAGATTTTGGAGGTAACCAGCAAATTGAAAACGGAATGTCATGTTTTCACACCCTCGTGACGCGCAATACATGTTTAATGAATCGCAAAATCTGCTTTAATTTACATAATCATCCCTTCACAGCCAAATAGGCCTCTCCAATTAGGCTCTGAGAAATGAAATGCATATCTCGTTTGATGAGGATTTATGACAGGCTTTTTAACTTGATTGATCCCGCTCACGTGCAATGTTTGATTATCCCAATAAAAAAGACGAAATCACGAGCATTTGCGCTCATCTGCGTGTCAAACATGAACATGCTCAGGCTGATGGTGCTCATGTCTCCTGTAGGTGGAGGGGAGCAGAGAGGAACCTGTGCGCGCGTCACGAATTTGTTAAATTTATATGAAGAGAGAATTATTTAGATCTCTTGTGTTAATGCATTCTTTTCTCTGCAGGTGCGCCGGTGGCGGTGGGAATGAATATAGACATAGCCAGCATAGACATGGTGTCTGAAGTCAATATGGTAGGTGCATCTTCATAATTATTACCCCGCTTTAACGTGGCCAATTGTGCCTGGTACGGCTGGAATTCCTCTGTAGTGGGCTACTTATCACGGGTCAGTGTGTGTGTGTGTGTGTGTGTGTGTGTTGTGCTGGGCTAACCCGAACAGGTTGTGAGACATCTTGTGAATATACTCGGGTAGGGAAAAAATGGAAAAAATTGGGAGGCTTCCTTTCCCAAACACATCATCGCCATCCTCCTCTCAGTCCCGCATTTGCAGCTCTGGTGTGTTGCTGCATTTGAATTCAAAACACACACTCACTGGCGCACTCGGACGCACAGCCCTGGCTGCGCGAGCCGAGAGCTGCGTTTGTGCGTGCGTACGTGCGTGTGTGTGTGCGCGCGCGCTTGTGACTGCTTCACGTTGTCATGCCTCGGTGGTGTAATTTTGTTGACACGCACCCCCCCTCTCCTTCCTCCTCTCTCCTCTCCGTGCAGTTAAATGAATAAAAACACCTTCTTCTCTCCCAAATTGGCACCATTTGGTATTGGTATATGGCCTTTTTTTTTTTTTTTTTTTTTTTTTGAGGTTTCTAATTCGGCGACCAATCACATCATCACCGTTTACGTAAATGATCTTCGCCCTACTTGTAAGATGACGTAAGCAATTTGTTAATAATAAATGTCTGGTCACACAGCAGCATTGGAACAATATAAAAAAAACAGCTTGGATGTTAAAAGCGAGCTCTGGTGCACAAGATGAACGTGGAGAGGACAGGGGGAAAAGTTCAGCAGCCCATGCAAGAGCACCACCTATTGATCCGTGTGACAGACAGACCGCAACCCACATGAAACTGACGGCAATTTTAACTACTTGAGTGGTGCATTTGCTGTAGCTTCACTGCATTAAAGACACTCTGCTTCTAGTGTAGATGTATTGGTTATCAGAAAAGCGTTTCCTTTTTTGCTCTTGGGATTTTTGAAGCATTCAAAAAATATATATATCTAAGGAAAATCTTTGCAGAGAATTGAGTGTGAGGAAAAGATCATTTACAAAGCAGCCTCTCCGTGGACTATAATAATAGATATGTTATATAATGGCATGAAAAACGAGTTTACAACTTGGAATGGAAGATGACATGTCTTCTATTATTAATTAAGCCAGTTTTTAAAAAGTAAATGTCTCCATAATGTGTTATATTTTGCCTAATGGGTTTTTGATTCATCAGCCTGTCAAAACTGGATGTCTGCTGGTCATTGTTAAACTGCACAGATGAGTATTTGGCAGATAAACACAGTAGCTTATGAGAGTTTGGTTTGCACGAGTAAAAAAGGCAGTGAATGGTCAGAGCGTCTCCTTTGATGAAAATGATTTATTTTGGTGGAGGATGCAGCCAGAACGGAAGTGCCTTGGGGGTCCGGGGAGATTTTGAAATAGAAACCCCTCACTCGCTTTCACGTCTCTCTCTCTCTCTCTCTCTCTCTCTCTCTCTCTCTCTCTCTCTCTCTCTCTCTCTCTCTCCCTCCTCCATCCTTCCCTCCCACCACTTTGACTGGATCCCTGGCTGTGACTCTGGGCTCAGCAGCCATGTAATCCACCTCTGCCTTGCTCCAAAGGGTTATCTTACTTAAGAACTAGGCATCTATGCAAGCATTCATCTGGAAAAAAAACACTGCTTTATACATCCATGTGTGTGTTTGTGTGTGTGTGTGTGTGTGTGTGCGTGCGTAACAAAACACAAAACTGTGCACAAACTGTGAATGGCGGCTGACGTCATGCAACTCCCTGTAGCTATGAGAGAGCATTCATCTCACTCTTTTCTCGGAAAAGCTACCCCCGCCAGATCTGCACACCCTCTGACATGATGGACTAATTTTGATGAAAAGTTTAAAAAAAATTCACAACCTCCAAGATCTCGGTGGACTTGCGTTCCATACATTGTCGCTACCTTTTGAAAAATCCTCCATGTGACTTACATAACCGGTTGGAATCTCCTCCTCTTCCTTCTTCCTTCATGTCCAGCTCTCTTTAGTACAATAGAGGATAACAGCAGCTGACAAGATTGATCTCAGAGAAATCAATAATATCACCGTGCACCATGATCACGAGGATGGAGTTGGTGACCTGTGCCCAGCGCGGGGCCGCTTTGATCATCCTCATCAGGGGCAGCCGCTTTTAAGATTAAAGTGCTGAGAGGGAAAACAACACGGAGAGGAGAGGAGAGGAGAGGAGAGGAGAGGAGAGGAGAGGATAGGATGAAACCGGTGAAGGCAGTGAAGAACAGGGTGGGAGAGAGGTGAAGGTTGCTGTTATCAGTTTCACCGTCTCCTCTAATGATGTCTACATCCTGGTGGCAGCCGAGGAAAAGTTACTGCAGGGCTCTCCATGAGATCTTGAGCCAGTGCTCCATTAAGCTCCCACCACCCCCACCCCCAACATACAGCTTTAAAATCATTTTATTTCACACAATCTTACACCGTTGCAGTTATAACTCTTCTTCCCTGATGCTATATGATGTTCAGACTGAGTGAGATATTCAAAACCAAGACTCTATTGTAGATATTTTGTGCATCGTTTTCTGCTAAATTAAGTCTGACATGTTTGGCATCTTTATAATCTTCTGGATCTCTTCATAATTTAAGACAATCTGAGTTTGCTACACAATAAGGACTGACCTACTGGTGAAAACTAGGCTCTACAATTAATGTTATGACTCTCTAATGAAAGGTTGAAACTATTTTCATCAACTAATGTACAAATTATTTTCTCAGTAAGCCTTTTTGGTTGAAAAATGCCAGCTCCAACGTGCTTAAATGTCTTGTTTTAAAAACCCAGAGATGTTCAGTTTAATCTCAGAAATGAAGACCAGTGAATTTATGACTTAAATGATTAAAGTTTCTAAGATGTTCCTAAATAACTGATAATAACAGGGCGCCACTCCAAATCAAAATCATCACACTAACTTAATCCACAGCAGATATGCTTGATCCCAAATGAAGTTTGAATTTTGCATCTGGGTACATGAACCTGAAGGAAAATTGAGGGATCTACTGTCAGAAGTGAAAGGATTTAAAATCATTGTTTGTGTGCAGGCCTGCTATCACCGTGGTGAGCGGGTTTGGGTTGTAAACAGCTGCTCGCTCCTCTAATTAAAGATAAAAATGCCTCTGGTGGAGAATGAACTCTGCATTTTGGTCGGGGCTGATTGAAGCCATTGTGGCATGTTTCTTCTTGTGTGGGGAGCGTGCTGACATGAAGGGCATGATGCCTGTTCAAGTGAAGAATGGGATTTGTAGTTTTGGAGGCAGGTTAGCATGTGTACGTGTCAGGTTTTTGTATTTTGTGCATTCTTGTGTGATCCACAGCGATGGCCCGTTGAGGCTCAAAGGTCAGCCATGTTGTCGGGCAATAAAAATCTGCAGGTCAGTCAGCACCGTGGTAGCAGCCTCGCCTGCATGACATTACAAATGTGCTATTTTGAGAGGGAAGTGTCCTCCGAGTCCGAGGTGTGACCACACATCCTTGCTGGGTGGGCTATGTTGACTCACTGGGGTTAGTGCAAAATATGGCACAGATATGATATCATGGCCGAGAGACCCCCACCACCACCCCTCCCACAGTTTATCTCTCTGTGTTCCTCTCTGTCTGTCTGTTCAGTGCTGGCATCTCGCTCCATCACTCATCTCCCTCACTTAGCAGTTGAAATTTCATTTGCATAATGCTGTTTGTTTTTGCTGAAATCACAGATCCAGGAACCAAACCCTGGTTACGGTGCATTAAAAAGTGTTCTGCACACAGCCAGTGCAGCTGATTAAATACGAGCCGAGTCTGTTGTCTCAGCAATGCATCAGTGCTGCATATTAACATCTCCTGCATGCCATCCATATGTTGAGCAGAGCTCCAATATTCACTCCAAGGCTGGTATAAGGAGGGAGGTAAATGAGTATTTTCCCTCCTCGTCTTTTCTTCATCGTGCTCGTTAATTACATGTAAAATACCTGAGGTTGGTGGTTGTTGAGAGGCACTGCCTGTACTATAATACTGTTCTCTGAATGTTAATTAGCTGGCTGTGAATTAAAAGATTTAAACAAACCAGCTGTGGTGGCTTCTGGGATGGAGGAATTAGTGGGGCGTGAGCATTCCCTTTATTATGATCATTATCCTGACAAGCGCTGGTTTCTTTACACGAGTAAGAGGATCTGACCATCAGATAACGGGAGCCGATGACCAGCGGGAACGCAGCGCAGGCCCCAGCCTTGCTGCACGTCTGTGCGAGAGATACGGCTTCTAGTGTCTGTGAATTAGCAACCATTTTGATCTTGTTTGTCCAAACTGATCCTGTTCCATTTTATTTTCAGCTTGTGGAAAATAAGCTTGTGTTATTTTTACTCAGTGTTGCCATGACAACACAGCCTTTTTTTGGTGAATCTAGGGAAGTCAAGGAAAGCAAAGAAGGCCTCGTCTTTTCTCTGGGCTTTTTCAAGGTTTTAACATTTGTAATCCAGGTGAAGGTTGATCTGTCTTTGAGGATGCCAAATTTTTTTGTTGTTGGTGGTGGTGGTGGTGGTGGTGGGGGGGGGGGGGGGGGGGGGGGTTTGTTGATATATTTGCCTTTTCAATAACTGATAATTACAGTGAATGTTAATGATTATAGTATCTGAATAGGGCTACAACTAATGATTGGTCTATAAAATGTCCAAACACAATTCATCAGAACCACCTTCAAATTACTACAGTGCAAACATTCAAAGATATTCGGTTTACACTGATGTTAAATATAGAAAAGCAACAAATTCTCACGTTAAAGAAGCTGGAACCAGCAGCATTACTGCTTGATAAATGAGTGTTAACTAACAGATTAACCAACTAATTGTTTCTATTTGTTTAATCTGAAATGTTACAGAGTCTGATATTTTTGTCACCTCTTGACTATTACTCGATCAGATATACTTAGTTTCTTTTTTTTCTTTTTTTCTTTTTTACATTTGAACATAAGAATTATTTTGTCTCTTTGTTCATCCGGTGCTGCTTTGATTTTTCCCGCTCTGTTTGCTCTGCTGAGCTTTCCCAAAAGCTTAAGACAAGAATGCAGGTTGTCCAGAACAATGTCATTAGTTATGCTGAGCGGACACACAGAGTAACAGATTAACATGGTCAGCAGCATAATTACAGCACAAGAACAACACTTAATCCTGCAGCTTTCTTACATGCATGCTGGGTTCAGTGCTTGGTGTTTATTCCGCAGAGACTCGGGTGTAGATAAAACAATGTCAGTGGCAGAACATGATTAACTGTATTTGTGAACACAAAACTTGGTAAAGAAAAGTGTTAAATACATGAAGTATGGATATTTTTATACATTACAGTTAGTTCAATATTCTAAAAATGATCTTGTGTCATAATTTTCACATCCACACACCTTCCCGAACTCTCTGATCCCCCTCTGCCAACTAGCTCTTTGCCCCATCTGCCAATCATGGGGTCAAGAGCCTTCAGCCAATCTGCCCCCCGCCTATGGAACACTCTCCCACCAGACATTCACACTTCTGACTCTGCCTCCACCTTTAAATCCTGCCTGAAAACGCACCTATTTAGAGTGGCATACTCTGTCTCTCAGTAACTATGCCATCACATTCTTGTTTATTTATTGTACTAATGCACTTTGTAGTCACATTCATATTTATTCTTTATCTTTGCACTAAATGTTACCTGATTTATATTGTTTGATGTACTGTTACTGTTATATGTTCCTTGTAAGGTGCCCTTGCTATGAAAGGCGCCTTTAAATAAATTTCATTATTATTATTATCATTATTATTATTATTATTAATTTTGCGTATAATTATAATCAATGCTACATCAGTTTTCCTTTCCTGCTAATGTATTTTAGCCAAATGAATCAATCAGATTTAAAATAATGACTTTTTTTCTTGGTTGGGTTGCCATTTGCTTTAATTACTAACACTTAGCCTTGCAGAGTCCTTTGCAACAGTGTTGTAACGCCAATTTTAAATTGGTCATAATATCCTTTCATTATGGCCGGTACGGGGGAACAAAAAAGCTGCGTGTCTAAAAACAGGGGGTAAGTTAGCCAGCTCCATTAAAAGCCTTTAATGTGTTGATGACTCACTTAATGATTCTGTCAGGCACTTTCCCCACTGAAGCTAAGTAGCTGAAAAATGACCCATTGGAAAGAGAGTCATAAAAGCGTCAGTGTTGTCACTTCCCCCAGGATGTATGTGTCCAGCAACTCATTCAGAATGCACTAACTCCCCTTTGACCCCTAATATTTATAATATAAAATCTGCACTTAACTGGACGCAGTGAGGACAACAAACGAATAAACTCAGCTTGACCAGTTGACGTGCTGTGGCGTCTCCTCCAGCTAGTAGATGGGAAAGCAAAGGGACAAGAGGCCGCAAAGTCTGCAAACGAGCTTGTTTCTGCCCAAAACGCCAAATTGTCTCCTCGTGGTCGTGTACAGTGTTCGTTGTTAGTATCAGCAGACTCTTCCCTGCTTGTACTCGCTCAGCAGCAGGACACGGCAGATGAAAGCAATATGGTGGATGTTTGTCCTGCAGCAGAGACAACTGTCATGTCAACACTTCTTTTTTTAAAAGAGGGAAACTGAAAGCTTGTTCTTCTTTTATTATAAAGGAAATGAAATGTTCTAAAAAAGGAGCATCGGAGTGACTTTATTGATGGACGTGTCTCTGTTTTCTGTTTTTTGATCTTTGGAGCGGCATTATTAAAATACTAGAAACACAAATAACTGCAACTCAAACTGTCAAGATGGTTTCATTAAAGGAGGAAAAAGTGAACACATTAACATCAGCTGTTTCTTCAAATGTACAAACAGAGCAGTGTGTATTGTGTTTAAGCTTGCTTATTGGCAGCTCCCTCCCATGTCGGTTGTGACAGCTGATGTAGTTGTAATGGAGGTCTTGTAACAACCGCAGCCTGTCAGATTTCTCAGGGAAACACAAATGTACTCCTTGTCACTCTGTCAGACTCTTAATGGGGGTTTGTTAGCCCAGATACATATCTGTAGTGAGACTGTCACCGTGCAACCATGCCTTGATGTTTTTTAAGTTAGCCGGGCCGTGTTTGATCTTCATCACGTTTATATATTCAGTGCTGTCATGCTGGGGGATTTTTTTTTCTCCTACTCTCAATGTTGGTGCTCTCCACAAGATGTCTCCCTCACTGTTGCTCACTGGGCCGTCTGTGTGATGTTAATGGAGTTTCTGAGGAGTGCCTGTGACAAGGAGACTGAAGGTCGCTTTTGGAGGCCGACACTCCGGCACGGGACGGTCTGCCTCTTAGTTATGTGGAGCGTTTTTGGATGTTGCACACTGGATTGTCTGCCTCACCTGCTTTCTCTCTTTCTCTCTTTTCTTCTCTGTTCCATCTTCTGTGAGGAGGAAGAGACTCAGCACACTAAATGTCTTGTTTATTACTCAGAAATTATTTTTAGCCTAGGAGAGAAAATGTTAAATCCAGTCAGACTGCTCAATTTACAGGATTCTGCCCTCTGTGGTGACTTAATGCAGATGTACTGTGTTAGGAAATGCTTTTTTTTTTTTTTGGTGTTTTCAATCTCATATTTAGTACCAAAGCTGCACCATATAACACAATTGCATACATTGCAGATTTGTGCTTAATATTATTGCTGCAATATCATATATTTTAAGACTTCTTTACAGAATTTCTTTATTACTTGAAGAGAAATCTGCTATAATATGAACCTGTAGAACTGTTTAAGATTTGCAGCAACATGCAACATGATTTTCCTGCCTGGTAGCAGAACAGAAGAAAACAAAATGTACTGCCTCACAACACACTAGTCTATGTGCACATTTGGTTCTGTAATTAATCAAGCCGACAGTAACTGTACAAAAAAAAAAGCGAGGTGGGAGGCAGCTGTACTTTGTGTCCCTCTCTAAGCTCAAGTGACGTCTGAGCGAAGGTAAACAGCACCATCTGTAAGGCCGTAATTGTGCTGCCGTTTTACAGCATGCACAGCCAGGAGGTAGCGTGCAGGCCCAGGTGTTCCCTGTGCATCTCCATACTCTTAAACCCCCAAATGTATATAAGTACACACACACACACACACACACACACACATGCACACACATAGAAATATGAGAGGAGCCTTTGAACACAGGCTCAAATAACTTGACAGTGGCTGAATTTAATTGAACTGCTTCTGTTTAAGGGTGCTGGTGTTGTGAATTCAGACCTATGTGATTACAAGGAAACAACTTAATGTCATTAGTAACATCTGTGCATTTCCTGCTATAACAAGTTAACAGGTCTACTGCGGAAAAAAAGAGCCTGTAACTACAAATTCTCCTGATGTTGTAACAATTATTCAGTCAGGCAATTGATGGACAATGAATTGGCAACAATTTTGATAATTGATTAATCCTTTAACTCATTTATCAAGCAAGAACCACATTTTTGCTGGTTCCACCTCGTCAAATGTGAGGATTTTCTGCTTGTATCATTGTAAATGGAATATCTTTGATGTCATTATGAATCGTTTGGGACCAAAAAAATCTGTCAATGCAATTTTGACAGATTTGATAGATGGCTGTTAATATCATATCAAAAGCTATGAATGTATAAAACCAAAATGTGTGTATGTGCACTTGAATGTTTGCAGACTGCACACACACTCCTCCTGCTCTGTTGTTACCGTATCTACCAAAATGTCAAAGGGTGTTTTCCCTCCAGTTATGTTGAAAACAGTATAGAGCAAACACAACAATCATGTCTGCTACTGCAGAGTTGATATCATTTGATTTATTTAGTCAGGGAGAGGGTTACTGTGCTTCTTCATCAATATGGCAAAGGATGGTACTAAAGAAAGGGACGTATTGCAGAGAGATGCTGCCTCAGTGTGTGATGTACACCGAGCCTACAGGCAGCAGCTAACGATCCCAAAGGTGATAGAGATATCCGATTGACAGCCTGATAATGAGACAGAGAGGGAGCGAGTATGAGAGAAAGGTTCAGTGGGAACTCTTGTAAAACAGGATGAGGATGCAACCGTCCTCGCTCGACTTTTCACTCGTGGAAACAGCTCACATATTTTTAGATGCCCTTTTTACGCAATCTTGGTTGCACACTGCATGTACTGTAATAAAAGAGGGGAGTAAAGCAGTTGCTTTGCAGTGTCATGCCAATGTGTGATGGCAAAAAAAATGGCTTGGAAGCATAGAAACACGGTCATAAGTAAAGAAGATGGTTGTTTGGTGTAAAAGCTCAAAGGCCTTGTTTCACGGGCCGTATTTTTTAATTTCTTTTTCCACTCAGCGCTGCAATACACTGTAACAGTGCCCATCCAACTGCAGTGCTGTGTTTCACTGTGGGTGAGTGGGTGTCAGTCTTTTGTTTTTTAAGAGTGAGAAGCAGAGAAAGAGAGTGAGAGGAGGTACAGTTTACTGCTACATCTCTGAGCATGTGTAAAAACAAACTGCATAGTAAAGATGCAGTTTTATCACTGAGGTTAAATTGGGGAAACTTTCTCCCACATCTCACTAGTTCTGGTTATTTATTACTTGACAGAATGAAAACCAGGAGCAGAGAAAAGGGAGGAGGCCCCAGCTGCAGAAACCTATCAGCCATTTGTAATAGGGGCAGAATTGTCTCTGTAAAGCGGAAAGTGCCTTCATTCGTTCGAGTGGAAGCAGATATTTTTAGCGTGAGACAATAGTCAGCCAGCTGAGAAAGTTCCCCTCTGGTTATGGTCTCAAAATTAAGTGAGGATAGTTGAATATTAACCCCCAACGCTCAGCCACCATGGCCTCTAGTATGGGTCGTGGCCTTTCAGACCACCAGCGACCTTTTGGCTGACCTTCTCACTATGCAGAGTCCATACAATGTGCTGTGACACATCTATGGAGGCTTGTTCAGCTGTTAGCACAGGATGACCTGCTGTTGGCGCCTTATGTGTTTCCCACTTGAGATGATTGTGAGACTGAAAGTGTTGACTTCCTTCTCTGTCCTCCAGGACTACACCTTGACGATGTACTTCCAGCAAGCATGGCGGGACAAGCGTCTATCCTACTCTGAGATCGCCTACAACCTGACTCTGGATAACAGAGTGGCTGACCAGCTGTGGGTGCCTGACACCTACTTCCTCAACGACAAGAAGTCCTTTGTCCACGGCGTCACAGTCAAGAACAGGATGATCCGTCTCCACCCAGATGGCACAGTGCTTTATGGACTCAGGTAAGCCATTTACAGCTGCCCTTCTCAGTGTGTCATGATTAGTAGATTGATCTTGATGCTTAATGAAGTAACAGGGTTGTATCTGATGCGTGGTGTCTGACTAACCCTATTAAATAGCCTCCAGTACTGAATCATTACTATCGTGGCTCTTAATGTATGTTGAAAGGGTAATTGTGGTTTATTACAGCTTTAATCTCTTATTCATGTTTTTGGTGACTGTATAGTTGTACGCAACATATAAAAACAGCTGTATCTGCGAGCTAAAAGGAAGTCCTAGACACATGAGCACAAACCAAACCTCAAACGTATCTAGAAGACTAAACTAAGGTGAAAGGTCACAGTCAAAGAGGCTGACTTCCAAATGTCACAAATTGTACTTACAGTGGTGTTCTCAACTCAAAATAAAGCAGCAGACCATTCAAGAGGTTGGAAATGTATTCAGAGATGTTTAACAAGATTGGAATGAAGACAAAGGAAGGAAAGGAAAGTTTATTTGCTACCTTTTAACAACAATCAAAACATTTTATATTAGAAATAAAAAGGCATTAAGACTGAATATTAAAACACAATGTGATATCTGTATAAAAGGACACATATCATTGATGATAACAATCGGATACAACAGAATAAGACAGATTAAACAGGAGAATAAAGATTACAGTACAGAGCCAGATATTAATGAATATGAAGAATTGTACTTAAAAGGTAGTGGTAAACTGAATATTTTGTATCCTCTGTTTAAAGTGTGTAGAATTCAGTCGCATTTAGGTAAACAGACTTGGTAGAATTTGAACAGAATAAATGCAATATAATATTCATAATATTTATAGTATATACTCACCTGAAATTTAGTTGTTGTATTTTTATTTTTATTAGAATTAGCCATTTATATATTCATAGGAGGTGGGTCCTCTTCCAGCCTGCCATGTTGCACAGCAGTGTTTCTACAGCAGCCCAGAACAGACAAACCAAACACTGGCTCCAGAGAGGGCCTTTTGTGTTTTTTCCAAGTTTCATGGCCACTGTACGTTCTCCTACATGCTCGGAAGGGGAGTTCAGTTGGTTGCTGCCACCTCATCGCTAGATGCTACAAACTGCGCCTTTAAAGAAACAATCAGGGATTTTTGTAGACAGGCTATTTTTTAAAATTTAGCTTTTTCCTCTGAAATGCTCAAGACCTTTACCTCTTCAGGATTATTAAATCTATTTGAACAATACAAATGAAATAATTTTGGTCATTCTTTGGTTGAACTGGTCACATGAAACCGGTGACTGTTCATGAGGAGATTTTTCTTGGCTAAAAGTGATCAAACCAGCGATTTGTTGGTTTGTTTACAACCTGATCACTTGTGTTTCATGACACGTGTTCCCAAATCTCAGCAGACGGAAAAAACTACAAAAACAAAACCTACAGTAAGATGTAATAAGTTGGACTTATCCTTTACCAGATGTGCATAGGAGGAGGTACATGCCTTCATGTTTTAGCCTTCCACATCCCCTGAGGATCATCAATATCAATAATTGATTGGTTATGATCAATAATGAAGCAGGGTGGTACAAACAGCCGAACTGAGTCTGATTGTGCAGGATGGTTCAGCCCGTCTACAAGACATCTCTTTGTGATGTTGGACTGTGATGCCTCTGAGGAGACTGTCATCCATAATTGATAGCTCATAATCAATAATGTAGCAGTTCAATATAAACACTGAATCTGTATTTGTACTGATGCTGCGTATTTGACTGCACAGGCTAGCACAGCCTGTCCATCACTTTGCTGCTGCCTCTTCTGATCTGTCACCTCCTCTTCATACAGTTTGCGTTTGTGTGTGTGTGTGCGCGTGTGTGTGTGTCGCTTGTGCAAATGATCTCAGATTAGTGTCTGCATCTAAAAGATGAGATTATTGTTGCTAATTCAAGATGTTGCAGCATTCACTCATTCTCTCTCTAGACTGAGATGCCCTTCTTGCGCAAAGACTGCTTAAAAAATTTAAGTATCTGCACTGCACCAGATTATTCATCGCTACATTTTGTTTCAACAGTCGAG
Source organism: Scomber japonicus (assembly GCF_027409825.1). NCBI lineage: Eukaryota > Metazoa > Chordata > Actinopteri > Scombriformes > Scombridae > Scomber > Scomber japonicus. Next base: position 14,296,253 of record NC_070585.1, read on the forward strand.
AAATGTAATTTATAACGCTCTGACTCAATTATATAAGCCCAACACATAATTTTTGCATAACAGCTAAAAAGGAATGGAGGCTAGGAGAGCGCTGTTGTGAATTTGAGGGTGTGCACACAGCAGAGAGATGTGGTTGTTACCTCAGATACGTTGTCCTTGTCAGTGCTGGTGCCTCCCAGCTCTTCCATTATGTGGTTCGTGGGTTTGGTCCAGGTTTTATTTGATGCTAGCAAGTCCAGACACAAGCTGCTGTCAGAGTCAGCCCGGCCAGATGCCTGTGCGCTGTAAGCACACTGACACATACCTGCAGAGACGGGCGGGCTGGTTGCAACAGCAGGGCTTTAGTGGATGTAGAGAAGATGGCTAACTGCGAGGAGTCCTCAACGGCAAAACAGGACTTGTCCAGTCAGAAAGTCTGTTGTTATCCGCTTGGCTAAGAGTGGATTTTATTCACTATCATCAATGTAAAGGTGGCGGAGGAAGAATTAAGATCAATTACAATGTAAAGATGCTTCATTACAAGTAAAAGTCAAGCATTTTAAATACTACTATTGTGTTATCAGAAAAATATTACAAGTAAAAAAAGTAATTATGCCGCAACTATATGTCATGTTATTGGATTGTTATTACTGATGCATCAACATGTAAGCAATGTTTGAGTGTTGTATTTGGTTGAGCTGGAGCTAAATTGAACTTTTTTACATACACGTTGGGTTTGTTCTAACAACGCATCATGTTTTCAAGCCAATCACATTTTTTGTATGTAAAATCTTAATCTGTGTAGTATCTATATGTCTCAAAATGGCTTAAATGGCAATGGAGTCAAAAAAAGAAATGAAAAAAAAAGCAAAATATCACTTTCAAATGTGGTGATAAGTAACTAAAGACAGTACTTGAGTAAATGAGTTAATGTCTGAAGTTCCGTTTATGATATAATTATCACCTTACATGTGATTCTGTTTGAAGCTTACTGGGATCTTTAAAAGGTATATAATATATATAAGAAAGTTAACAAAGATCAATATCCATGCTACGCTGATTTTATTGATTAAGTATATTTGTCAGCCCTAAAACTTAAAGGCTCCATAGATGTTAAATGTCAAAATCAGTTTACTTGTCATGAGACATTTGAGCCTGTGTGTCGTATGATGTCATCTGTGTCTCTGAAAGGGACACAGAGACAATAATAAAGTGAGACAATAATAACAATAATGAGAATGAGAATAACAATGATAACAATAATAATAATAACAATACTACTACTACTACTACTACTACTACTAATAATAATAATAATAATAATAATGATAATAATAATAATAAGAAGAAGACGAAGAAGAAAGCCTGCATTATAAACAGGAGGAATTTAAAAGAGATGAGTTATTACCACACACTTACGGCCAAATAAAAAAATGGTATCGAGTGCATTATGGGAAATGTAGGATCCAGAGACTTTAAGACAGGATAGCTCAGCCTCAGCCGTGTTCATTGTTCATTCTTTTTCAAATCTGGCTTTCGCGAGTCCCTTTAAGAGAGGGCCTGCTTTGTACTAAATCTCTGGAAAATAAAATAAATACTAAATGCAGTGTACAATGACTTCCATATTATAACCCTACACAATATAAACACTGTTTCCACCCCAGGATCCAACCACCAAAACAGTCTGTTAACAGTGTCCAAACCATTGCTGTTAGAATTTTAAAATGACAACATCGTGCTGTGTCTCTAAATCCTCGCATAATAAGCGGTCAAAGTAAACATATTATTGGCCTCAAAGGTGAATGTGGATTTGAACTGAACTAACTGAAATGAGCTAATTAGCTAACCTGGGGAACACCAATAGATCATAGTGTTGTTTAGTTTGCACAAGGCATTAGATGTGTGTGTGTGTGTGTGTGTGTGTGTGTGCATGTAGGATCTGTGTCCGTGCGTGGGTGGGTGTGTGTGATTGATCGAGTGTTATTTTTGGGGTGCATGCAGAGGAGGAAGGGTGAGGGTGTTTTTTACTCCTTATTCCCTGGATATAAAGTGCATCCCGAACCTGCCAAATCCTGGTCTTCAATTACCAGGAGGAGCAGAAAATTACAACAGTGCTCCCAACTGTCACTTTAGAGCTTGGTTTGACTCTCGGGGAGAGGCAGTCTGATCTAATTACCCAGCCCCTGAAAAGGCTCAGCCAATAACACAGATACCTCCCAGGCAGCAAGGAAACACACACACACACACACACACACACACACACACATGCACACACACACACACAGAAAAACAAAAACTCCACTTAGTGTTTCATTTATGCAGGAAGAGAGGAAAGACCCCCAAAAAAAACAATGATCGCGCATGGCTTCTGATGTGTGTCGCTCAAAATTCACAGAGAGAGATTGAGAGAGAGAAAGAGACGTGAAGGTCAGACTTCATTCAAAATGGAGAAATTATTAGGATTCAACCTCCTCCCTTCACTCTCTCTCCCCCTCCTCCTCTCTGTGAATATTGTAGCTCCTTTTGTGAGAAGACATATCCTTGTGCTATGGAGACTGACGTCCTCTTTTGTCAGGGTGAGGAGTGTTCCACTCTGCAGCTCAATAGATGACATCGCATGGCCAGGAGGAGAAAGCTGCTGAGTGGAGGAAGAGAGGGATTTAAATCAGTCTTTTTTTCGGTCAATACCGTCAATACCGTCAATACGGGCTTAGCATCGCCTTTAAAGTTACCCGTCTCGCTCTCAAACTACTGATCAGGCAGGGCGGTGTGTGTGTTGAATGCATTTGGATATGCCTGTAAACACAGATTAAGAAAGCGCTGCTTTTATGTGGCATGTTTTGGCACACACGGGACCCTCTTTGTAGAGCCACTGCAGACATTTTATTTTCAAATTTGGCAGTGCCTGAGCAGGGAGAGACAATCCTGCGTGCCATGTTTCCTCAGCTCAACATGGGCTCTCTATCCAAAATGGAGGTAGCTTCTCCATCTTAATTCAACTTCCCGGCTTCATTACAATATCTGCGAGGTAAAATGTGATATGCTGTTGTTGCGAATGTCAGTGTAATTAAGGAGGGCGCAGGTTTGTAACCTGCTTGCAGAAATCTCTCCCTTGCATCCGCTCGCTGCTGTGACGCTCCCTCGAAATGAGATTCTGTCTGGGAATTTGTGGTGGTTGTGTTATGTCCGTAAACAAGGTCATTTGGAATAAAGGTGCACAGGCTGCCTTAGGGGGGGTCCACACACACACACACTCACACATACACACACACACACACACACACACACACACACACACACATACACACTGCCTGGGCTGAACTGTGAGGGAACATGTACGGAGAGGAGAGAAAAAAAAACAGGCTTTTTTAGAACTCTATGTCCTATTAGCTCCAACGCAGAGCAAATGTAGCGTGTTTGAATCTGCGTGATCTGGTAGAGCGTGGCCTCTCCTCCGGCAGGTTGGAATGAGAGAGGGACTGGCCCCTGATGTTGATGAAGAGCAAACAAGCCTGTGCTTCATGAGCACTGCTGCTGCAGAGGTCCATGGCAGACTCTCGCTGCAGCGGAGACGAGCAGGAGGAGGAGGAGGAGGAGGAGGAGGAGGATGAGGATGAGGCAAAGACGGAGAGGGAATCCTGCAGAGAAATCCTCATCCGTCTCTCTCTCCTCCTTGCTCGTTATTTGCTGTTTATTAATTGTTAGCGTGGGTATCGGACGTGCTAGCTGGGCCAGGGGACGCAGCAGCAGCTCTTGATCAGTGATGCTGAGTCTCTTCAGACAAAAAAGCTTCGAGACTTCTGCTGATGATGTAGGTGGGCTATAAATAGGCTGTTATTTTTACCCCTGCCATTTTGGCCTCATTTCCGCTTTTCCCCTGCGCTTCCTCTGCCATCGCCATGATTTAGTGGTGGTGATGGTGATGATGGTGAGTGATGAGTGACTGGTTGGTGATCACAACATCCCAGTAAGTTTTGGCCATAAAGGGGTAAACTAGGACAGAAATAAGACTCCTGTGTTAATCCCCCAGTGCACCATGGCCCTGCTAACTGGCTCTTACATAAGAGCCCAGAGAGCAAGAAAAAGGAGGCAGAGGCAGAGAGAGAGAGAGAGAGAGACAGAGAGCCCGAGTGTGTGTCTCTACATCTCGAAAAATGAAATCCCAAACTTGCCATGCTGGGCCCAGGGGAGCTGCAAGTCTTATGTAGAAGGATTTCAAATAAACTTTTGCTCTTAATTATTAAAGACAAAGGGCTCTTCAAGATAAGTTTGTAGTTATGATGAAGTTAAGAGAGGAAAGACATTGTGATTTAATTCTCACTGCTCCACTATCCCTCAATTATTTGTTGTCATTTGCTAAGCGGGGTTGAGTTCTGAAACAGATTTTGCAAAATAAAATAAAAAGTGGGCATCACACACGCCAAATAAAATGTAAAATCTTTGTGTTTTCTATTTATAGTTTGAAAATCTTCACCTAGATTTTGTGACAATAATTAGCTTGACTAAATTAATTTGTCTGTCATCAGAGATTTAACCTCACACCTGTTAGGCCATTGTGTGTAAATGTGTGAATCAATGAGCAGTACTGTTTTATGGCAACACTGGATTTTATTTGTGATTTTTGCATCAATGATGAATAGATTAAGTTTAATTTGCTGAATTCACCAAATCCATATATTTCTATCTGCTGTTTATTATTTACCAGATTAATAAATATATCATGGTATATAATTATACACAATTATATCATATAGGGGATTTAATAAATATCACCCACTTCTATTATCAAATTTAATCTTTTTTCTTAAAATAAGTTAAACTCCACCTGTGCAGTGAGATTATTTTAAACTGTTTCCAATTCAATGATACTGTACACAATGATAAAGAAAATAACACAGACAGATTGATTTAAATGAGTTATGTTAAGTTGTGCTGCAGCTGTTTTCAGTATCAGTTAACCTGCCAATTATTTTTTTAATGTATCAATTAATCTTTCAATTAGAAAAAAATTCATCAAAAATAATTAATTAAGCCCAATTATATAATTTGACATCTTCAGAGTCTGGCTCAAAGACATAACATTTTTATGACATAAAGCAAAGAAAAGCAGCAAATCATATTGGAGCAGATGGTTGAAGTTTTTGTTGAATAAATATCTCTAATGATTAATCAGTTATCAAAACAGTTGCTGATTAATATTCTGTAGCGTGACTAATTGATTGATTGACTAATTTTTGCAAATGTCTGCTAGTTGCTCTGCGCTGGGTGGTCAAAGATCATTTTCATTGTCAGCTATAAATGAATGGACCACTAAAGCAATAAACTGATGAAACGCCACTAACCAGCTATGACAAGGGAAACCCAAGGTCACGACAAATGCTTCAACCTATACTGGGAACTCTCCCACAGGCTGCTATTCTTGTTAATGGTCGCATGATGCTATCATGTTATATATCAATCAGTGTGTGTGCGTGTGTTGGGAGGGGGGTTGGTCTTGCAAGCCTAGGTTGCTAGATTTAGCCCCTGTAGTTACATTGGGCGTCCAGTCTCTCTCAGACAGCCTCAGGGGTTTGGCACGGCCGGGTGCCAGCCCGTCTCAGCTTTGGCCAACTTGTCGTGTGTGTAGCAGGAAGTGCGTCACGCTGAGTGAACCTGTCCGATGTGGCTGGCTCACACTTGACGACTCTTCATTTAAGGATTGTGTGACCAGAGGTTGAACCCTTTTTAATACGAACATAAAACCAGTGCTACGTCCCAGTTCCATATATATTGTATGCAGCATGTGCAATATATTAATTATGTGTTTTTGCAGTTAGTACACAAGACATAAATATACCTCACCAATATTCAAACAGGAAATGATGCAATAAATGTTAACATATTACAAACTTTGACTTTGAAATGACACAATGTGCAAAGAAAAAGGTTTTTCACAAAATGTAGTTTGTTTTCCAAAATGTTTCTGGGGCTGTCTCACCACCATCAGTAATCCATTTTAATTTTAATTTTTTTTAAATATTTTTTCATTTTATTTTAAACCTTTATTTAACCAGGCGAATCAATTAAGAACAGGTTTTCAGTTGTGAGCAGCTCCTGAAATTCCTTTGTTCACTGTGATTCACAGCTATTGTAGGACCATAACTCATGATAAAGGTTAGTATGCAAACTGACTTTTTTCAAGTATATTTAAAGTGTGGACATACTACACACTCAAAACTAAGCTTAGGTTGTCAGTATCTAACACAGACAACAATTAACAAAATTGTAGCACTTTCTAATACGTCACCCCATATTATATGTTTAGTTTGGTTTGCAAGTTTGAAAAAATCTTGTTGCTGTTCACTCATTATTCAGTTACAAATGTTGGCACTTCCTTATTAACTCTGTAGTAAGTCATTAATAAAGGGTATTTAATCCATCATGTCTGCAGTTGTAAATGTTATGAAGCTGTTAAATGGACCACAACCTGGCAACCCAAATGTTGTCCTGATTCATAGCTTGTGACGGATCAGTTAGCATCAGTGAATGATTTATAACATATTAACAATTAGCTACAGCTCTGTATAAATTATTAGAAAATGGTACTAAAAATGCTGCAAAAATGGGCTAAACTGGGCTGTACTGCTGAACTATGGCCTGGGAGAAGATGAGAGTATTTTTCTGTCTAAAAAAAGATCCACACATTGGAATAGTAGCTCCTAATAATTTTAATTGAGTGACATTTCAATCTAGCAGACATCTTTGTCAAACATTGTCAAATCAACTTCACATAGCAGGACAAGCAATATGAAGACACAAACACATCCTTCACTCAGGTGATTGTGATCTGCCCAATTGAAAGTAACTCTGTCAAGCTGGACCAATCAGAGCAGAGCTGGATAACCCTGTATGATACTTTCACTTGGGTGACAGAGCATGACTTTGTGAAAAGGGCAAAAACAACTTGAAACATCAAGATCAGTATTGTACAGGCTAGTATTAAATGTAACACTTCAATACTTGAGTCAAATATAGATAATAAGTCATATTTTTGTGTAGCTTTGTTGACCAGAGGAGAGTAGAGATGCAAGAGTTTATTATATCAGAGGGTGGAAATGTTGAAGAAAAGCAATCTGAGTTAGTTTTATTCAGCACCCTCAAAACAGGAAATGCAGATTTAAGCAGCAGATACACAAAAGATACTGGTCAATCATTTGATTTGCTTCCACTGCTAGGAAGACTTATTCAGATCTGGCAAGTGTTGAGTTGATCTTGATGCATCTATTGCTAATACTATAATATGATAATATGGTTGTTTTCTGAGGAATGGTTTCATGTCAAGCACTGCTAAATTATACAAATTTGTCATGATCCTGCTTTAATGTGTACATCGTACTCAGTGTTGAAGGTCAAATGAAATGGACTGGGCTGCTTGTGAGTGCCTTGTTTGGCTCTGTGATGAATCCTCTATATCCCATCCCACTCTGTGTCTAGGATCACCACAACTGCAGCCTGCATGATGGACCTGCGCCGCTACCCTCTAGACGAGCAAAACTGCACCCTAGAGATCGAAAGCTGTAAGTACCGTTGTCCCTGACAACCAGCTCTCACTCCCACACGTAGACGTAGATTTAAACAGATCCCACGTACGCATGCAGCTCTGAAATCTGCAGCTGTAGGTTTGAAAACAGCCTGCCAGCCCGGTGGTGGCAAAGGTAGAGGGAAGGTTGATAAGACTGCATGTAAAAATGCTGAGAAAGGCTGATGAGATATCAGGAGATACACATCAAGAAGAGGAACATCACTAATGGCTTGCTGACTGATAACATCTACCCTAATTAATTCAACTCCAGTGGCTTCCAAAGCGTGGAGGAGCTTGATTAGGTCCAGTGTTTCAGTGTTGTGCTGATTGTGGATGTTATGTGCGGCATTCTCCTGAAACTGCCTCCATGTTTGTTCAGTACAAAGAGCTCATTTCGCATGAAGTTTGTAATTGTACGTGATCTGGCGTTCTCGAGCCGAGGGAGGAAGGGAGCGCGGAGGAACATGAGAGAGAAAGACGAGGTCCTCTGCGTGCTTTATCTGGGTCCCCAGAGAAAAGGATTATGGGGCTGGGATGTGGTGTAGGGCTCAGTCTTTCCGGGTTTGATCACACTATTGCCAGCAGCGTTAAGCAGCACAAAAACAGTGCGGGTCAGAACCGCCTCTCTCCGCTTCTCTCCCATTATGCTCGCCATCTCTACCCTCATCACTCCCTCTTTCCGTTTCTCATCTCCTTTCTTTGCACAGTCTCATCCTCTCCTTTTTTTCTCTCCCAGCCTTTTTATCTCTCTCTCCATCACTCATACTCTCATTTTTTCTCCTCCTCCTCCTCCTCTCTCAGGCAGCCCAACACAAAATGCACACACACACACACACACACACACACACACACACACACACACACACACACACACACACACACACAGCTCCAGTTTTGATCACCAGGCAGTATCTGCTCTCATATGGATTAACTGGCAACGGTTTTAACGTTGGAATCGCTTCATGCCAGAGCATGCTATTTTATTCAGACTAATGAGCCCAGAGAACTCTCACTTCCCTTGATAAACTTGATGCATTTTTAACAGACACAAGTCTTAAAACCCCAGATCCCCCGATACATCAGCAGCTCACTACTGTGGCTCAGGACACTGGTCACATGCTGGGCTGCACCGAGTAATAACTAATTTATAGCCTTCAGTACTGAAGACCCACTGCATACATATTATGCCAATACACACCCACATATGTATGCATATAAGAGTGGCTGTTACATTGTCTTTCTCTCTCATTCTTTTGGGACACATATGACAGCCCCTGGACGAGTACGGTGATGTAATACGCTGACAGACCTCTATCCGAAAAATGTGCAGCGACACTGGCCATGAACTAACGGATCAACAAACTGGCTGAGCAGTAACGCTCAAGTGATAAAATGCTCTTTTCATTGTTCTTCATGCTGAAAGCTCCCTTTTCCAAACTCTCCCAATGCCCTCTTGAATGCGGCCCTTCATGGCTGATCAGAACTGAACCGAATCGCACATCAAAACAGCAGCACGGTGGACTCGCTTGGCCCTAATTGGGGTGAGGTGGGGTTGCAAAAGCCCGGGATGGTGATAATGCAGGCGATAGCTGTAGTGAAAGCTTACTGTATCTGACAGTGTACAATTTCAGCATTAACTGCATTACAGCTGCAGCCAGGATCTGATGTGTTTTGTTTCTGTGCTTTGTTTTATCCTTTAAATGCCAAATTTATTGGATAGGACTGGCTATACTCGTCTTATTATCAACAAATCCCATGAAACATATTACCTGATAAAACCTATGTGCCACAGATCTCAACTACTAAAAGATCTGACTAAAAACATCAGTGAGTCAAAGTCCTGCACTGGGTGACATTTTCCTTCATTACTATGAAGATGGGCAATGTAGTTTATTCTGAGTAAATTCTGCATCCAAAATCTTTATAATCACTGGGTTAAAAGAGTTAAACTATATATCTGTGACTCAGTGTGAACACATAGTTTTGGAGGTGAGAGCCACAGACAAAGTATGTAAGTCTTGTATGTGTAATATTGTAAAACATTGTTTGTTTCATTATTTTCATGGGATTTGTTGACAATATATAATATTTAAGAATATGGCCACTGCAACCTTCAACATGAAGCCTCAATGTCTTACTGAGACACTTAAATAAAACACCTGTCCTGACAACTGAAAATGTCTGCTGGGGAAAAGGCCTGTGGGTGAAGTTAGCTGCATATCGGACCAATAACAACCCCACACCAGCACCATGACCAGCTCCAACTTAAATGTCACCACTACAGGAACAAAGAATTATGTGTTAATTTAAAAAAATCAGAGCCTTGCAGTTTAATTATTCATCACATCTGAATAGGTCACTGCCTCTATGTTGAGTACGAGGCAGACAAAGTAGAAATCGGAGCAGGGAGATGGCTGCTCTCTGTTTGCCTGCAACGCTGTTCATGTCAGAGACAGACAGTCAGTCTGCAATGCTGGAGTCCCCTGACTGCACCTGCAACGGTCTCCATCCATGTGCACCGAACAGATGCATCCAGCTCCAAATCTCTGCTGCCTGCTTTCACTTTTAAACAAAAAAGGCTCTGCACAACCACACAGGTGCTTTTAATTACTCTGGATGATGAGACCTCTGGTCAGGTGTAAGTTGGGGGGAGCTATTTAAAGAACTACATACATTTGTTTCCCTTTTCTAACTGTAACATCTCTACCATGAACACCCATAGTGGATCCCCATGTATGAAACATGTAGAAAATTGTTTTCTGCTGAAAAGCCACAGAGCAGCTTCAAAGCTTCTTACTTTTAAGTGAGTTGCCCTACATAATTTTTCGATTGTAATGCTTTAAAAAAAAGTCTGTACTTTTCATTAGTGCCAACCATTCTCCCAAGCATAAAAGTATAATTCAAATAAATGTTCTTCCTTACAGATACAGCCATTGTTTTAAGTTGATGTAAGTAGGTTGTGAAAACAGCAGTGGTGGAAGTAATACTCAGATCCTTTACTAAGAAGTATCAATACTGCAATGTACAAATATTCCCTTACAAGTAAAAGTGCTGCATGAAAGTTGAGTAAATGAGTAAAAGTAAATAATTCATCATTAGATGAAATGTAGTGGAGTGAATAAAGTAACAAATGGAAATACTCAAATAAAGTACAGGTAACTCACAATTGTACTTAAGTACTGTACATGAGTACATGTAAATGTCCATAACCTGTTCAAACCTGTTCATGGAAACAAGACACACTATGCAAACATTAATGTTCAAATAGCTGTGTGCAACAAAATATTCATGATAGCAAAGTTATGTTTCCAGACCTTCTAGCAAGCACTTTAAATGCACCACAAAGGAGGAATATTAAAAAAGTAACCCGCATGATTATGCATTTACAAGGTGACTCCAACAAAAAATTAAGACAACTTATTGTTCACTAAGTGAGAGGTATCCACATATTTGAAGCAGGTTTCAAGTCATTGTAAGTTGAATAGCATCATGAAATAAAAGGAAATCTGGCAATTGAGAAATCAATCTAAAAGTGTGTTTCTTTTAGAAGATGGTTGTCACCATTTGTTAAACAGGCTAAAACACTGACATGGACATGTTTCTCTAAGTGTCCAGGCTTTTGGTTTCTCCTCTGCAGATGGCTACACCACTGATGATATCGAGTTTTACTGGCGAGGCGGAGATGGCGCTGTGTCCGGGGTCGACAGAATAGAGCTGCCACAGTTCTCTATTGTCGACTATAAACTCATCTCCAAGAATGTGGTCTTCTCTACAGGTACACAAAACAATGCTAATTTTATCACACTCCTTTGAATTTGCAGTTTTTCATCTGCATTGGCTGCTCTGTTAAGATGAACAACATTTTATTAGGATATGGGACATTGACTCTAAATAAAAACTTTCCATAGATCCTAGATTTTATTTTTATTTAAAAGTCACAAAAACATCATGTATTGGAGACAGATATGGCAGGCTCTCTTATGTCAAGAAAAATATAACTTTTAGTAGGCGTCATTGAGGAAAATCTATTTCCATCCCACTTCCTCTCTGTTCTGCCTCCTTCAGGTTCCTACCCCCGCCTGTCCCTCAGTTTCAAATTGAAGAGGAACATTGGTTACTTCATCCTGCAGACATACATGCCTTCCATCCTGATTACCATCCTCTCCTGGGTCTCCTTCTGGATCAACTATGACGCCTCCGCTGCCAGAGTGGCCTTGGGTAGGATCGCCTCGCTGCTGCTGAACAATGACCCTGGGAAATAACCCAAAGCTAAATGACAACAGACCATAACATTTCCATTAAGCAAACATCAAGCCTTTTACATAGGGAGCCTCTATAGCTATATGTTGTCTGTCACAAGCCTGATCATTATTTTCACTCAGTTTTCCCAGCATTTACTTTTTTTCTCATTAGCTCTAAGCATGTGAGTGATAGCAGCTTGCGATAGGCTGCCTGGCTAAATGTCTGTTGATCAGAGATGACTATATGCATGACTCATGCAGAGAGAGAAGCACTGCAGCTCGACCTTGAAGCGTGCTGTCTTCCTCTCTGCCTGTCTGTCTATCAGAGCCTCCCATTGGCTGGAGAGAGCCCAGTTTATCAGAGTTGGATCACTGCTAAATTACAGCCTATTACAGTGAATGAAAAGTGGCCACATTTGGTTAAATGCACCTCTTGGGGTAATGTTTAATGTCAAAGCAACTGATACTAAACTGAGATGCCACAAAGCTCCCTTTAGTGTTAAACTTGGTTATGACAGGTCAAAGCAGCAGAGGGAATGGCTTTGAGCTTTATGTGTGTCGTTCTTGTCACACACCATTTGTTTTCTGAAGTGGGACACATGTTGGATTGAGCCCCAGACGGTGCATTCGGAGTAACGTGATTTAAAGATCTGCCTGCTCTCAGTGTCCTGCAAACATGCAGCGAGTGAGTGCAACCAATGAAAGATGTGGCTCCATGCTACAGTGACACTGCTGGCTGCTGGGTTATTTATAATACGTGTGAATCTGACCAAATGCAGATTGTGCATGCAGATGACTAATGTATCAAACACAATGCGTGTATGTAAAAAAAACAGGTGAATCGTGCTGTGACTAATAGCAGATGTTTACAGTGGCAACGCTGTGCTTTTTATATAGCTTACAGTTCTGTTCCTTGTCCATTTGGATAAATAATTGGATATAAACCTTACTCATATGCAATGCACACAGTTTCAGTCTCTGGAGGTTTTGAATTATCTTTTTATCTATAGCTATGGGTTCACTTGTCAGGCCTGTCTGCTTGCTATAAATAAATACAATACACTGAACTTGATAAACGTGAAGCTTACATCCACAAGAAGATCCTTTAAAGGTGAGCACCTGAATTGGGTTATTTTGATGTCAGGCAAATTTCACTGAAACAAGCCTAAGATTATATATGTTGATATGTTGCCTATTTACTCAAATGAAAACTGCAAAACTGCTCACATAGCGCATAAGCCAAAAAAATTCTGGGTTTGCTTTGGTGTTGTGCTGCTTACTGAATATGTGATGTAATGTTTTCCTGGCCCCACCTGGTTGTATTAAGCTCTCTTAATACATCCATGGGTTGTACTACTTAGCTTAATACTAACATTGGCATACTTTCATACTCATAATGACAAGGTGAACATGCTGGGTTAAATTGGTATGATATTGATCATTTTCACCACCATAGCTCAGCATTTTAGCATGCTAAGATGTGCTAATTAGCACTAAACACAAAAAGTGTTTGAGGCTGTTATTATTATTCCTAGTATTGGAAAAATAAAAAAAATGACCTGTTGATGGCTCTAATCAACCCATCCAATATTTGTTGAGATATTTCACTCAAAACCACAAATGTCAACCTCACGGTGGCTGTAGAGGGACAGTTAGGGGATCAACCAAGTCAGTAGGATTCATACTATGGGTATCATGACAACTGATCATATAGTTGAGATATTTAAGTCTGGACCAAGATTATGGACCTAACAACCATCGTAACCATCTTGTGATCTCGCATAACCCTTTGTCAAGTTTATTTTGTAAGGTAAAAATGTCTTACAGTGTTTAAAGACTTCACTCTTTCTCTCTATAAACGTGTGACTCCACTGATCTCCAGGGATCACTACGGTGCTGACCATGACCACCATCAACACCCACTTGCGAGAGACGCTCCCTAAGATCCCCTACGTGAAGGCTATTGACATGTACCTGATGGGGTGCTTTGTGTTTGTCTTCCTGGCCCTGCTGGAGTATGCCTTTGTCAACTACATCTTCTTCGGCCAGGGCCCTCAGCGACAGAAGAAGGCGGCTGAGAAAGCAGCCACGGCCAATAACGAGAAGCTGAGACCCGACCCCAACAAGGTACACGTGCAGGCGAAACATCTTCAGAAAGTATTTGTTCTGTTAGTTAATGTGTGTGTTTGTTTCTGTGGGAGCAAATGACTTTTTCTCCTCTCAAGGTCAATGTGATGCTGTGATCAATGCTTGATGTCCTTTACCAGCACTCTTTACTCCTAGCTCTAGCTCTCCGTTTCTCACTGGTTTAGCCTTGTGTATCAACAACAGCTGAATGAATGATTACTCAGACTAGGATCTGAAACAGTGAATGCAGAAGCAATGACTGGCTTACACTTTATTTCCATATTTCTGTGTCTCTCAAAGGGCAAGGCGCATTGGAGAAATCACTGGCTGTGGTGCCAAAGCCTTCCCTTTTAACTTTATTCAACTGCTAAAGTTAGCAGGAACAACAGCAACATAAAAAAAAATCAAACACCCTTTCCTTCTGAGTGTGGCAAGCTACGATTTTCCCCGAAGTAACAGTGCTGATTTTGTATGCTTGCAGTGGCTGGTGGGAAATGTAGTTCAGAGAGATGATGCTCTGTATGCCAGAATGAAACAGAGGGAAATTGACGCATATGACTCGATGTGGGATCCCATCTTTGTGGACGATGCCGCATTAGGACTAGGCGAGCAAAGAAATAAGGTACTGGAGGTTTTGAAAGTCAAAACTAACAATGTCATCAATCTGAATCAATCCAGATCAGAGGAAAATGCTGTAGTTTTTGTGCATTTCTTTGATTTCTATAGATTTTTTAAGGCAACTTTGATCATCACTCCCACCATTGTGTTTTTTCCCTCTCTTGGTTTGCTCTTCATGCATTTTCCTGACAAACATGGCTTAGCAGTTTGATTTCTGCAGGCATTAACTATCTAATTATCTAAAATTGATGGGAAATGACAAATATGGCAAAAGAGAAGAAAACATCAGTGGCTTCTCTTAAGATAATATGGTTTCGATACAAATACTGGACAACCTCAAAGACAATTGATAAATCTCTTAAGAGTAAGTGAAGCATTTTTTTAAAAAATGGATCGTCATAAAAGGGAAAGAGATCATTTGCAGTTTGAATAGTGCCAATTAAGTGGCTCCGCTTCAAAGTGAGTTATACAAAATCAACAAAAGCTCCATTTGCAACAGGACAGGATTGGATTATAGGGACATTTTTCCTCAGAAGTCAGGCTATGGATGAAGAAATGTTGATCCGAATTCACTTCCCACAACGTCTTTCCTGACCTGCCCCTGAACCTTTTAGCCTATCCTCCATCTTTGCAAAGTCCTTACTATTTCTCTCAACCTTCTTCTGTCACATTTTTTTCCTTTGCTTTCTCTTTATTTATTCAGTTTGTCTTGTGAATCGACAGAATTTTAACCACACTCTGGTTGAAATTCTGAGATGACAATGAAGATTTCTCCATGAGAATTAGTTTGTAGAGTGCGTTGTGCTCTTCCAGGAATGTTATTTCATAGTCTTGTGGTTATATTATCACTCAGATATTGATTGACAGATGATCAATAATTTAAGTAGTGCTTTTAAAGTGCTTAAAGTTTCACTGTAAGTAACACAATTTTGACTCATTGCATTACCCATTCTAGCACCTCATCAGTATTTTCCACACAGTGAATTACTTACTGATCATTGTAGCTGCACTTGTTTTGAGTAATCATTTTACTAAACATACTTTAAGCTAAAAACTTCCCTTTGGCAGTCACTTCTCATGGCTCCACCTGTGTTTACACCCTCACACAGATGACTCCTGATGACAACATCCTGTTCAGCACCTTGGAGATGAAGAATGAGATGGGTGGTGCCGGGGATCTGTCCCGGGGCCTGGGAGCACCCGGAGACCCCCGCAACACCATGCTGGCCTATGATAGCTCGACATTGCAGTACCGCAGGGCAGCCATGGCCCGCCAGAACTATGGCCACAGCGCCTTGGAGCGCCACGCCCAGAAGAAGTCACGCCTACGGAGACGGGCCTCCCAGCTCAAGGTGAACATCCCAGACCTGTCCGACGTGAACTCTATCGACAAGTGGTCCAGGATGATCTTCCCCACCGTCTTCTCCTTCTTCAACGTGGTCTACTGGCTATACTACGTCCATTAAACCTGGCGGCGTCCGGTGGCCATCTTGTTGCAGGCATGCAAAGAAGGGAGGGGGGGCGGGGGGGAGGGAGGGGTTGTTAGGGAGATGAGAGAGTTCAAGAAAGAGAGATGAGAGGTGGTGTGAGAGAGAGAGAGAGAGAGAGAGAGAGAGAAAGATGAACAGTGCACCAACTTTTTTAGCTGGTTCATTTTAGAAAATATGAGGAGAATGCAAAGACTTTTGGATGGACTGCAGCAGCACCCAACACTTCAGTCAGCAGTGACTCTTTTAGGATTTGGGTAACACCTTAAAACGACTGACAAACACTCTAAAAAGAAGAGCGAGTTTTAAAAAGACAGAAATGGTGCCTGTTCCAGAATTTCAATATATCACTAATATTTGTCATTCGTAGCTTACTCTCTGTGGATCAAATATTTATGCTTGTGTTTGCATATACTTTAAGGATTTGTTTTGTTTAGTATCTATTTACTTCGTAGCCGAGCTGTCTGCATCCAGGAAAGCTTTATAAATGATTTTAAAGGAGTCATCCTTGATAGTCTATTTTCCTATAATTACTGTATATCAAAAACATCCTTTAAAAGCATGCTTATGTTTGATTTCATTTGCATCTCAATCATGATGACGATGGAGCGCAAAGCATTTTAGTTCTACTAGTTGAGGTTATTCTGTTTAGCGAGCGCAAGTTACCATTTTGCAGCTTTTGCTTAGCATGGCACACCTAGGTGGCTGGTGTGAGCTTCGCTGGATGACAACAGGTGGACAGCAGGGGTCGCTCTTTTCTCTGGACATCCCTGTGGGGCTTTAATGGTGCCAATGCTGGACAGAGAAGGCTTCCTCGTCTGTTGAAGGTCCCATATTATCCGGTGAAAGAGCGGGACTGTTGGACACTGATGCTTTGGCCAAGTTTATGTTTTGCTTTTGCTGTGCTGACAGAAGTCCATTTCACCATGTGTTATGTTTTTTTTAAAGAGAACATTTGACTCCTCTGTACTTTCTGCCATTGTGTGAGGAGCTTCAGAGGCGGAGAATGGCTTTAACGTGACTTAAGCTGGTGTAAGAACTTTGCTGATAGATGAGCTGAGTTTAAGCCCTTTCATCGCAACCAGAGTTGCTGCATAAATATGGCAATCCACAATCATCATTATCAGTAGAAATGAATGATAGAAGTATGATGCGTTCCATTGTGATTAGGTTTCTGTTTTGAAAACTGTAGATAAACATAAATCATGTTTAAAGAAAAAGAGATGATTCATTTTTATAAATCAATACTCACATTATGTGTAAATATTATGGATTTATTCTATTTAAATGGGTCTCTGTTGTTGTTTTTGCAGTTGAATTACAGATCAAATGTTCCATTCAGTCAAAAAAGAAAAAGAGCAATTTAACTGAGGAAAAAGAAAAACACAATTCACAACTTTGCTGACTCTGTACTTTTGGGACTTTTCTCTCTTTTCTTTCTTTTTAATGGACTCTTAAAGCATCTACTTGCTGAAACTAAAGCACTTCCAGACACCAGTGACTTTTGGGTCAATGTTTTGTTCTCCAGAAATGACTTAACAAGGACCCCACTATCCAGGCATTGAAGTCAGGCATATTTTGTACAAAGTTTCTGTAAATTCCAATTGTAATATTTCATAATGACTGTAAATATCTTGTGTAATGATTGTCAGCAATTATGAAGATGTATCTAAATTCAATTAAAACTCAATTCAGTCTATCACTTCAATAACAGAGTATGCGGGTGGCAGTTTTATGTGTTCGGTGAATGTGAGGCTGCTCATGATTGTGCTGACTGTCGGCCTCATGGCTGATTGAGTGTCTGAATGAGTGAGTGAACAACTCAACCCGACACAGGGAGCGAGTAGATGAGCGAGAGAAGTAAATGTAGGGGTGAATAGAGAGATGTGAGGGCTGCAGCTGGGGACTACTGGCTGCATAATGGATGGAGAGGCAAAGGAGTCGGAGCGAGGGCCACGGTGGTCTGGGCTGAGATAGGCTCGGCTGGGGTCTGAGTTGGGCTGAGCGCCAGTCCCAGCCTCAGGGGACATTAACGCAGAGAGCCATAGATATGGAGGCACTCTGTGGACTCAACTGTGGCCCGCTGGCTCCAGAGGCCAAGGGCGCCTGCTACAAGAAAAAAGACAGGAAAAGAAAGGAAAGAAAGGGCAAGATAAGCGCTATCCATCCATCCATCCATCCATGCTTCGACCTCTCCCTGCATCCTCCCCTCACTCAGCAAACCGACTGCACTCTGCGCAGTACTTGCTTCCTGACCTGACCACTGTTACAGCCCTTAAATGGATGCTATTGAATATTTAATATTGCAAAACACTGAATATTTAATATTTTAAAAGGGATTTTGTTCTAACACTGACTAATGTGCAGCTAATGTTTGATATTGAACTTAAAGGAACAGAAGAACACAATGAGATACCAACAAATGTTTTAACCAATGACAATCTGAAGAACATGTTTTAGAAATAAAGAATGACAGTTTTGAGTTTGATGTCTCAGTCCAGTTTCAGACACACAAAAACCTTTAAATAAAGTGGACTTTGCTTATTTATTCATTTTCATTTTCCATGAAAATGGAGGGCAGATTAACATGTAGCACATAGAATCTGTTCATGTTTGAGTGTTTTATAGCAGGATGTTGGTTTGGAGATAAAAGAAGAGACTCAACCACGCTGTGATTAGAAATGCACATAGCCTGTGTGTGTGTGTGTGTGTGTGTGTGTGTGTGTGTGTGTGCGTGTGTGTGTGTGTGTGCGTTAGTGCGTAATGCTTCTGGGAGTAAAGAACTCAGAGCAAAACTACCTAAAAAGGCAAAGCGGTGTAAAAACTGATGTAACTCGACGTGTAACCTTGTTCCAGGTTCCTCCATGCATCGGTAAAAATCAGCTCTACAATACTGTTCCACCTCAGAATAACAGATGTATTATCTCACTACAGTAGACAGATGGTTTGTGCTAAATTGGCCCCCTCACTCTCTCTCTCTCTCTCTCTCTCTCTCTCTCACTCTCTCTCTCTCTCTCTCTCTCTCTCTCTCTCTCTCTCTTCTCTCTCTCTCCCTCTCTTTTCCTCTTTTCAAAAAGGGCATTAGTGTTGACATGTAAGAGAAGAGGGGGGAGGCAGATGCTTTCTACTTTGTAGTGTTTCCATGTCACTGGAGTAATTAGGGATGCACAGCCCTCTGCTCTGTAGAACCATGTGTGTATGTGTGTGTGTGTGTGTGTGTGTGTGTGTGTGTGTATTGTGTTATTTGAATGTATTTTCTTTCTGTGTGTACAAGCTAAGTGTGGACTCACAGCTGCGCCACTGTGCAGTCGGCATGCCAGCCAAGTCAAACCTAGCCAGAACTGACTGGGACGGGTTAGAGGGTGAGTCTGGGACACACGCGTCATGGCACTTCCCTACTACACATATGTGATGGAAAAACATGCTGCGCTGCCCAGGAGAGAGACAAACCCACCTGCGTCAACTGTGCAAGGACAGAAAACAGGAAATCATTTACATTTGAGTGATAATAAATCACCTGCAAGGTCGAGCATGACATCCTGGGGAAAAAAATCCCCCCAAAAAATCCATTTTATCTTTATTTAAGGCAATTTTCTAATAATACCTCCAAATGTTGTACATTAAGTCATAACCAGGGGCAAGTAGATTCAACACCAGGACTGTAAATGTGTCTTAAATTTAAATCTGATTACAATAAATGACTGACATTTATCTGCAAATCTGACCTGTTTAAACATATGTCAACATGAGGAAGTGAAAGGAATCCTACTTGCATGCCATCTGTGCAAGAAGCTTGTTGCAGTCCATCATTACATAAATAAACACTTTTAAACACATTTGTTTACCCCATCCTGTTTGATTAACATGAGTCAACTTTTATCACTCAACTTGTAAAATGAAAAGCTAATTCCCAGCCACAGTTCAGTCTACTGACCTCTGACCTCTTTGAATTTTCTTACAGGTGTCAATAAGGTGTCATAGTTATTATCTCATGATACAATGATGATATTATCTCAGTATCTTTAAAAGATTTGTATTCTGCATTTGAAGCTGGATGGAGTGTATAATTTCCTTCTGCTCTGTTCATTCACACTGTGCAGACTCCTCATATATGTTTGCCCCGAGCAGTAGTTGCGCTCTGCTCAGTGTTGTGTTGTCAGTTCAAATCTCCTTATGACCCACTGCACCAGTTTTCTACTCTGTATTAGATTGTCAGTTCGGTGAATTTGTCTACTGTATTGGTGTTATGTTAAATTTGATTTTTTAAATGTTTAATTGACAAGAATAACATCAATGTGTAAACTATTAATGACATGTTGACTCACTGACTCATTACACTGCAGTGTGAAGGACTGTCAGACAGTTGAACACATGCTAATGGCACAGTGATTCTGCTGAAATGAGATTATTGACAGCAAAATTAAAATCAGCTGAGTCAATGAAGCACTTACAGCTACATTTCTTGCTGTAATTAGCTGCATCTCTGTGAGACTAAACTTGCTGACTTCCTTTACAGGAATGCAAACACACCTGTCAATGCAAGGGGCGGACCCAGAGGAGTGTAAGGTGTGCTGTCACTTGCTTAAATCTGGCTTTTCAGATCACACACACACACACACACACACACACACACATATACATACATACAGACTGGAAGAGGGAATGGGTCTGAGGAGAATTTCTTTAACTCACAGGAGCAGTGAGTTTTGAGTGCCTAGGAAGAAAAGGTTGGTGAGAAGAAAAAAGGAAACAAACACAGCAGCCATGACATGGAGGAGTCCTATGGCTCTGATCAGAGATGCTCTGACAAGTCAGAGGGCACGGGAGAAGGACCTCCGCTACTTGGTGTCTAACCTGCCTTATGAAGGCCTGGAGAAACGGAAGCAACCCAACCACCACTTCCCTGGCAACGCCATCAAGACCACCAAATACTCCCTCCTGTTTTTCATCCCCACGAACCTCATAGAGCAGTTTCACCGCCTGGCAAACATCTACTTTGTAGGCCTGGCTATTCTGAATTTTGTCCCTGTGGTGAGTGCCTTCGAGCCTGAGGTGGCTTTGATCCCTATCTGTGTCATCATGTCTCTGACTGCACTGAAAGATGCCTGGGAGGACTTCAGGAGGTACCAGTCGGACAGGAAGGTCAATAACACGCCGTGCTTCATCTACAGCAGGTAACTGAGTCAAAGACAATCACGTCCTGAATATAGAAACAGAGTGTTATGCTGTTCATGCATGATGTGGCACGAGGCAACAATCCACCTCTGGTTTTGTGATTCTTATCATCCAGCATGTTGATGTCTGTGTGAGTGTGTAGATTTATGCGATTGTGTGTGTTTGTGTGTATTTTACCTCCTCTGCATTTCAGCACCCCGTGGGAATTTTTGACTTAGAAATAGAAAATGTGTGGGAGATTATTCCTCTTTTGAAGAGGCTCATAACAATATCTCTCACCATCGCATTGTGCACATTTGATGAAATCCTCATCTGGGTGTTGCGTCAGCAAAGACATTAAAGGTTAGCGGTTATCTATTTTTGAATTACTGGTGAAAAATAAATAATTCACAAAGGAGGATAAACCCTGTCATTTTCAACCCTTTCACTGCTGTGATTTTGGAGTATAATGGGAGGAGGAGGAGGATGAGGAGGAGGTGGAGGAGGAGGAGGGGATGTGGATTTCCTCTGGATGTGATGTGAGACTGGAGGGTTTCACAAGACACCCCCAATGATGAATCCTCACAGATTCACCCTCCGTAAGGGTTTATCATTAACCAGCAGCTGCTTGCTTTCATATTTCCCAAGAAGAGTCAGCAGGGATGCGGAGAAGTACAGCCTCAGCCTTCATCGTGTGTGCCGATGTGTGTGTCCAGGTGGCCTGAGGTGCAGACTTCAGACGCTGCATTTCAGACACTTCAGAGAACACGCCAGTCCCTTCGGGCCTGTTGGTGGACACTAGCGTTTCTGCCTCACGCAATCAGATAAGCAGTAGTTGAGTCGAGCTCTTGTGGGTCTCTTATGGTGGAGATGCTAAAGCTTTATTTTGGGCTTGTAAAGATTAGAGCAGTTTAAAGTCGGTGCAATCGATTGGGTGGGATTTCTTTTGAGGTTTACAAATGTCTCCAGAAGAGGCCTGAGAATACCTTTTAGGATTCCACACATTGCTTCTTTCTCCATATGTAGGTGAAGTTTCAACACACATGATGAAAGAGTAAATCTGACAAACAGTGCACTTTAAGGCCCACATGGAATGCAGCCTGATGAGGGATTTTACGTTAAGTCATCACCTTCTCGGAATCTTTATTTCCTCATCATCCCTCACCTGCTCGTTGTTTTCAGAGAGGCATGAAGTGTGACATGCCTAGACATCAGGGTCAGCCCATCTATCTCATCTCTAAACTCTTGTCAATCCACCTGCCTTCAAATGTAGCGAACACAGACATGCTGGCAGTTAATCTTTTTGATTTTCTGCCAACTTTTATCATTAGATTGTTAAACAAGTTTGGTTTTATTGTCCACTGAGAGCAGATCATTAAAACTGTTCAGCTGTTTAATGATCTATAAGAGCTGATTTACACATTGTATGCATGTCATTCTTATCACAGCAAATATCAAACCGCACTTTATCCGTAAACTATCACTTTATCTGTACAGATTAGGGATTCTTTCTTTCAACAACATACTGCACATACTGAGGCATTATCACAAAGACACATCAGGAAGGCATTAGAAACATATTTCTTAAAGATCAGAAATGTGTTGTCTTTAGTACAATCAGGAAAAATGATTTGATTGGTTGGATGATTAGACTGACAGTCGTATAATTTGGCTTTAGGGCTGCTGAAAGACTACATGTGAAATATTTAAAACAGTTTAGGAATGCTGATATTAATCTAAGAACTTTATAATTATGTCTACAGTGGTAGAAAAAGTATTGAGATACAGCTGCCCATGTGACCGTCCCTCCTGTTCATACTGGCCATTACCTTTATATGATCTTTCAATGTAAGTGACAAAATCTTTAGTTTATCTGAAATTAATGAGATTTCAATAGTCTGAATTGGTCAAAAAAGCGACTATCTGCCACATTTACAGTCTTTTTAGTTAAAAAAACCCATTTTTTGTGTCTCAACACAGTGTTTCCCTGTCCAGCTGCAGTGAAAGCATCGTTTCAAAAAGATTAAAAAAGACTTTCAGACATTGACTTGATTTGACTCATTTGGACATTGATATTAGCATATTAGTGTTCATTTAGGCACCTGATTTAGGACAAACTTGAAAACCTGTGAATCTAAAGTATTAGCAAAAAAAATGCACACAATGTATCAAAAGTTAGTTTATATTAATACTTTTATGATATTTGCTGTTAAAGTTTGTACATTGTAGGGTAATTTCTATAACAATGCATTATACTTTACATAGTGATAATATGTTTTATATTTAAAGCCTTTATCTGAGAAGTAGCTGGTAACTACTGTGAAATAAATATGGTGGAGTAAAAGTACATAGAAACATAAAATATTTAGAGAGTTTTCTTTCCACCACTGCACGTCTGCCATGTAATAGACTCCAAGGGATACAAGAACACGACACACTTCCGAGAGATGGACCTTCCCATTACTGAAGCAATTAATTAGGCCGCCTGACGTGAAATGTACGCAAAGCTTCTCTGACACAACAGAATATTTGTGCAACTTGGTATAATCAAAACATCAGCCTAAACCACATTAACTCCCCCTCTTTGCTTTTGGCTTTGTTTGAGGAAAGGTGTGGTGGTGTGTGGAAGCCACCCAGTCAGGTTGTACATGAAGGGCAGCATACCTTCCGCTCTCTGTAACTTCCCAGATAGTCAGCACTTGACGTACAGATTCAAACAATGAACTCTGTCCATTGGAACCTTCAAACCTTGGCAGCAACCTCAGCTCAGGAAGTGTCTTTCTGTAAATCCTTATCGGAAAGTTTTGTTTTTCTAAAACACACAATAAACATCTGGGCTGCTCTCCAAAAACAACAGCATTGATTTTTCATTTGGTGCTTGTATTGTTTATTCCCTAACCTAAGCAGGTGCCATGATTTTATATCCATAACGAGTGAGTCAATATTTCATTTGATTGCATAAGCATAAAAAATTACCACAACAATGCCAAACAAACTGTTAATATATGTGAAAAAAATCAATATGAAAGTCACTGGAAGGGACCTGTGTCTGTTTAGAAAATCTTCCATATTGATTGTTGGTATCTCAAATGTTTGATTTCAGGAAAGACAAGCAGTTTGTGGAGAAGCGCTGGAAGGATGTACGAGTGGGAGATTTTGTGAAAGTGTTTTGTAATGAGATCGTCTGTGCGGACCTCCTGCTCCTGCACACATCAGACCTGAATGGTGTTTGTCACTTAGAGACAGCCAACCTGGATGGAGAGACCAATCTGAAACAAAGGAGGGTCGTGTCTGGCCTCTGCATCTCAGTGAGTTTCTGGGAGATATTTGTATTTAGCTTCCTTCCTGTCTTTCTGCTTTCATCACATCTTATATTTCCCCTCTCCTCAGTGCTGCCTCACCTTTATTGGCATTTAACAAATTGCATGAAAATAACTCTGACGTGTCCTGACATGAGCCTACTCAACGTCAACAGTAGCTGCAGGACATGTCAAAGTCAATGATGAAAGGCTGGTTAAAAAAACCAAAAACTTGAATTGGATTGCATGTATGTATATTTCGGAAACCACAGTTGTCTTTCCTGCATGTAATAATCATTAAGACACTCTGGAAGTACAGGTTAAGCTGCATACACTTTCCATTCACACTGCACTGGCATTATATCTCTTCTCATTTCCCAGGATCCTCAATTTGAACCTGAAAGCTTCAAAAGCACTGTGGTGTGTGAAAGGCCCAACAACAGTCTGAATCACTTCAAGTGTTATGTGTAAGTATCAAATACACAGATCACATGGATTTCCCCAAACAGTTTCTTTGAGGCTTTCAGAGCTGCTGAGCAAAACTAATTCCAACCCACTCGCTGCACTTTCTGATGCCACTGGAGGCTTTATTGGGGCTGTAATAGACTATAATCGATTTCCTTGGGCACCACAGCTTTTACAGCTGGCCTATCCATGTTGTCCAACTATGGCTGTAAAGCAGGGGAATTGCTAATGGGGAATATATAAGTAGTAATGAATATCTAACAAAATCTGACAGTACAAAGGAGGTCTCTCACTTTCTCCTGCTGCAGAGAGAAACCCAATAAGGACAAGGTGGGCGCTGGAATTGGGAGTCTGCTGCTGCGAGGCTGCACAGTCAGAAACACGGATCACGCTGTCGGCTTTGTGGTGTATGCAGGTATACTCTCCATTTTCTTAGCCTTGTCACTGCTTTGACCTTGAGCTTGTTTTTTTTTGTCCAAGGCAATAGCCAGGATCTGAGAGGTCATGAGTCCAAATTTCCCCAGAGCAACCATGGCCACCTACAACATTTTTGTACCTCGCGACCAAACAAAGTAAAAATCAAACAATTTCACTTTTTTTCCCCTGGTGCCATGCGTGGTACTAAACTTTAAGCCACATGCTAACTATAGCATATTAACATAAGCATATACATATTGGGTATGACAAAGACAATGCTAGCATGCTGATGTTTAGCAGGTAGCACATTAATCACTGTTTGTTAGCATGCTAAAATGTATTGATTAGCACCCAAAACAAAGTACAGCTTAGGCTGACAGGAATTTCTTCAGTTGATATTTGGTCATAAAACAACCAAATTTGACCAGATGATGGTACTAAATGTGCCTGGAAATATCTGAATCAGGCTTTTACAAATTCAAATTGTGTGAAATGTATGTAATTGCAGAGTATAAACTCATCTTTATGTCATTACAAATTTACAGAAACATTATCCAATACATGACCTCTCTGTCCTCTGTTGTAGTGACAGTCTGGATTTTTTTTCCTTTGGAGTTTACTGGCCGTGGAGTGTCTGTTGTTGGTAACTGAATCAACACCATCTGATTTCTCCTTGTAGGCCATGAAACCAAGTCCATGCTCAACAATAATGGACCGAGATACAAGCGCAGCAAACTAGAGCGGAAGCTGAACAGAGACGTCATTTTCTGCGTCATTCTCCTCTTCAGCATGTGTCTTGTTGGAGCACTAGGTCAGTGGTGAATTACATAACATAACCATAAAATCACTACACAGACCAGTTCATGATTAATGATTTTATATTCATGAGGGGACATTTAATTTCCAGTCAGTCACTTTGGCCACAAGCCCAAACACATAGGAGGAGAGGTGTGGTGCCAAAAATAGCCTCCCTCCCTGTGCGACAGTCGGTGTGATTAATCCCCCTGTCCTCACACATGCAGGTCACTTCTTATGGCTGAAGGCGCTGCCCAGCGTGCCCCCTTACCTGGTCCCCGACAGCAATGGTCACCTGGACAGTCCCAGTCTGTCTGGCTTCTACATGTTCTTGACTATGATCATCCTGCTGCAGGTTTGGGATGTCTGCCTGTGTCTGAGAGAGAGAGAGTAGTCATGACTGCTAAAAGTGAGTTTTTTTTATTTTAAAGTAATAAAACTAGTCTTTTTTCCTATCTCCTCTGTAGATCCTGATTCCAATCTCCCTCTATGTGTCCATTGAGTTGGTGAAGATCAGCCAGATCTTCTTCATCACCAATGACATTGATCTGTACGATGAGGAGACAGACAGTCGTATGCAGTGTAAAGCCCTGAACATCACAGAGGATCTAGGTCAGATTGAATACATCTTTTCAGACAAGACCGGCACCCTCACTGAGAACAAGATGGTGTTTCGCCGGTGCTCCATCGTAGGCACAGAGTACCCACACAAAGAGAACGGTAAAACTTTACATTAGATATTAAAGTCCATATGTGGTGTGCTGCAAAATGTGCAATTTCAACATATGTCACTTATGTTAGCATTTGTCCTTTAAATTAGGGAACATTTTGGTCCAGAGTAAAATATTTGGATAGCTAAATACACCAACATCAATGATTTGGCGTGAAAGTTTTAGAAATATGTATGGTCCTATGGTCAAATCTCAGAAATTCCCAATAAATCCTGACTTAGAGTGAAAAGTGCTTAAATAAATTTGCCCTGACGTTTAATCTAGCACCATCAATAGGTCAAAATTTCCACTAATCATTCATGAAAAAATACAACAAAAAACACCTTTGAACCTCACAAATTAACAACACTAATAACCAGCACTATCACAGTCACTGCCTCGCTAAGCTAAACTCACGACACTAGCTAGATAAGCAAGTTAATGCAAAGACATGGAGGTACAGATCTGCACTCTGCCTTATCTAAGTTAAAAAGGAAGCAAATACATGTATTTCCCAAAACTGAGAATGATTCACTTAATGTTAAAATTAATGTTAGCATTAGCTCAAAACACGGATGTGCCTAAATATGCTCAAACTGATTTAATATCTCTTGACCATCTAAGAGTTGTCATCTCTACATCTTCCATTCCTCTCTGTTTTAAGAAAATCTATCTGACAGAAGTTTATAAAAGAGTCGAGAAAAGACACAAAGTGGGTACATATGAGACTCATATCAATATATTTTATCTTTTGCACTTGATTATTGTGGTGTATCCTGATCAGAAACAATTCCATTTTCCATATCATGGCCCTGTTTGGTGTCCTTTTATGAGGCTTTCCTTAGGGTGTCTCTTTTTCCTGCCTAATGTGGGCCTTTGCCACTATAAATGGAATAAAGGGCCATACAATTGATCGTGATTTGACCTTATATATTATATACTTTTTTGGGATTTGTAGCCATCCGACTTGCTGTCATTGATGAGCCAGATTCTGAGGAGGAGGTCATCTTCAACCAGCAACCGCAACCCCTACAGAGAGGATGGTCCCTGGATTCTGAGCACACCAACCCTGAGGACACACAACGTCACCGTGGCAGCCGACGCAAGAGCAAGGGCGCAGGAAATGCCC
Organism: Scomber japonicus; assembly: GCF_027409825.1. Classification (NCBI taxonomy): domain Eukaryota; kingdom Metazoa; phylum Chordata; class Actinopteri; order Scombriformes; family Scombridae; genus Scomber; species Scomber japonicus. Next base: position 14,324,235 of record NC_070585.1, read on the forward strand.
GGAGCGATGTGGCCTTCAGCAGTCCCCTGGTAAGATGATTGCTCAGTCAGGAAGCAGGTATTTAATTCTGTTCATCAGCATTTCCCTTGCTTGCTCATGCAGGAGGTGAAAGCAGGTAGTTCACTCAAGGCCGGCAAATTAGATGTATTCTTCTTGATTAATAAGTGTCCTTGCAGTCATAATCATCATTCAAATAAATGGCTCAAACTCAAACATGATGTACCGCAGATGCAAAGTGAACTGGCCTCCAGCTTTTGAACTGTAGTGCAACCCATAAAGCATGCTCCATGTAAAATTAAAATGAATCACAGTTTCGTAATTAAGTTTATATGATGCCTTACCAGTGTACACTGCAAAAACATCTAATATGTTAGCTAATAAGACTGTGTTTTCAAGTATGGAAATGTAACCATCCATGTTCTAAACTGCTTATCCTGTCCAGTGTCACAGGGGAGGGGAGCTTATCCCAGCATGCACTGGAAAAGGGGCACAATACAATGAGAATATTGTAATGATAATGTTAAGTTCAGAGCAATATTGTATGAATACACACAGTTGACTTCAGGTTGTACATCAGTAAGTATTGATTCTCATTGTTTTCCATATATACATTATGTATATCATACAGGCACATTTCTAGGATTTCAAGATGTAACTTTTAACCCTTGACTGCCTTCATAAAAGGATGCCCCTTTTTAAACATTCCTGATGTGTGAATACATATTTGGTGATCTTCAAAGTGCCATTTGTTTACCCAAATCTCACCCATCCTTGTGTCAAAAGGCCTCCCAGTCCCTACTGCAGATGGCCGAGCTGCTAGGTGTCAGTGATAAGCACATCAATTTTGGCTCAAAGTTGCCCCTATGTCTGTGATGGGACATATGGTCATGCTGGGCACCTTTTGGTAGAGACCACTGATGTCACACAAACTGTAAACGTGCGCTATAGATTAGTCATTGTCGTCTTGATATACAGTAGCTCTGTGTCTATTTTTGTCCACAGGGCAAATAGTAGAGGCCAAAACAAGCAGGCGGAGACAGAAAAAGGCTTGTGTTTATTCCAATAAGGCGCTCAGCCCATCTTTGGTTCTCCTCATGCTGCGTCAGAGCAGCATGTTTGTATTAATGGAAACTTCCTCCCTTCTTTCCTTCCTTCCATCCTCCTTTCCTCTTTTCCTATAATTATTCTGTGGAGATTTTGTATCTGTATGTGGGAAAACAAAACTGGATAAAAAGGTTAAAAGCTAAAAAAACAACAACCCTTATTTAAATCCTGTCACATCAAATCAGAGAGAGCAAAGTGAAAGCAGGGAACAGCAGCTTTTAATTAACAAACTGATTAATTTTACTCCAACAGGAAACTGAGGTGATTCCAGACAGGAAGCTGCTTCAGCAGATTAGCAGGGCAGAGAGCAGCAGCAGCAGCCGGAAGATGGATCCATACCTGGACTTTTTTCTAGCTCTCGCCATTTGCAACACGGTGGTGGTTTCCATGGCAACAGCTCAGAGACAGAGGGTGAGCGCTCCGATTACTTTGACTGTGGATGGAGAGTAGAGATGGAGGACACAGCAGTGAAGAGGGAGAAGATGGGTGGGGGATTTATTCTCCTACATCTCAAACTTACACAATGACTGCAAGAGAATTAATTGTCTTAATGATTATATCATGATTTATATAAATCAAAAAATGCTGTCTAGTTCTCTGGCTGCAATAATTCAGAGTAATGCATGATTTAACTTGCAACAGACCCAAAGATAAAGATTTCATTCTTCCTCTTAACCTCTCAGATTTAGTTAAATTTTGAAGGCCTTTTTAAATTGCTAGCTTAAAGTTTTTCCTCTTTCTTCAGTGGTCAGTACTTAATTGCTCCTCATTTCTCTTTAAAGTCCCAGTTGCAAAGGTTCTGAGTCTTCACTAAATTAGCCACATCGTAAAGGGGGATTTGCAGGGGCAATCAGGGTTACCTTTATTAATTTTACTCACTCCTCCTGACTGTGCCGTTCTGAGGTCTGACAGATGGGAGAAAGCAATGGGTTTTCCCTTGAGTTTGTAATTAAAGGTAAATGCACCAAAGGAAACAGAGTGGAAATTCATGACAAGGTTGTTTTGTAAGAGGTGTCGTGTGCTATCACCATATGTATTTTCGCAACATTTCAATACAAATATTCCATGTTTATGACTTATATTTTCTGTTTTCTTTCTTTCTTTCTTTCTTATTTCAGGCGAGTGGGTCTCCACACTCCTCTCAGGCAAATAATCCACTGGATTCTTTGTCCAGTCTGGTGAAGAAGGCTGGCTCTCTTTGCCACATTCTCACCTCCTGGAAGCGAAAGCCAAAGGGGACCTGCTCCTTATCAGAGGACTCAGTTATAGAGGATGACCACTTTAACCCCCCTGTAAAAATGGAGAGGACTGGAGACCTCAACACCAACGGGGCTCAAACGTGCTCACTTCATGTTCCACCCCGGTGTGACAAGCCTGCTGCGGCCTCAGATAAGCTGTGCTATGAGGCAGAGAGTCCAGACGAGGCAGCTTTGGTGTATGCAGCCAAGGCATATGGCTTCACTCTGCTGGCCCGCACCCATGACAGCGTGACAGTGAGGCTCCCGTCTGGGCAGGACCTGGTGTTTGAGGTGCTGGACACCTTGACTTTTGACTCCAACAGGAAGAGGATGTCTGTTTTGGTACGACACCCAATCACTAAAGAATATGTGTTGTATACTAAAGGTGCAGACTACGCTATCATGGAGCTACTGGGTACACCATACGCAGGTATGTGCAAGTGAAACTAAATGTATTTATACTTATTATATAATTTACATTCTGACAGTCAGTGACTTGAAATATTTGTCATATTATTTTCAGAACATCTCAGTAAGAATCAGAAGGATATAGTGGCCGATACTCAGCATCACCTTGACTACTATGCCAAAGATGGGCTGCGTACACTGTGCTTTACAAAGAAGGTGCAAATTCAAACACTGTATTTTTTTCAGCATCTTTTCTTCTTGTTCAAAAAATATCTCTCTTACATTTTGTGGTTATGTGTGCTGCAGGTTGTGAGTGACCAAGCTTATGAAAGCTGGTCAGTGAACAGACAGCAAGCTCTAGCTGCTATAGACAACAGAGAGGTGCTCATCACGGATACTGCTGTGCACCTAGAAACAAACCTCACCCTGCTAGGTAAAAAAATGATTCATAAATAAACACTTAATAAACATATATTTGTGATGAACTCTCTCTGTAAATCTTGCTTAACTTTGGATATGTGTCCTCCTGCAGGGGCGACGGGTGTCGAGGACCGTCTGCAAGAGAATGTCCCAGACACCATCGTGGCTCTGAGGGAGGCAGGGATCCAGGTGTGGGTGCTGACTGGTGACAAGACGGAGACAGCTGTCAACATCAGCTACGCCTGCAGGCTATTGGAAGAGGAAGACCTGGTGATTAACATGAGTTGCAAAAACAAGGTGAGGAGGCCGATGTCTGCCTCACTAAATTGATTCAGAATTGCTTTTCTTTACTGCTTGATGTGAAATGATAAATGGTGGTGCATTTCTTAGACCACAATTAAAATGAGTTTAAGTAAATGAAACAAGAAATTACATAGTTTGTATCCTGTTATATAATAATAATAAATAATAATAAAGCACTCAAGGAGACCTTACAAGGCACATATACCACAACAACAGTACATACATCAGGTAACATTTAGTGCAAAGATAAAGAATAAATGTGAATGTGACTACAAAGTGCATTAGTACAATAAATGAACAAGAATGTGATTGCATAGTTAGTGTGAGACAGAGTATGCCACTCTGAATATATGATGCTGAATCATGATTACTTTTCTCAGATTTAATCAATTAGTAATTTGGTCTGTAAACCATCTGAAATTTTTGAAAAATTAATGCTAAGATCTAATGGACTACTTACATTTTTTTTTGTTGGACCAACAATCCAAAACGCCCACATTGGAGATGCATCAAATGTTTTTGCTTAAATGATTAATCAACTATCAATTATTAGAAGTCTGACACATCAGATGTAATTCAGGGGAAGTAGTACTGACCTATACCTGTTAATCTTGTATTCTGAGAACTTATCAAACCTATCAAGTAGTTGTAAAAAAGAGGGTACTGACTGGGTGGGATTTTTAAGAATGAAGTAATAAATCATCTGCATAGAGATACAAAATGGGGTGTGTTATGGGTGATATAGTTATAGTATAGTCATGATCCCATGCATGCAGAACTGCCTGCACAAGTGGCTCAATATCACCTTATCAGATATAATGGTGATATCATTGACAAAATATCCCTTTCCAACTAAAATTACAGGTCAAATTATTTGAAGTTTTAAAAAATATGAAATTTTAAATGACTGCTTAAAATATTTTACAAGCATTGTAAACTCTTAACGCTAAAACTGGCCTTAAGGTTAAGACAGTATGTAACTCAAATTTGATCACGTACAGCTTGTTTCAGAAGGCAGCATTGACTTTTTTGGTTGGTCATTCAATTAAGTGATATTTTCCAAGCAGTGGGTTCAGGAGGTTTTGCCTGTGAGATTTTCTCCCTCCAATTTAGATAACCAAACCTTTTTGACCATTTTTACATTTTAACTAAAGGTCAAACCCTCACATTTCCATCTGAGAAAGATAAGGTGTCAGGTGCGGGCCCTGTTTCTCAGAGGTCATTAAAGACCTGGTAGCACAGGAATGAGCCCTTCATAACAACCTGACCATGTCTAATCATCCCTGGCCTCAAATAGACCAAAATTACCTGTCGGCTCTTTGCGGCTCTAACGGATACACGGGGAGCTCTCTGGAACAAAGGCACTGCCACACTCCTTTCAGATGGGACTAGTCATTGATGATGAATGGAGTGAGCTACCTCCAATACAATAGCTAATGCTTACATATCTAATTAACAGTCTAATAATCAACCCTCAGAGGACATGCCCTTTCTCTCATTATCCACAGTGGAAGCATATTTGTTATGAACTATTTTTAACACTGAAACGTGATGACCACCTGAGGGATGCACTCCCACAGTCATCAACCCACCACACCTAATGAAATTTAGCCAGAAATTGGTAGATGAAGTAAAAACTAGACATGACCCATTTTTAAAATCATGTTGGGTCTCCTTTTGGCGAAGGAGCTGAAGTTATTTACAGACAACAATGACGAGTCAGATGGGACCAGGGCCTCATAAGTGCTTGTAGCCAGGCATCATGAACATGACTCAACAACAAAGTACTGTTTTACTTCCCCAGCACATGCTGTAATTTGCTCTTGTACAGAGGAATAGTCTTGTCTTAAACATTTTATTTGTGTTTACTCAATTATGACATACATTACTTCAATGTCACAACTTTCAAACATCCTCTTTCTGTTTGTTTTTTCACCACTGATGGACTTTTGTGCAGCCTATATGGCCAAATTACTTCAAACTATATAAGCATGTGTTGTTTTCCAGCTTACATGCACCTCCATCCTGGACTGCACTCTGGAGGAGGTGAGGAGGCATGCAAACGAACCTCGTAACGTTGGTACAACCCCAAACATCTCCCTGGTGATCGATGGACATACCCTGACCATGGCTCTGTCGTCAGACCTGCAGGACCGTTTTGTGGAACTGGCGAAGCACTGTCGCTCTGTGCTCTGCTGTCGAGTCACACCATTACAAAAGAGCAGAGTAGTGAAGGTCATCAGGGAGAAACTCAAGGTCATGACGCTAGCTATTGGTAAGAAATTTCAATGATTCCCAGTAGAGATGCTACTCTGGGCTTTACAGTACAGTATAATACATGTTTCATTTGATTTGATTTAGTGTCTTTGCACATTTTGTTTAACTATCTGCCAATTTAAAATGCATCTTGGTGGGATTTTTTTAAGTGAGATTTTTAGAGTGGGATATAAAAAAAACACCATCCAAAAGAAAATAAGTTGTGTACGACAGTATATTATAGGAAATAATATGAAGTGAGAGTGTGTAGGCAGGTTTTAGTGACATTTTGTCTTCATTACTTTATCATGTCTGTAAACTTAAGGCCAAGTTAAAAAAAAAAAAAGATTACTATATTGTACTGCAAGCTGTTGAAATTGAGTGTAATTCTCCAAAACAGTCAGAGGGAAGCCAAAAGGCCTTAAATGGAAATGAAATGGCTTTGTGAGGGAATGCAAACAAGAACAAAAAAAGCAAAGATTTATTTCCTTTATGTTGCATAGTTTATTTTAGGCTTTCAGGTTTGTGATCTTATCTTGTTCATTTCATATCCTGTTGAGTCTTTGAAACCCCAAGACCTGAGAAATGTATTGTTGAAAGTAAGAAAAGGAGAGTGTGGAGATCCTCACACTCCCTGAAACCCAAGAGCACTACTTTGATAGTGTATTTACTATACTTCAGACTTTACATTTGAAATTATACAGACAACTTGACTAGGTCCCTGTACTTTAAGAAGGACTTTTGGATGGAAATTTGAGAATGTTATGTCATGATGGCATTGGTGAATCAAAGCACTGTTTATTAAATGTACAATATGTTTAAAAATTTATGGGGGAAAAAAGTGAAAAAGTGCTTAAAACTCTAAATTTCCAAATTTTGTCAGTCAGTGGATGTTAATATATTTCCAAGGCTTTGTATCTGTACTTGAACTGACATTCACTCTGTGGCTTCAGGTGATGGTGCAAATGATGTCAACATGATCCAAGCAGCTGATATCGGCATTGGGATATCTGGTCAGGAGGGGATGCAGGTTAGAACCGAGGTCGTTTGATTCAAAAGTATTGTGCCTTCCTCTGCAGTCCAAAACTTATCATGATTCCTCTTTGTCATCTGCAGGCAGTCATGGCAAGTGATTTTGCCATATCTCGCTTCAGACACCTAAAAAAACTCCTCCTGGTTCACGGACACTGGTGCTACACTCGTCTCGCCAACATGATCATTTACTTCTTCTATAAGAACGTGGTGAGTGTTGTATCTGCATTAGAGTGCTACGCCTGTGTCTACATCATCAACCTGCTCTCAGTTTGATGTCACATGTTTTTCAGGCCTATGTGAACCTGCTGTTCTGGTATCAGTTCTTCTGCGGCTTCTCTGCCACTACCATGATTGACTATTGGCTGCTGATATTCTTCAACCTCTTCTTTACGTCCCTACCACCCATCATGTTTGGGATAATGGACAAAGATGTTTCTGCTGAGATGCTGCTGGGTATTCCTGAACTGTACAGGACTGGACAGGGTGAAGGGGTCAGTGATTTTTTTATTCTGAGACAGATTGCCTTGCACCATCAAAATATATTTGTATGAGTATTATAGAGCTGCATCTTTGAAAAGTACACTTTGAAATATTTGTTTATGTTCAACTTGTGTATGTGTTGGTTTAGGAATACAAGTTTTCAACTTTCTGGGTTTCCATACTCGATGCCTTCTACCAGAGTCTTGTGTGCTTCTTTATTCCATACTTGGTAAGAAAAACATTTCAATTCTTTGCCTTTGATTATTACACATAGTGTGTCTGTCATGGTGCATCGTCTCACTTTCCATGTATTTTACTGGCTAAAATTTGAACATGTTTCATTTTTCCTCAGACTTACCGGGATTCAGACATTGACATTTTTACCTTTGGAACCCCTTTGAACACAATTTCTTTATTTACCATCCTGCTGCATCTGTCAATAGAGATCAAAGCCTGGGTGAGTGCTGAACCGATCGATATCTATCTCTAGATATACTCGCAATATACCTCCAGTGACTCAAGCTCTTATATAATTTCAGCCAGTATCCATGTGAAAACTAATATACTACATAATTATTGGAGGCATCTAGAATTACTGCATTACATTATATATAGAGAGATTATTATGACTTATCTGACTGTGTTATGTGACTTCTTGTAGACGGTGGTTCACTGGATAATCATGCTGGTCAGTGTGGCGCTGTTCTTCATCATGACGCTGGCCTACAGCGCCATGTGCGTTACCTGTAACCCCCCATCCAACCCTTACTGGATCCTCCACAGCCAGATGGCAGACCCCATGTTCTACCTTGTCTGCATCATCAGTATTGTGTTAGCTCTGCTGCCCAGGTACCGTCAGTATTATCTTCCATTTGTCTGTCACTCCAGAAACCCAGCGGGGGAAAGTAAAGAGCTCTTGTCACTGTAACAAAGTAGCTTTTTCACATCTTTTTTGAGTACTTTGTTAAGTGAGTAATTCATTTTTGATGAAGTATACTTGAGTATACTCAGTTGTATTTCAAGTCAAGATTATAGATTATAGAGGAGCCTACACATTTGTGTTGTTCTTTCACATTCAGGAGGATATTCAATTAAGTTTGTCTAGTGATACAATTAGGGGTCCAAAGATTATTAAATGGATATAAAAGAGGAAAATAGAAGAAAAGTCTGTTTATTATCCTTTGTTTGCTCTAATTTTATCATTTTTTGAGAAATTCTGGATACTGTGAATGAAGCAATCAAAATAATTCAAATTAAACAATCGAAAAGGCAAAAACACTCCATACCAAGGTGATCATAAATAGATATTTTTTATATTTCTGGGTCACAAGTCAAAAAGGTTGGGTGTCACTGTTTTAGCTCTCATGTTTAAACCCAATCTACCTCATAATTCTACCATTTCAGTATTATTTTGGCATAGGCATTCACACAGATTCATTAACTGCAATGAGATTGTGAGCTAATTTGGTGCATAGACAGTCCAGGCTGATTTGTAATTAAATAATCTTAATTGTGAAGGTCAGGAATGACTGCACCACGGCTCAGTCTTCCTCCTGGTGCCTGATGCCTCTGAAAGTGCTGATATTTAGAGGGAATGCTCTGATTTACATCAAAGGGCCGCATATTTTTCACTGGCCTACTTTCTCACCACCACACTCTCTCCCCCAGGTACATGTTTCACGTGCTTAGGAACTCTATCGCCCCCTCTCCACTCGTGCAAGCCAGGCATCTGGACCGGCTGGACCCCTCAGAGAAGCAGCAGTGGATCAAGGAGTGGAGGAGCTTCAGGGGCGGAGGGCAGGTCAAACGCCCTGAGCTGTCTACCCCACCCTCTCCCACCCTGGAGATCCCTGTGGACTTTTATGCCCAGTCTCCAGATGTCTCTGATATCATGGAAGATGAATTCACATTGAATGTAACCACAAACTATCAGAGACCTGCACACAGATGAGGAACTGGTTGGAAACTTGAAGGAAACACTAAAATTACTATTTATTCATAAAACTGTAAATATTTTGAACTGACTCACAAGTGGACATATCCCAGTATAGAGTTTCATTTTAAGGGGGGAGTTTTACATAAATGCAATCAGGGAGAGCAATTCTTCCTCTCCGGCTTGTGATAAATCATCAATCGGGGTGATGAGTTCATTTTGTAATGAACCGCTTGTCAAGAAAGCACGTAGGCCCTCTCCTCCTTTACTCTCCTCATAACAAGCTGCCATACTGAACACATAAGCCTGTTACTTTCCTTATGGGTTTTCAGAGCAGAGTGGTAACCCAATTAGTCATGCCGCCCACCCCTCCAAAAAGTGGCACTTTTCCAGAACAAAATGCTTAGCTGGTTTAATATATTCCTCTCACCTAGATACCCCAAACACTCACAATGCATCCTGTCACTAAGGCATACGTGTGTTTTGCAAGTGCCACACTTGTTATTGTGTTTCCCCTTTAAATTGCCTATATGAATGAATGAGTGCTTTTTATTGGTTGACCCTGTGATTACGTTTGTGTTTTTTCATGTGTTGCTTTCCTTATGTGTGTTGTGTGTATGTGTGTCAATATCTGAATTAATATGCAGCAAGTAATTCAAACAACAAAAAGGGTAATTTCATAAGAATCAGAACCAATGGCTTCTAAGCTACAATGTATTTTTTGCATTTGTATTCTTGTATTTTTATGTAAATTCAATGTGCACTAGCCAAATCCACTTGTAAAAAGGGCTGAGTTATCATTGGCATTCTTCATTATACAGTAGCAGCACTGCTTATATAACGTCCCACTGCCACCTGTCAGGTCATTGCTGCCCTCTAGTGTCTTAAAGAAAGCACTGCATAAAGGTCAAATGGGACAAAGTCAGAAAAAAATGGACAACCAAGCCCCCCCTCCCCCCTACACACCTTTTACAAACAGTGTGAGTAAAACAAATAACGGTTACGCTGAAGTAGATGTAGATTCCAGCCCTGATCACCGCTGCACACACATGAAAATGATGTAAACGTGTGTTAATGTATATGTCTTTTCCATTTACAGACAAACTAAGAAACACAAAGCAAATCTACATCACTTTTTAAATGTGGCATTGTTTTTTAAGCACAAGAACAATACTTTACAATACTTTTGTACCACATAGCAAAAGAAAAGCAAAATAACATAACCAGATGTTTGGCACAAAGGCCCTCAGTTTAAACACCTTTGAAACCTTCATCTGTTTGAGCAAGCGTGAACAGAGTTAACCATCTATAACAATAATAAAGCATATCCTAAAACTTTATTTATTAAAATTAAAAAAAATCTTCAATAAATATACAAATGTTTTATTACTTCACCTTTTGATTATTTGTATTGCAGGGTCCATTTTGTTGTTTGGTTGCATTTAATCTTTATTCTTAAGGATTTGTGACACAAAATATAACCATCATACTGAGATGTTACCATTGCAGCAGCAATGAAGTCTGATGGTTAAAAATAAAAATAAGATTCCTGCAGGTCTAAACTTAGATTATATAGTTATTCACTGGCAAAAACTGATTTCAACAGTGAAGAAAGGAAAATGAAAGAAACTGCTGACCTGTCAGAGGACAATCTGTGTGAATGGTTTAACAACAACCACAATCAAAAGAGTTGTAACACAGGTATTGGCATAAGTAGACAAAGAATACAAAAAGGCATTGTGTTTTGCATAAAGGTGTGACTCCCACTCAACAGGAAACTCTTATTGTCTTTGCATTGCCTTAGTATAACTACTGTGTCTCTCTCCACCAACAGCTGATGCATGAAGTCTAGCCAGAATCTTGGCTTTCTTCAACTATACATTATTCTGGGAAATGTAATCCTGAACCGAAGCAAAAAATAAGGCCTGCTGAGGCTTAGTGGATAAAATGTCTAGTACAACAATAACAAAAAAAAACCTGGAATGCGTTTAGCCACACAGTTTAATGATATACAACAGTGTAAAAGCACATGAAGGTGGAATTTTCCTTGATGTTTGATTATGTGCAGGATGAATATTAAGCGTGATGCTTTAAACATCACAACCAGCAGATGGCAGATCCAGATTCTTCACACAACGGTTGAAAGCCTGCAGTAACTGTAAATTTAGATCAAGTTCAAAAGTGGCCAAAGTCTAAATGTAGCATTTCTCAAGAAAACACCTACTACAGTCCAACATGTCAAACACAATATCTATCATGTCATGTACTTCCTTATCAACCTTCCACTCTGGCTTCATGTCAGCCTACCAGGTGGGCATCATATCAGGGAACCACATGCGTCCCAGGTGCTTCGAGACCTTGCTGTGAATCTGTTCCATGTTGTAGCTGCTGTCTGGAATCAGCACCTCCTCCATGATTGACAGCTGGGTCAGCCTGCCCCCGCACATCTTCACAAACTCCACAAAGCCACTGCAGGTCACTTCGCATTCGCCCAGGCCAATGGCCGTCAAGCTTTTACAGCGTTTGGCAATACACATCAGCTCCTCATCCAGGGGCTCCAGACCATTGGCGCACACCACCAGCTCTACCAGCCGAGGGCAGTTCAGTCCAATGTGGCCCAGCATCTCTTTGCTAACTGACTGGCCAAAGTACAGGTGAGTGACGGGGGTCTCTTCACAAAAGAAGGGCTCAAATTCTCCCTCATACAGAAAGAAGTACATGACAATGTTGACCTTAGGTGAGTGTCGCACCAAAGCCTCCCAGCTGCTCCTCTTGATGGTGTGAAAGTGCATCTGGCCGGGGTTTTCACTCACCACGTCAATGCACAGATGCTCCAGGTGGACGTGCTTTTCAGAGGAGAGGGCAAGCAGGAGCTTGTCGCTCAGCAGATGATAGTTCAATGCCAGCTCCCTGAGTCCATGGCACTGGTCTGCCACACACAGGATGCCTGAGGCCAGAAAGAGATGTCAGAAATTCTGATCCTCTCTAAAAAACTAATATTTAGCAATACATCACTCTTTATATTTTTTAACTTATTTGGCTTGCTTGGACTTTAGGTTAGTTACAAAGGATGTAGCACTGGGTGTACTGGTGGCTGGAGGATTTAAGATTCTGACAATGTAATTGCAACATCCCCAGTCTGGTGACTATTGCTACTCAAAGCCACTGAGTGATTGTTAGACGGGGTAAAAATTAGTATGGACATGTGCACTCAATACAGATGACTACCATAGCCTTTAAGGCCATTTATTCTAATAACAGAACATAATATACAACAAACAAAAGCATGAATGTGGCTACACAGTCAAGTACTGTGTGCTAATCCCCATCCCCGATCACCTACACCTGTCCTGATGAGCTCATCTATAAAACTTTGTGCACCAGACCATCACCCTGTGTTCAAAAAGATTATTCCAAATAAAATAAACAAATAATCAATACATATATAATAGCTGCAACACCCAGATCAAGTCCACCCTGAGACAGTTGATGCTACCACCCTCCTCTTTTTCTCTTTATCTCCTGTCTGCTCTCTATATAATAGAAACAAATGCCATAAAAATATACTTAATGTATATTGACCTGCTGGAGAGACATGAGGACAGCTGCTCATATTCAGCAACTTAAGGGTATCACTGTTATTGGCAACCAGCACCTTCAGAGATGGATCGTCCAATGGCGTATCATCAATCTTGATAGAAGACAGACTTGGAGTTGACGAACACCACCGTCAGCACAGACACAAAGAGGGCCTGACAATAGACAAACAATGCTGTTTAGGAAGTGTGATCCTAAGCATTTTAAGACAAACCCCCCAACAAAATTCAGTCTTTAGGTTAATGTTCAATTTTTAATGTGACTAATCCAGCCCCTTTATTATAACACACAGGAAAGCTGTAAAAGTGATGTGTAGTGATGTGAACATGACACATAGGATTTCTCTTACCTGAGAAACATCCATGAAACTGGGCCTCGCTGTGGAAATCAGCCCCAGGGTCTTAATGGTACAGTTCACCAGCTGCGAGAGAATGTCACAGGCTGCCTCTGCAGATTCTGTGCAGCTGTCCACCTGATTTACCAGCAATGATTCACCATTAAGTTAAAAACAAATAAATAAATAAAAAGACAAAAATGAAAGATGGAGGTGTAAGAATAATCTCAGTCACTAATGTAGGCAGCTGATGCGTCATGACTGATGCTGCGACAGATGGTTTGGATTAAAGAGGATACATATTGTTTTAAGACAGCTGTGATGTGAAAATGGAGGAAGCTAGAGCAGGAGAAAGGAGAGGAGAAATGGGCGACGGCAGGGAGGACTTTTACCTTGAAGCTAACGTTATGCAGGCGTGCTTCTTGATGATTTGCTGAATCAGCTCAGGGTGGGTGGAGTGCAGGTAAGACATGGCCGGATAATTGAGCTCAAACTCAAACCTCCTCCACAGGTCTGGGATGTGAAAGATATCATTCCAGTGCCGGCACACAGATGAAGCCCTGGCCCGGTCCACAAGGGACAGATGCTGGAAGATCTGGAGCACAATGTTGTCGGGCAGGGTACCCCAATCCTCTACTGGTTTGAGGGCGAAGCTGGACACCTTCTGTCTCTTAGTCCTCCCCTCATGGGTGTGGGAAGATCTTGCCCTTTGATATGAGACCTGTCCTTCCTCGTTTCATCCTGAAAGATGGGAAATCACTTGTTGAAGATTTAAATAGCATATCACAACCTTAGAGTGACAGTATGTAAAACCACACTGATTGTGGTGGAAATTATTGTTAATAACATCTAAAATAAGCTTAATTTCTATCTGTATCTACATTAAAGATGATGGTTAGTTAATAAAATATCAGAAGGCAAGTTCTACCTTGAGTAAAGCATTTTTATTATTACTTATGGTTGTCTTTTCAACAGTGTCTTTAAGAATAAGAATCACAACTTTAATTGATGTTTTTAACTCCATGGCATAAATGTAGGCCTACAGCACTGAGCAGTTTAATGAATATCTTAGTGGAAATGTGAGACAATAACTGTTTACCTTTTTTAATTTATATTGAAATATTGGCACAAATTAAGCAAATAATAAGGATTGCTTGTATCCTTGTTTTATAAAGCAAATTGTTCCCATATTGCTTTGATCATCCTGCTCATACTTCATAAATCTAATGCTTGTCCTGGTAGAAAATTGATGGCTCATTTGCAGCCCATTCTAGTAGTATCAAAATTATAGATCCCATAAGTTTTTAACCATTGTATTACACTCGGGTACTGCAGAGAAATGTTCAATTATTTCCAAACAGAACTTTTAAACTAAAGATTATTTCAAATGTCGACAAAATTACATTGAGGTCTTTTTTTCTTCCTAAAACAAGAACTGATCATTTCATATAGAACCTGTACTAAATATGTTTGTGAGTGTAGGTTTCAAACACGTAACTGAATTGAATTGAATGATAAACTCACCTCAAAATAATAATTGGAAGCTTTTGACTGTAAACAGAATTGTGGTAGGCCTATTATGATCTTTAACCGTGTTCTTATTATCTCCTACTGTCTTATAAAGGTTTAATTGAGCTAAACTGATTAAAACACCACCTGTGGCGCCAGATAAACACAGCTGATCTGGAAATTGCCATTTGACATACTTCCCCGCTTTTCCCACGTGATCTTTACTGGCAATTGATTAAACACATCTAATTAATGAGACCAAATAAAACGCCAATAAAACACGTCTTTAATACTTACATGGACGGACGGCTTAAAGGAAGCAGTTTCCTCTCGGTTTGGTGCTCTGTTGGTGGGACAGACAGTGTTCACTTGGAGCCATGGCTGGAGATGACTGGAGAAATGCTGGCTGCTGCTGATGTAGGACAGCAGGAGCAGCTTCTCTCTGCTTTAACAACAGCTTGACAGCCGAGCAGCCAGCAGAGTAGCCAACACGTGAGCGGAGGAAAACATGGATCTGCTGCTGATTAGCGGGTCCATCTACATCAACGTGGGAAGTGCACGCTCATAACTAAACCCATTTAAAGACAATTTAGCTTCACTTTGACTCATTTATTTAGTGTTTGTGTTATACGTGTTTTTGTACTTTCGTGATACATGAGCACGCGGACGAGAAAGTAGGTCAGTGTGTCATAGTGTGTGCGTGTGTGTGTGTGTGTGTGTTAGAGAGAAAGAGGTATTGCCCAAATAGGCTGCTTGTGAACATGGCCATTATACATTTATACTTTATAGGGAATAACCAGGTTGGTAGTCACACCCTTACTTACATTTGAATCCCTTATAACTGCATGCTTCATATCAGTGTGTGTAGTGGAAGAATAGAGTGATCTTACTCTCCTTAAGCTTATTCAGTTGGAAAGATTTGGACTTCAAATGTACTTCTGACCACCATACCCATCAATAGATAGAAATGGAGGCAAACTTAAAAATGAATTTGAAAAGTGTGGAGAAGACCAAGGAGCTGATTGTCGACTTTTGGAGAGCACACACCCAACACTTCCCGCTGTCCATCAACAGTGCTGCTGTGGAGGGGGTGAGCAGCACATAACAGAGGACCTCTCCTGGACCAACAACACCATATCACTGGTAAAGAAAGTTCATCACCACCTCTATTTCCTCCACAAACTGAGAAGAGCCAGAGCACCGATACCCATCATGTGCCTCCTTCCACCGTGGCACCATTGAGAGCATCTTGACCACCAGCTGCATCACTGTGTGGTTTGAAGCTGCACCTCCTCCAACAAGAGAACCCTCCAGCGGATAGTGAATGCAGCAGGGAAGATCATTGGTGCCTTACTCTAACCCTCCCTTCTGGACATCTACACCACCCGCCTGGCCTGTTAAGCACTCAACATCGCACGTGACCAGCCCCACCCACCCCTCACACAGCTTCTTCAGTCTCTTACCATCTGGGAGGAGATTCCACAGCCTTCGGGCCGCACCTCAGGACTGAACAGCTTCATCCACCAACCTGTGAAGAAGTTGAACTCTCTACCCTCCCTCCCCCCTCTGCACTCTTTGCCCAAACTTGACCCCAACTAATTCTCACCCCTCTGCCAATACAGGAACTAGGCTAACCCCCCCCCCCTCCCTTAATTGTGGAAGATATCCACCTTATTTTCTTAAAATAAACTTAAAATAAACTTTTAAATACATGTTTTGCTCATAATGAAGATTTTGTCCCTCGTCACTTGTATTGTAAGCACGTCTGGAGGGGATCTTCTAATGGCCAGTGGAAACAGGAGCAATGCAGACATTACAGCAAACATAACCTCTTTCCAAGAAAACCTGACTGTTGTTTTAAGACACACTTGAAAAAGTGTGAATCTATCTTTTAAAAAGACATTTAGTGTAATTTCCATAAGAGCTTTTTTGTCAGACTAAGACCACTGGTGATATAGGATCATATTTCATGGAGAGCAAAGGGCACTTAGATGACGGCAGACTGACAGTAAATAGCCAGGTGTACAAAGGGAGGAACAATGTGACAAGAGGTGGAGAGAAGGTCATTTAAAAATACTAATCACAATAAGAGTGCTACAGTGGTCCCAAGATTCGCTGGTTAGGCTCACTTCATTTTCAGGCTGCAACCTTGTCAGTTATCAGCAGTGGGAGAAAAAGTATCCAGATCGGTTCATTTACTTAAGTAAAAGTGTTGACTACTGCAATGTAAAAACACTAGTCTGGTTAACACTAGACCCTACCACGAGCAAAGTGGAATGTCGCTGGAAAGAGAGCATGGGTTTACCCAGACTATAAAAACACACCATTACAAGTAAAAGTCCTGCATAAAACAATCCTATTTAAGTAAATGTACAAGTGCATTTTAATGCAAGTCTTGCAGTAAAGGTAGTTTATAATTATATCATTAGATTATTAATACTGAAGTGTGAGAGTAGCATGTTACTGTTGTAGCTGCTGGAGGTGGAGCTAGTTTTACTTTATATCTAGTTAACTAGTTTAATCCAGTGGTTCCCAACCTAGGCAAGGCAAGGCAAGGCAAGGCAGTTTTATTTATATAGCGCATTTCATACACAATGGCAATTCAATGTGCTTTACATAAAACAGAAAAACATGCAATTTGAGAAACATTAAAACATACAACCTAGGGGTTGGGCCCCTCCAAAGGGTCACCAGATAAAGGGGTCGTGAGATGATTAATGGAAGAGAAAAGAAGAAAAAAAAAGCCCTGATACACAAATCTGTTTTGAGTTTTTTGACTTTTTTTCCAATATTTGATATTCAGTGAAATATTGAATAATTCTAACATGTATTGACGTTCATTGATGACATGGTCAGAGGGAAAATCACTATTTGGTGGAGCTGTTAACAACTTAGACATCTGAAATGTGACCCTGACTACATACTGCTTTTTGTAAGACGTCAAAAGACAAAAAAGTTGGAAACCACTGGTTTCATCTTTAATAATGTGTTGTGTTTTAAAAGTTTGTGATATTATTCATTGTGTCAAATCTTCATCTGTAAAATAACTAAAGCTGTCAAATAAATGTAGTGGAGTAGAAAGTACAATATTTCCCTCTGAAATGTAATGTAGTGGAAGCATCATATTGAAATACTTAAGTAAAGTGCAAGTTGCCTATCTAAAAAATGTACAGTATAATAGGCTACTTGCGTTACCTAAATTCACTTAGTTACTTTCCAACACTGGTTATTAGCAAATCCCACCTAAACCATTGTCGTAATCCCAATATAAATCCTCTCTAGTCTTTAAACAAACAATGTGGACCTGGCATTCAGGAGTTATTAAATCAGTAATAAGAGTAAACAGATTTGCAGTGCCTGTGAGGTAAACTTCAGGGCAGCAGTTAGAGGCTGTGGTTACCATGGATTCCATCGCGTAGCCCCGCCCCTCCGCTGACGTAACGCTGTTCAGCCGTCAGTCACGTCGGCTTGCGAAGAAGAAACAAAAACAGCTTGACAGAGCTCCGTTTTGTGATAACAGGAGGAGAAAACTCTAATTTCATCACTCTCTTTTATTCCTCAGAGGCAGCACGATGCCGAGAAGTGTTCGTCGTATTGCTTGTAACGAAGGGTGAAGAGAAGAAGCTAAATTGCTAACGTCAATAGCCTGTAGCTAACTAACTGATTACTTCCCTCTCAATAAGGTGAGAGTTGTGCTTCTTTTTAACTTTCCTGCTCATTTTAACGATTGGTGTGTTTTTAACTAGCCAAACACTTTGTCAAATAGCTAAAGAAAATATATTGTTTCCTTCTTGACACCATGACTGACTTTAAATGATTATATCATACTGTACATTGTTCTGGTAGTTTAGCAACAATCAGGCGCTAGCTCACTGTTAGCTGGTTTAAATGACATGTTAACATTAAAAAGACTGAGCCTCTCAGCCACCGTCACTAAAAGCCACAAAACTAACCTTAGAGATTTGATGTAGCTGACGTTAACTCTCTGTGTTATTATACTTTGATGGGTAAACTGCTTAGTGCGAAGTTAGTGACTTGCATTTTTCTTGTGGTCTTCTCTGAGGCCGTTTAACTATCTCAGACAACTTCTCATTTTAAGTTCTGGTCATCAAGACCCAGAGTCCTGCTGGTTTTCTGTCCTATCAGTCCGTTTAGTGGCATTCATTGTGGTGTAATGGAAGTAAAACAGCTGAAAATGTTTGAAGTCTTTGACTATGACCCTTGATTAGATGGACATGATTTCTACTAATAGGGGTCTATGTCGGTAAGATCAAAAATATAGAGCTATGGTGATATAAAGTGTGGCAATTGATTGATAGTAAGTGGAAATGACATATTGTCACCTGGTCACATTTCCTGTAGGTCAGTAATGCCATCTGGCTTTCATAATATTTCAAGCTTAAAACTGATGTAATGGTGGTGTAATGGAAGTAAAACAGCTGAAAATGTTTGAAGTCTTTGACTATGACCCTTGCATTTTTTTTACACCATTGTACAAAAAAGTTTTGTTTATTTTTTTTTGTTAGGTAAAGATGCCAGAAGTGGAAATGATGACATTTATGTTTTAAATTCTTAACATCAAGATTATGTGATTATTTTTCAGTGTAAACATTAATCTATAAGAAATGTTGATAAATGTCTTATTCGTCTTTTTTTTAAGGGTAGCATTACTTGTTATCTTTAAAACAGTAGTGTGAAGAATTGAAGAAGGGATATCTTTCTATGATCCTGTATCCCTTTCCTGTATCCTGTGTCCTTTCGTATCCGTTTGAGATCCTTTTTACATTTTGAGAGAAGAGCCTACCTGTCTCTTCTTTGTTTTGCATTGACTGTTTGATGCTTTCCCTCAGTGGCTTTGTTTTGTCCTTTTTATCCTTTTTAGATTAAGAATCATGACGCAGAAAGTCAACCTGTGTTCAGTTTCCCTTGGAGTGGAGGGTATGACCTGTGGCTCCTGTGTCCAGTCCATAGAGCAGCGTATCGGGTCTCTCCCTGGAGTAATCCATATAAAGGTGAACATTTTAAAGCTGTCAGTTTCTTTCCCAATTAAGTTGCAGTTTTTAAAATTAGCTGACTTCAAATTTTTTGCAAGACATTTTTAGTTCAAAAACAGGATCTGAAACTACGTGTGTGTTGTAACAATGCCATCTGAAGTTTAAAACATTAGAACCTTGTGGATAAGATAGATATCTCTTATTGAAATGTTTCTGCCCATTTAAGTTATAATGTTATGCAGATCATAGATATTTGTCCCCATACTCTTACCCCCTCAGGACCATCCAGTTTGATTTACAACCAAGTAACATCTATGTAGCCACAAGTGATCGCTAAATTACAATAGTTGTGGCCTGCTGTTTTGTTTATTGTGTGTTTACCCCTCAGGCTGGGGTTAAATGAGAAGATAACCTAATAATGTGTTCTAGATAGAGCTCTGCCCTTTGCAGGACAGTGATAGCAGGTCGATATGCAGTCTGTGTCCACAGGACATTTAGTGTTTTTACAGAAATTAGTGCCTGGTTTGTTTTATGGTAATCTCTATAGACATGATCTGGTTTTGCTTTGTCATTGTGTCATTCTTAGTTTTTCTTTCATTCTCAGATGAAAATGGTTAATCTGAGAGGCAGGCACACTCACTTACTACTACACCCCCACTGTGGTTTGTAACTTATGGCTCAGTCAAGTGATCCCTTCTTTGTGTCACATGTTTCCTTCTTGCTGAATAGGGAAAGCTAAGGGTCATCATGCAGTTGAAACATGCTGTAAGCTTTTCAAGGCCATGGACTCATTTTACCCATTTTTTATTTTGTAAAGCTCCATTGTTGAGATAAGGCAGATTCTTGTTATCGGTTCACTTATACACTTTTCTACTGTACATCAGAAGATGAAAAAAGAAAAAGAAATTTAGAAAATGCTATTTAGAAGAAAACCACCAGAAAACTAGTACATTTAACTTATGTGAGTGAACCCAGGCAGAAGGCGTGTGCTAGGAGATATTCTGAAAATATGATTTAAACTGATTTTTAAAGAGTTGGTCCGGCGAGTCAGATTATTGGACTGGGTGAACCTCTCAGACAAAACCGTATCTCATTTAGATTTTATTGTTCTAGTAGAATTTAAAGGTTCCACTTTTTAAAAATAAGATAGTATAAGATATTCCTTTATTAGTTCCACAGTAGTGAAACTGAAACTGAAATTAGTAGTATGGATTTTTACATATACATTTGACCCTTGTGCCACATTTTATGACTGTGATATTGGTTTATTATAAACTATAACAAGTCTTTTATTTTATAGGTGTCTTTAGAGAACAAGGATGCCACCATCATATTTGAGCACAGCCAACAGAGCCCAGAGTCTCTGTCAGAGGCCATCGACGACATGGGATTTGAATCAAGTCTATCAGAGTCCAGCACAGCCACACCCATTTTCACAGATACCCAGTTGGTCCCCACCACAGGCCTGACTCCTGCAGCTCAAGAGGAGGCCTTGGAGAAGCTCTCTCAGATTCAGGGAGTACTGGATGTCAGAGAGAGCCTGGCTCAGGCAGGTGTTACTGTCACCTTCCTCCCGTCCTTGACTTCTTCGCAGCAGCTGAGTGAAACAGTGGCCAGCCTAATGCCTTTGGAGATCCCTACACCCAGCAGCCCTAAGCAAAAAGGCCTAACCTTGTCCCCGTCTCACAGCACAGGAGGAGGGGTGGCACTCCTGAAATTATGCATTGAAGGAATGACCTGTCACTCCTGCACCACCACTATTGAAGGGAAGATTGGAAAACTGAAAGGGATTGAAAAGATCAAAGGTAATATGCTTGACCTGTTCTACCACACTGTCTGAACTAAAAATGGTTTTAACACAGCTGGTGCACAGCTGGAATGCATATCTTAAAGTTGACAGGTGTCATTGTGTTTGACAGGTTGTCTCTGAATTCATTACTGACAGATTGCTCAACAGGATTTAACTATGACTCATGAAATCCTTATACTCATTGTCAGCAAGGAGTGACATGTACACAGATAGGATTAGGTTTGCTTTGCGGGTATATATTAAACATACACTGTTGTATACAATGTGTACAATGTAATGTTTACAAAGGACAACAGTTAAATACTCACAAAGCATTTTTACAATGACTAAATGCTCAATGTGCTTAAATTTCATGTCAGAATCTGCCTCATCTTTTCATGCACAGTCACTATCAGTTCCAGGTAAATTACATCATAATTATATCCTTTATGCTGTTTATTAAAAAATTGTCATGTCTTTAATGTCTACAGTTGTTTTAGAGTCTCAAGAAGCTACAATTGTCTACCTGCCCTACCTCATCACTGTCCAAACCATCATCGATCAAATTGCTGTGGCAGGCTTCAAAGCTGTTGTGAAGTCCAAGCCCCGTCCTCTGCAGCTGTCCCCCAGTGAAATCGAACGTTTCGTTGATTCTCAGAAACCAATCGTTTCTTCACCATCTGAGACTTCAGAGGAGACAGAAATCTTCATAGACACAACTCTTGTCAGGCTCAGGGTGAAAGGCATGCACTGCCGTTCCTGTGTGGTCAATATTCAAGACAATATCTCCATCCTACCTGGTGTATCCTCTGTGGAGGTCTCTCTAGAGGAGGAGAAAGCCTCCATTTGCTACGACCCTGTAGTGGTCACAGTGCCTCAACTGCAGCAGGCAATTGAAGCGCTGCCTCCAGGAAACTTCAAGACTCAACCCTGGGACTCCACTGGCATTTTCAATCCCGTATCCACCTCACCCATGCCGACCTTATCATCATCTCGGACTCTTGGAGCGCCCCATGCCAAAGCTGCTGCCTCACAGCCTTGTTTTAACCAGCCACTGGCTTCTGTGGTTAATGTTCACATTGAGGGCATGACATGCAATTCCTGTGTCCAGTCTATCGAAGGCATGATCTCCCAAAGGAAGGGCGTGACGTTAGCCCAGGTTTCTCTGGCTGATCACCAGGGGATCTTTGAGTACGATCCCCTCCTGACCTCACCAGAGGAGCTGAGGGAGGCCATAGAGGACATGGGCTTTGACGCCTTCCTTCCTGGTAAGGGGATAGATTGTGTGACTGTAGAGTAATAATCAGATAGCAGCATAGACACTCAAGCTAACAGTTAAACTTAGAAGAATTGTTTGTCTTACTCCACTTGGATGTTGGACCTTTACCGTGTAAAGCTATGTATATACATTCGTCAAACTTTTGAAGCCATTCATGTTCAAGTATGCAGGTTACACAAGTGTGATGTGGAAACTTGCAGCCTTCAGTGAACATATGCAGAGAATGGATGTTTCTGTTCTGTGAAGTAGCAAACATGTTGTGTCCAGCAGTTAAACTTTTGAAATGAAAAATATTTGAACATTAATGTGTTATTGAGTTTTCAGGGCAAAGGAGCAATGTCATTTATAACATATAATATCTAATTATTTTTCAAAGCAAAAAATGTTGTTAGATGCTTTAAAAAATATCTGGAGGGGATCTTTATTTTCTTTGACTTTAGATGTTACACTTCTGTTCAACTGTGTGTTCCCACAAGGTATTTCTGTGAATCCAACTCAGCCAGTGGCAGCACTTGAGCTATGATAGCCAACTGCAAACATGGATTTCTTTTAATAACTATAATTTGTTGTCTACAGAGACCAATTCCCTGCTGCCTACATCAAACCCAAGTCCCTCGAAGTCTTTAAGTCTGGCACCTGTGAAAGATAAGGAGCTCAACAATGACTTGCACAAAGAAACCCCCCAGGCACACAATGGAGAGACACACTCTAAATGCTTCATCCAGATCGGAGGCATGACCTGTGCTTCCTGCGTGGCTAACATCGAGAGAAACCTCAAAAATGAACCTGGTCTGTAAAAGCAGCAGAAATTCATATATTTTTTTAAGTTCAGTAAAGATTGAATGTATTTCATGAGTATGAATTCAATCTAAATGGAAAATCTGTAATTTTGTGCAGGTATCTCCTCGGTTCTGGTAGCCCTTATGGCCAGTAAAGCAGAGGTGCGGTATAACCCAGAAGTCATCGACCCCATGAAAATAGCAGAGTGTGTGAGAGAGCTGGGCTTCACTGCCTCAGTTATGGAGAACTATGAAGGCACAGATGGAAACCTAGAGCTAGTGGTGAGTCAGATCAAGGCTGCATTTAAATGATATTCATGTTGTATTAGAAAGACAAAGTGCGATCAACACAGTAATTTATTTCTACAATATGATTGCTGTAAATAAACACTTCCATCCCTGGTTGAGAGTAATATCTAATACATATGACCTGTTTTTTAGTATCTCAAATGAATCATGCCAGCTCCTCTTTTCATCCCCTCTATATATTTTTGTCTCTTTCTCTACTTGATTGCTCCTCTTCACCTTTTTTCAGGTCAGGGGAATGACGTGTGCCTCTTGTGTTCACAAAATTGAATCCAACCTTATGAAAGAAAAGGGGATTATATATGCCTCTGTTGCCTTAGCAACCAACAAAGCACACATTAAGTATGACTCGGAAATTATAGGGCCGCGAGACATCATCAAGCTGATTGAGGTATTACTCCAGTTATTTATACATTTGTTCACTTATTTTTAGTAACGTTCATCATTGCATTTTGACACCAACTCATATTCATGCAAACTAGAGAATTGGTGAATTTTATTATACTGACAATCAGAAATACCCTTGGAATTAAATTTGACTGTTCTGTAGAACCTGGGCTTTGAAGCATCTCTGGTGAAGAGGGACCGCACTGCCAGTCATCTGGATCACAGCAAAGAGATACGACAGTAAGAAGCATTTTGTCTTTGTGCACATTTCTGTCCAGTTTTTTGTCAATCTTAAGCCATCTCTTGATCTAGGATTTTGTTCATATGGCTGGTGTGTTGTCAGATTTTTTATTTTTTGAGAAATCTGTTTATTGGCATTTGTAATTAAACACATACAAATCACAGATTCAGTAAATGTACACATTAACCCCCACCCCCACCCCATTGTCCCAAATCCTCTAAGAGAAAATAAAATAAAACTGTTGTGTTGTCAGATTTAACTGAAGCTTGAATTACTATTACACCAAATGATGACTCAACTATTCATTGTACTATTTCTTAAAAAGGAGTTATTTTTTTAGATCTGGCAACTGCTAAAATGAGAGATGGAAACTCCCACTTACAATAGATTCTGTAATTACAACCCTCCAATATAGTGCTAAGGAAAATACAAGATGCCCAGCTGAAGGCTATGTAGGGTTTCATGACAATTTAGAGATCACTAGTTGGAGAATATGTTTTTGAAACATACGGCACCAGTCAAAAGTTTAGACATACCCTTGAATGAGTGTGTCCAAAACTTTGACTGGTACTGTAGGTGATTTTATTTTGGGTAGGACTGAGGGACACAAAGTATATAGGTTCTGTAATAATATATATGCAGCCAAATGAGAAAATATACACTCCACCGTATTAGTTACTCTCTTCTAATACTGGGTAGGCACCCCACTTGCTCCCAGAAAATGAGATTCTCACACCAGGTCATATTTTGATGAGCACTGTAGTTTTACTTTCCTGTTCTTGGCTGACAGGAATATAACTCATTCACATGTTGTGTGTTCAGAGATGCTTTTCTGTATAGTACTTATTTTACATGCAGTTCTGAGTAACCAATGCCTTCCTCTCAGGTTGAGCCAGTCTGGCCACTCCCTGAACGAACGAGGCATCTTTCACCCACTGACTGCCACTCACTGGATGTGTTTCTTTTGTTGTTGTTTTTTTAAATCACCATTCTCTAAACTCTAGTGTTGTCTGTAGGAGATCAGCAGTTTCTTAAATAGTCAAACTACTGGCTGAATAGATATTTACCACTTTATTAGATACACCTTATAATAGAGTAGCCACTGAGTGTATAAATGCAAGTGTGTTGTGTGTTTATACTATTTCCAGTATTTGTGGGTTCATGTGTCATTAAGCATCTCCTCATATATTCAAAGTAAATCACAGAATGAAATGTATATCTAAGGGTACACTATACAGGATTTGTCAGCTGCTGTTTTTAAATGCAGCATTTAAAATCGGCCCCTCCTCCAATGAACACACCTACACACACACACACACTGTGGGAAGGTGCGACATCGCCCGATTTTGTGTGAATGTAGAGCTTCATCTTGCCTGCTGTGGCTTCTCTGCTCTGAATACATACATGACACAGAAACAGCAGAACAGAGAACACAGAGATGGAGACAGAAATATAACCTGGTTGCTACTCTATATGCCCCAACCTCACACCTGTGCGCTGTACTTGGCTAGGGACTACACACCCACTGCCCAAAGGTTGATGACCAGATCTGTCCCAAACAAAAGAAATAATAGGCAGAGGCAGGATAATACTCTGCCACACTATTCTAGTGGGTCCTAAGGAATGATTGAGAGGGGTTATTTTATATGAGTCTATGTGTTGTTTTTAGGGAAATCCTGCTTTATCTAAAGTACCTTTTTAAATAACCTGCACACAAATGTCTCTGCTCTTTAAGGTGGAGGAAATCTTTCTTGGTGAGCTTGATTTTCTGTGTGCCTGTGATGGGGATGATGATGTACATGATCATCATGGACTACCAGATGAATGCCTCACATCAACACAACACCACAGTAGAGGACCGTAACCACTACCACTCCACCATGTTCCTGGAGAGACAGCTGCTCCCAGGACTCTCAATTATGAACCTGCTCTCCTTCCTCTTTTGTGTGCCTGTGCAGGTAATTCAGATGGATTAAGTGCACTCCCAGGAAACTAGATATTGAAATTTCAGCCGGACATTTTTGTGATTGTGAGAGAAGCACTCATTCAGCAGTCATAAGAGAGTTGTTTGGTGTTCAGTGGATGACGTCTTTTTTTGTCTTTTCCTCTCTTTAGTTTATTGGAGGTCGCTACTTCTACATTCAAGCCTACAAAGCTGTGAAACACCGATCTGCCAACATGGATGTGCTCATAGTTCTGGCCACCTCCATAGCCTTCACCTACTCATGTGTCGTGCTATTAGTGGCCATGGTGGAGAAGGCAAAAATTAATCCTATTACCTTCTTCGACACGCCGCCTATGCTCTTTGTCTTCATCTCCCTGGGTCGCTGGCTGGAACAGATAGCCAAGGTTGAACTTGATAGCTATGATTTTTAGCTATGATTACCATTTTAAAATTTAGAACCGTGACATATTTTTTATTAGTTACTTTAAAATGGTTATTTGCCTTTTTCCTTCTTTCAGAGCAAGACATCTGAGGCTTTGTCCAAACTGATGTCTCTACAAGCGACTGAGGCCACAGTGGTCACTCTCGGCAACGACATGTCTATTCTCAGGTACTTCTTGTCCTCTACACTTTTTTGTTTTGTTTGCAAGAACCTCTCTTATCTGTAGTTGGTTTTAGATTACAACGTATTTTAATCTTTGCAGTTGAAATGCCAGAAGATAAACTGGCATAACAAAGACTACATAAAGGGATTTTCCACAGCTATGAATACTGTTTGATTAAGATGGCATAATGCGATTTCAATCAATACACAGTGTTTACATTTGCCAGTGTTGCCTATATCTGATATAAACCTCAAGTTGAGTTAGCTGTCTTTCTTATGTACATCAAATTGGACTTTATTGTTATCCAAAAATATAAAACTACAACAATATTTTAATATTTATAAGTGTATCGGCACTGTAATATGTATGGTGAGTTTTGAATAGTTTGACATATGTGTTCCAGTGAGGAGCAGGTGGATGTGGAGCTGGTGCAGAGAGGTGACGTGGTGAAAGTGGTTCCTG
Source organism: Scomber japonicus (assembly GCF_027409825.1). Taxonomy (NCBI): domain Eukaryota; kingdom Metazoa; phylum Chordata; class Actinopteri; order Scombriformes; family Scombridae; genus Scomber; species Scomber japonicus. The sequence goes on from NC_070585.1 coordinate 14,351,639, forward strand.
GAGGGAAGTTTCCGGTGGATGGCAGAGTCATTGAGGGACACTCCATGGCCGACGAGTCTCTCATCACAGGTTGGTCACAGTCAGTGGAAGGGCAAGTATTAGTTAGTTTTTATTAATGATTGGATACTGTGCAAGGATTATTCTCCTTAAACTGCCCTAATAGGCAGAATCAGTGTTCAACCTGAGAACAATGTCATAAAATAAAGTAATCGTTTATGACACATGTGGTCTGTGGTTATTATTGGGGCTGAGGTTTCTGCCAAAGCACCAGCAATTTACTCCAAATGGCTTGCTGCTGCTTTGAACTGTTGTGTTTTCTGACCAGCTGTTGCTTTGTGACTCCAGGTGAGGCCATGCCAGTGACTAAGAAGCCTGGGAGTTCTGTGATTGCAGGGTCCATTAACCAGAATGGATCTCTGCTGGTCAATGCTACACATGTTGGCATGGACACCACGCTGTCTCAGATTGTCAAACTTGTTGAAGAGGCTCAGACTTCAAAGGTGAATAATGGGGTTTGAGATCTGCACTGTGTCTACATGTTCTCACATGGTCCCAAGTGTTTGATGTCTGACATTTTATTTTTAGGCTCCCATCCAACAGTATGCAGATAAGATCAGTGGTTACTTTGTGCCCTTCATTGTCGGCATATCCGTCCTCACCTTGATTGCCTGGATCATCATTGGATTTTTGGACTTCCCTCTAGTGGAGAAGTACTTTCCTGTGAGTCTTATATTTAATCTAAATGTTTAATTGTTCCAAGTTTCTCAGTGTAGCACCAAAGAATTAAATATCTTCCTCTCTAATCCTTTCTACAGATGTAAAAACATTTTTATTAAAAACTGTCTCTGTGTCTCATTCCGCTCTTAATGTTTAATCAGTAAATGTGAAGATGCTTGCAATCAATTTTGGGGGAAAAAAGTACTAAAATCTCCCTTTACGTCCTGCAGGGTTACGACAAGAGCATTTCCAGGGCTGAGGCAGTGATTCGATTCGCCTTCCAGGCCTCCATAACAGTATTATGCATTGCCTGTCCCTGCTCCCTTGGCTTGGCAACTCCGACAGCTGTCATGGTGGGCACAGGAGTTGGAGCCCAAAATGGCATCCTGATAAAGGGAGGGGAGCCACTTGAGATGGCACATAAGGTGTGTTAATGATGACATTCTGTCACCAATGATTCTGTATGAAGTCAGCCAATTATGTAACAGACCGATTGTTAATTTAAACACAAAATGAGATGCGTCTGGTTTCCTAGGCTACAGCACAACACCAGTGTAGATACTTCTCTGATTAAATACCTTAAAAACAACTTTCTACACACAGGTCCAGTCAGTGGTGTTTGATAAGACTGGCACCATTACATATGGTGCTCCAAAGGTTATCCAGGTCAAAATTGTTGTGGAAGGGAACAAGATGCCGCGCTCCCGACTGCTGGCAATCGTGGGTACTGCTGAGAACAATAGTGAACACCCTCTGGGAGCAGCTATCACCAAATACTGCAAACAGGTTGGTTTCTAACTTAGATCTAACCCCCACATGGCCTCAAGCAAGTCCTTGTCTCAGATCTTTAGTCCGTCTTTTGATCTAGAAGTGTTATTAAACATCCGTTAATATCTGTGTGTGTGCAGGAGCTTGGCACAGAGTCTCTTGGCTCATGCACAGACTTTCAGGCAGTGCCGGGCTGTGGCATCCGCTGTCAGGTCAGCAACACAGAGTCCCTGTTGAAACAGGCGGACAGTGACAGTGAAGACAACAACCAGCGCAACAGTGTCCTCGTCCAAATCAGTGACACCCGGATGTCCACCAGCTCCCATCCACTCATCATGGACCCACAGCCACTTAGTATATTTCAAAAAACATTTTTGTTGTCATTCATATAGTTGTGTCTCATTTCCCTTTATGTTACTTTGCTGTTGTGAATCTAATCCATGTGATCTGTGTGTAGGCCTTGTCCAGACAGCCACCTATGTCGTCCTGATTGGCAATAGAGAGTGGATGAGGAGGAACTGCATGCAGGTCAGACCGGATGTAGATGAGGCCATGACGGAGCATGAACGCAGAGGACGCACTGCTGTTCTGGTAGCTATAGACAGTGAGTACCACATGAAATCTAATATCTGTTTGCTGTCACCTTCTCACCAACTACTGAACGTTATGTTATTCACTAATGGTTTTGTAGAAAATATCCTTTAATGCTTCCTGTTGAACACTTTGTTTTGTGCATAGATGTCCTGTGTGCGATGATAGCCATAGCAGATACAGTGAAACCAGAGGCTGAGCTGGCTGTCCACACTCTGACCAACATGGGTCTGGAAGTGGTGCTGATGACGGGAGACAACAGCAAGACGGCACGGGCCATCGCCGCTCAGGTATGGACGATATCCTTTATTTTATTTATTTTTTTAATATCAAAATGCAATTTTTATTGCACAGTTCTATTATATTTTATATTTATATTTGGGCATTAAGTTGTAAGAAAAAACCCATCATGTTGGTTGTTAGTGTATTTCTGAGCCTGTCTCTCTCTTTCTCCCAACAGGTGGGGATCAGGAAGGTGTTTGCAGAGGTGCTGCCCTCCCACAAGGTGGCCAAGGTGGAGCAGCTTCAGCAGGCAGGAAAGAGAGTGGCAATGGTGGGTGACGGTGTCAACGACTCACCCGCTCTGGCCATGGCTGACGTGGGCATCGCCATAGGAACCGGGACAGATGTGGCCATAGAGGCAGCAGATGTGGTGTTGATTAGGGTGGGTATTTTTGAAAGTCCATCATTGATTTATGTGGTTGCTCTTTGAGATCAGCTCAACGCAGTATTACAGTGTACAAGACAGAATCACATGTTGATCATGATATAAAAAGTATAAAAGTGATGTTTAAAAAAATCTTTTTTATCTTTTCTATCTTTTTTTTAATCTCTGTTATCTCTGCTGAGAGGACATGATTAAAGTAATGTAACTACTGTTTTCATAGCATTTCTTTTCTCCTCTGTAGAACGACCTGCTGGATGTGGTGGGCAGCATTGACCTCTCCAAAAAGACTGTCAAGAGGATCAGGATTAACTTTGTCTTTGCTCTCATCTACAACCTGGTTGGCATTCCTATCGCAGCAGGTAGGTGACTGCAAAAGATTATAAGATTTATTGAAATGATGCCATCGGCAGCCTACCGGTCAAGATGTATCCCACGAAACAGCAAACATCCAACCATGGACTTTTGTTGCATGTTGTTCTCCATCTCTTTCTCTCTCCTTGTTTTCTGCCATCTCTACTGTTTCTATATTAGACATAAAATGACTCCAAAAATATGTATTAAAGAATGATATCATCACATTGACAAGCTTGACCATAGCAATAATCAGAGCCTTGTTTGTCCTCAGGTGTATTCCTCCCCATTGGTCTGGTATTACAGCCATGGATGGGCTCTGCTGCGATGGCACTGTCATCTGTCTCTGTGGTTTTGTCCTCACTTCTACTCAAATGGTAATGAGCTGTTTGATGTTTTAGAAGTCTTTCCTTAACTGTATGCCTTGTTTTTCTCTCTTTTTAGTATATTTCTATCTAAAAACATTTGTATCTTTGTTTCTTCCCGATATCTTTGTCTAGTTACACTAAGCCCAGTGCTGAGAAGTTGGAGGCCCGTCTGGGTAACAGAAGGCAGCAGGGCAGCCTGTCCAATGTCAGCGTTCACATCGGTATGGGTGAGCTGCGTCGACCCTCCCCCAAACTCAGCCTGCTGGACCGTTTTGTCAACTACAGCCGTGCCTCGATCAACTCCCTGCGCTCGGACAAGCACTCGCTCAACAGCTTGGTCCTCAGTGAGCCCGACAAACACTCACTGTTGGTGGGGGAGGCACCATGTGAGGAGGAGTTTTGCTGAGAAGAGAATATGTAACGCTCACATGGGCCAGCAAAGGCTTTTGTATGCTGAAGTAGACCATAACTGCATTTATTGAAGGCTGGGCCACACTAAGCTGAAAGGGTTACATTGGATAATGGCCCATCCATCTGCTGTAGGTGCCCTCAGGGGCAGCTCTATTGACTTGAAGAGGGCTTATATGCCTCTTGTTTTCTTTTAGCTGATCACATGCACTTCAGAGCACGCTGGGGTGACATCCTCTCCATCAGTAGCTGACTATCTTTTGTTTAGGTCACTGCCCTCCGCCACACTCTTTGACCAAACCTTAAACACTTTGATCCTCTGACACCCTCAGTGTGTAGAGGTGTCTTCAGCATCTGCAGAGCCTTGAAGCAGATGTCCACAACCAGGAAGCAGAGTGATAATCAACTCCGCCACTACAATCTTTAACATCTATCCAAAGACATTTTAACAGTGTTGCCACATGTAGAAGTGGACACTACAGAGTTATATTTTAACAAATATTTCCTTCTATGGGAAGTTAGAACTTTGTTGTATAATTCTATTTCAGAGTATTTATATCACCCTTATTTATCTCATTTTCCTTATATCCAATGTGAAAATTGAAGTTGTTGAATCCAAATGCTAGTTTGCATTTTCAGTCTCCTAAAATGTGTAATTATTGAAGAAAGTAAGACTTTTAAAAAACTTGGTTATGTAACTTGCTGCAAAACGTGCAGAATGCTAATGAAGTAAGTTGTAAATGTAAACGTTACCCAAGTGCCAATTGAAATTGCCACCTTGGCAAAGTCCAACACATTCCAAAGATAGCACTGTACAGAGGTTACCTTGGACATAAGGTTCAAAAGTGTCAACAGAGATAAGGTCAAGGACTGAAAGACCTGAAGAAGGCTGACTGATGCTGACTGTAGAAGAGTTTGGTCTCAAGTTTCTCGTAGCGGCTTATAAACTCTACAGTTGTCAACCCTCTGGCTCTTTGGTTAATGATGTGAGATGTCTGTCAATGAATGTGAACACTATTTACTGTTGAATTTAAGCCTAAGTTGTTACATGAATGACACTGTGCTAGGATTACTTGATTTGCTTGTTGCAAAGAGGCATTTTGTGTTTGTGATGCGGTTTGTCATGAAATGGCCAAATCGTAAGTTCATTTGTATTCCCTATGTCTAACCCTAACCCTTATGTCATCACAACAAGCAAGATGGTGTTACTGTTGCAAAGCTTCTTTCTGTTTCTAAAAATTTCTATCATGGATGCAACTCTTTGTTCATTTCTCTACTTTTCTATATGATTCACGCCACTGTACTTGATCAAAGAAACATGTTTAAACCCAGGAGAGCAGGAGCCGCAAACTAAACACAGCCGAGTCCTGACAGTTTCACCAAACAAGTTACTAAGAGACAAATGTTTATGATTTAAATAGATTGTTAAATAAAGTATAAAGTCACATTATAAAAGTTTCACAGCATTTTCATCTTGCAGTCATGGACAGATGCTGTTAAACTGTCTGTGCTTTATAGAAGTTTCTTTTTACTTTTTACATAACTTCTTTGTTAAATTAGGAGATAGTCACAACAGTCCAGTTACTCCTTGAATAGATTACTCTTAGCTATTATTTTCTGCTGATCAAAACACATAAGTTTGATGCCTCTCCCATCATACAACATATTCTGAAGTTTTCACAGCTTTCTGAGTGCAATTATGCCAATCAGTTGTTTGTGTGTAACTTTGTAAAGATGTTCTTAATGCCTCAGATCTGTGTGCAGTCAAATGAAGCAAGTCCATGTTTGCTGTCCGTCATCGTTCCTCTGAACAGTATGTGCCTTGGATTAAAATGCTTTTGTAACGTCAGCCTGCTGTGTCTGCTTTAAAACCACAAGATGGCGCTGTGGAGCCATCACTTCCGTATCAACCAACACCAGATACAGTATTTCATCATCTTTATTTCATCCAGTTAGTCTAAACATTACATCACCCCAGTGTACTGCAAAACAATCATACATTTTTGTCATAATATTCTTTAAAAATATTTGTTTGAATTAATGAAAAATGTAAATGACTTAATCCCCTTTAAGTCGATTTGTATCGCTTTGGCTGTAGTGATATTGAATTTGATTTGGTAGATTGAAGCTTTGTGAACATGTTATTAAGGAGTTAATTTTATATATTTTTCAACACATTTAAGAGGAATCAGGTCCAGTTAGATGCAGTTAAATGTTAAGGGAACACTCAGAAATAATGTCTACCAGAGGGCAAGTTTAGTATTTGTCATCGATCTCTCCCTCACTGATTAAAGATGTACTTGAAAAGCGTTGTGCTCAGGAAACTGAAGAGGTTTTTAAAAATGTGCAGCATTTGAATATCTGTTACAACATTGTGCTTTTCTGGACTAACACACAGTAGATAGCTGTAATTGGGGGGAAAAGATGCTACATTCAGTTACCTTTAACACTAGAATAACAAACTTCACTTCAAAAACCAGCAAGGGAACAGCTCCAACTCTCTCTGGAAACACTGACGATCTAAAATAAACTTACTTATACAGCAATATATGTTAGTAGATTTACATTATATTAAACATTAAACACCTTACGGAAATCACACACCATGATGAGCAAATCAATGTTCACAAGCATTTGAAAAAGATTTGTGTAAACATATGCATTAATTGGACCGAATGATTTTTAACACACATTGGGTCCTTAGAATACATGATTTTTAAAGTTTCATAATGAGGCTAGGTTGGTCAAACAATTTGCTAAAAGTTTTGTGGCTTCAAGTCCATCTTTTTCCCTCTGATCCCTGATTTTAAACTTGGCTAAAGATGTTGCTGTCCAGTCTATCTGATACGAAATCAGCCCCACGATACAACTTCATACAGTAAAATACAGTCGCTGATAATGTGGCATTAACAGGCCACCAGTTTAACACACGGCAACAGGATGGTAGCCGTCTGGATGAATGCCAGCGGGCTCATACACACCAAACTGGCATCATCATGTTAACACTGACACTGCAGTACAGGTACAGAACAAAAGTTTGATGATGATGATTTTTCAGCTGCTTTATCAGCTCACCAGACAAGAGCTGAGACAGTGTGTGCTGATGACATATTTCTAACTTTAACAATAAAATACTGTAGTGGTATACTGTAGCAGGATGTTTGTTGCGGATTAAAGCTTTCAGCTTCAGCAAGTTATCATACTACTTTACTGTGATTTGAGATGTTTCACGATGCAATGTAATGACTGAAGTCATAGCTTAAACATTAATTGGTCAGATGGACCCTTCTATACATCATCTTGATCCTTGCCTTGAAAAATAATATCTTGAGAACATATTTGGCATATTTTCCCAATATTGACATCCATATCTAACATAGGCTGCAAATGAATATAAAAATGTTCTATAACAGCCGGAAAACAACTGATTAAACTCCAACATAAATCTAAAATGGGTCTCTTTGTGTGGTAACATGTTGCCTAAAGGTAAAGAAGAGAGTAAGGCATGAATTAGTTCAATTTTGGTGGAATACTGAGATCACAAAATCCTGAATTGGGGATTGTGGAAGCGAGAAGCATAGCGTTTTGCTGAAAAGATTATTGACAACAGTATTTGTCACCACCGTTCAGCTCTCTTGACTGTAGCTCGGTGTGACATTTCTCTTTGAAGCTGAGGCCTCACAGAGAAACACCATAATGCTCATATGAGGAGTGGTTTGTTCATTCATGTTTGGTAAGAAGAATAAATACTGTGATAAACACTGATTATTAAGACATCAAATAGCACCGTGTTGGCCCATCAATGGCTGCCACCATCATAGCATCACATTTTATAGGGTGGAATACTGTGTTCTGATTGTTGAATGTCAATCATTTGGCAAAATGAACTAAATTAAAGTTAAGAAAAATGAATGTCATTCTTTAAAATAACACTGTTAAGAGTAGGAGGTTATTATCATTGAGAGGTTGAGAAAATCTGAGTACAGATTTTGGCAAATGCATGAACTGCAGAGGTCTTTGACTAATCAATGGTAAATATATGATTATTATCATCAACTGCCTGCCAACCTTAGGTAGTAGAGTGTGAAAATGTTTTGGTGGCGATCAACAAGTCACCAACTTAAAAAAATTAAAATACTGTACAGAAGATAAAATGTTCAGTTAAATCAGTCTGACACGGACCACTATATCTGTCATGATCAAACATCACATCATATTTTTCATCCAGCCCACTCAGGAAAAAATCTTCTGAAGCAGTTAACAATAAAATCAACAATCACATTGACAAAAGCAAACATCTCATTACAAAGAGACTGACTGAGAGAGGGAGTCCTCAGATGTCCATCTAAATGGTGGAAATGAGGAGACACAAACTTAACTTTGGCACACTGAATGAGGAGGGCTGGCAGAGAGGCGAGGACTGAACCTGCAGCTGTGTTATGGCAGTGTTTGGATGAGGGGGCCACACACTCATAGCCCTTTGTTAAAGTACACCCTCTCCACTCCTGGGTGGTTGGCCCGGATCTTCTCCTGCAGCTCCGGCTCCAAGCGGCTGACTGATATAGAGCTGGACGAGGAGGAGGAGGAAAGGGATAGAAATGCAGGGTCAAACACATGCAACAGTCTAATCTGTATAATTCAACCTTTTCCCTCACTGTCAAGTTTAAACCTTTCACTTACCTCTTCTGAGGGAACAACGCACAGCACAACGGGGTGGCAAACACCAGGCTAAAAAATAAAAACAGACCAAAGAAACATGCACATTGAGAACTTTCTGTTCTGAAGCTCTAAAGAGACAGTCTACAGCGACACCGGTAGCTGCCTGCTTTCCTTGCACATCAGTGCTTTGAGCTAAATGCTAACATCACAATGACAATGCTAACATGCTGATATTTAGCAGGCATAATGTTCAACATGTTCATTAGCTTAGCATGATAACATTTGCTAATTAGCACTAAAGTACAACTGAGGCTGATGGGAATATCATTAGTTTTGCAAGTATTTTTGACTTGATGATAACACAAGAGAAAATTGAAGTGTTCTTAAAAGGAGACATGAGTGCCTGTACTCTATTTCAAGGCGATCCAAACGTCAAGATATTTCACTAAAACTGGTGGTGCTAGAGGAACAGTAAGATCAACCAGAGTCATTAAGATTCATTCTCTGGGGACATTTAAAGGATAGATTCAAATATTTTCAAACTGTTTTTTCTAAGACTACTGAAGCCTCATATTCCATTAAACTATAGAGTGCCTTTTTCCATAGAACAAGCATTTTTCTACAAATATTAAAAGATGCAAAGTTATGGTAAGTTATGATTCACTTGTGTGGTGATTTGAGCGTCTCAAAGTGTAGAACAGTTGCAAAGTGTGTGTGTGTGTGTGTGTGTGTGTGTGTGTGTGTGTGTGTGTTTCCTAGCTTGCAGGATGTGCTGCTGATCACAGTCATGTCATTTGTACAGGAATGTTGCACGTGAGTGTAATTTCTCATCCTGAGGCTATAGGAGTTTAAGCAAAGCCAAGAAACACCAGTGAAACTTAGTGTAGAATATCTTGGTCATTTCTCAGTAATGTTTTAAAGACGTCATAAAAATCAGCCTGACCTCAACTAGCAGTTTTTTCTGAATGTAATCTGAATGACAAGGCCAAAGATTAAATGCCTGAACTCACATGAAGCAAGCTCACTTCACATTGAGATGAAACAAGAAAATGTCAACAAGAACCTTTAACAACATTGAAAGTGAAAATATTAGGATTGCTGGGTTTCATATTCCCGTTGTAAGAAATAAGGTTGGATTTCAAAGGAATTATATATGGTGGCTTATCAGGTGGACCATCTCTGACGACTCACCAGAATCCCACCAAGCTGACTTGAATAGGTGCACTCATCCATGGGAACTTCTGAAAAGACCAGGCAGAAAAACAAATGAGTAGCACAAAAGCAGTGGTGAATTCCCATACTAGAGTGGCCTCATGTCCTCCGTACTTTTCACTGCTCTAATGTGCGATTACTAAAAGGAAGTGAGTGGCAGGGGTAGAGTGGGACAGCGAGTTCCCACAGTTTAGCTTAAATCTTCATGGCATTTGAAGTCAGTGATGACTGACGATCGATGTCAAGCAGCAAATGTGTTCCTCTTTTGTGAGTTTATGTCTTAAAGAATGGAAAAAAATCTGAAACATGCTTACCCTCAGAAAGGCCTTCTTTTCCAAATGGTTCATTAAAAATGGGGGAATAGCTGAAAAGACACAATTAAAATATTATTGTACGGACACATTTTCAGTTAAATGATGCCAACAACTGACTGAAGATACACAACGACATTCATACCCATTCCTGGTGAAGCCATGAGGATTCTGGACACCACAACCTGAGAGATGGCCTGCTGTGCTGCTTTCGTCGACTCTCCTAACCTGTTATCATTCTCATCTGTTATAGGAATGCCGTGTTGAAGTTCTCTGAGAACAAGGAGCGAAGAGGATTTAGCCAACTCAGAAGAAATGATCTCACAATTTTTGATATCAGCAACATTTTTGATCACATGTATTATCACGTGGCTCACTGAATGTGCTTTCCTTACCTTTGTCTCATCAGTGGGATATTGATACAGTTAGCAGCAGCTACAGCAGCAAATGGAACAAATCGTCCAATCAGGGGTGAGATGTGCTGCAGCGGGAGAAAGGAGGAACAAAAACAGGAGGGAAGGAAATGAAACACAATCACAACATCACATGGCTCTGCTTGGCGCAAACCTTCCACACTAAGTGACTGCAGGTTATAGCAGGTTATATTTCTGATATTGTGTATGAATTATTGCATTTCTTCCATAAATCAGCATGTATTAATAGCTGGCAGGAAAACATGCTGATTACAGAGCATGACCCTGTGCATAATACGGCTCCTCTATGACAAAGAGACTGTATGTGAGGTCAATAAATTAAAATGAGATGTAGAATGGGGTTAGATGAACTGATACCTTTGTTAGTGCATTTAGTCCTAGAGCGGTGGCAACTGCCCCCGTGGTGGCAGACACATAAGCTGTGCCAAGCTGACTGCAAACAGAAGAGTCATCGATCACATCAGCAGTCCACACAAACAGTGTTGAATGAAAAAGGGTTAATATGAGCCGGTGCCAATGCCGAAACATCCGTCTCTTACCTGACTGTGATTGGAGCGTCGCCACTCCTGTTGGTGTAGTTGACTATTGCATTGAAAGACTGATTGATCCACTGCCAGAGCAACACAGCCGGAGTTGTCCTGCAAGATTTAAAACAGTGCAGTTTGTGTCCAGGACAGCGTAAAGATGCAGAAGACATGATTTCATTCTAACAGCTTTATACTATAACTGAAGGTTAGAATTTGTTGGAGTTTGGAGATTTAAACTACATTTTCTTCTAAACAAAGGTCCTCCATATTATCCATTATTAGTAGAGGTAGTAGTTGTACTAGTTGTAGAAGTAATACTATGTTTTTAGAAGTAGGGGGAAGAATTATAGTGTTACAGTCACAGTATGATAAAAGACTTTCTTACTTGTAAAAGGTCATCATGCATCCAGTGATCGTCATGTTCATTGGAACCTGTGCTGACATGCGACCGATGAGGATCATCTTCTCCCCGGTATCGGGATGGAAAGCTGAGTCAAAAACATATTTGGCTCTCCACAGTTCGTCCTCCGTCAAACCCGGAGAGACTATGCCTTTCCTGAGAGACAGTAAACACAAAACTCCTTCTAATAACAGCTCTTAGTGATTTGCTGCTGATGCATCTGTCCTTGCAGCTTCATCCTGGCTCACCTGTAGTCAGTGATGATTTTGTGCGAGTGTTCTAGTTGTTCGTTGGTGAGGAGGATGTTCCTGGGGTCTGTGACAGTGAAGAAATGTTTAGCACGGCCCACGAATGTGCTCTGGTCCCACCGGGGCTCCTTGATGTTTATGGAAGTGGATAGCTCTGCTGCCATATTTATCTGGTGAAGAGGAAATGTTACAAGAATCACATCAAGGGTTTCTCAGTGGACAATCTACTGGAACTGCAATGAACAAGTGTTTCATAACTGCACTGTGTTATGCTGATATTATTCCTGGATTCCAGTGCTGTGTAGCCTCTCTGTCCTTGTTTTCTTTTGCAGACACAAGTCAGTGAAGGAGGGAAAAAAAGCTCCTTTTTCTGGATTGCCATGCTGCTAATTCAGCATAATGTTGCTATGGCGATGGCTGACCTGACACAAGGGTTGTGAAGCGCTAAATTGCAAAGCCCTTTTATGGGCACACACAACCCCCAAACTATGGCTGAACAGCAGCTCTTGGAAAGTGACAAAGCTCTCTGCATGTACGCTGTGAAGGACTGCAAACGGCTGAACAAATCATTATTTCTGTTAATAAATGACACATTGTATGCGGGTACCGTGGTCAAAGCACCGGATATCATGCAATATTTGGGTTTGCTTATCACCTTAAGTGGGTATTTTATTAAATATTTATGCATTTATGATTTCACAATCTGAAACCAGATAAAACTGGCCTGCACTTGACACTGCACTGTAAAAAAAAAAAAAGGACATGCTTTGTGGATGTGCATGCATGCTCATTGTCCCCCAGTGTGTGGGTCCATGCAACCCAGTCTGATCTGGTTTTTAACCATTTGTTCCTCTAGAGGACCGAATACACCAAAGTAAATCATGTCTGAACAAGGATTTGCAGCAGTATGATGAAACTCCGCCTAAAATTGCACCAAAGATGGCTGCTGGATTCACAATAAAACAGAAAACTGTCTCTCTTTCTCTCTGTGTGTTTTGCTGGCGGCTGTATAAACGCGTGAGGCGTGCTGTCTCTTTAAATTGAATTAAACTCCATGGGGTTCTCACGAGATGGTAACAAAACACCCATTTCACTACAGCTTATCCTGTAAAACACTGAATCATAGGGTGGGTTTGATTTCCACAGGAGGCTGCTGCAGTCAGATCCCTGTGAATAGCTTTAATCAGAGCTAAATGACAAATCAAGGTGATATCTGAGGACTGAACTTTGGACTAACACGGCCTTTGATCTATAAACCCTCAGTCTCTTCTGCCCTCACTCTCAGCCAATCAAAGGCGGCCTGCGTGGCTACACATTAACCTGCGATTCACAGCAACTCTCCGCAATCAAAGATACCACTTAAGGGCAACATCTGGAGGCAGATGTTTTATCGCTTTTTTTCCATATATACATCCGAAATCTATAACACTGAGAGAAGGAGAGAAGCGGCTCGCTCTCAGTGATCGGAGGGTAAACATGCTCTGGTTAACTGTCCAACCCAACATAGACCAGTCAAATCTGGACTGGTAGGTGTTGCTGCATCTGAACAACTCGCGCTCAAAACCATCCACAGAACAATTATAATCCAAAATAGCTTCACTGTGAAACGGCTAATTGGGTGCAGCATCTGTCCAGCTGTGCGCCCCCAGACTCAACTAGTATCAGCCTGCCACATCCAGCGGGCTTCTCAAAGAGCCTGGCGCGTCTAATGACAGTATGCCCCCTGATCTGAGACGAAATGCTGCACGTTGAGATTCTGGATTTCGACGTCTCTGTGTGTCATTAAAGATACGGACAGGTTACTTACTGCACTGTGGGCTCCGGCGGTCCGCAAGAGGTTGTCCCTGAAAGGCTGCAGCCAGCTAATTTAACATGCAAGCAGCGTCAGCACAGCCAGTGAACGCGCGCGCACACACACACACACACATACACAGTCACACACACA